>NW_024731819.1:0-57500 GCF_018991925.1 Homarus americanus | reverse complement strand
GCTTTAATGTAATCAAGACTACTGTAGCCGTGGCCAACCTCTGTCCCTCCTCTCGCCTCCTGGTTTGTGTCACTCACTGTCCAAGGGTAGGGGGAGCTCCTCATTCTGAATGGGCTCTCCTGTCTAAGGGAGGACTTTCACTCTAGGAGTCTAGGGGGAGGACTTTCATACTTGGGGGATGACTTTCACCCTCGTGGGAAGGACTTTCTAGGGATAGGAGGAACTTTACTCTAGGGGAAGGACTTACACTGTAGGCCGGAGAAGGTGCATTTAGTCTTTTAAGGAAGGATTTATACATTTAGGGCAGTGGTCCCCAACCTTGTGTAGGTTCTGGGTCACATTAATCATTGTAAATATAGTGGAGGGCGCCAAAACTTTGGATCTATATTCAAGAAAAAAACCCTCAGATAACTGTACAGTTATTTGCAGCTTTACACTTTAACTGTTATCAGTTACATACTTTTTAACAAAGTCTAAATAAACCAAGTCTACCGACGCGCATGTATGTTGTCAAAGTAAGAGAAACAATTGAGACCCTGCAATTGTGTGTAAATGAGGCAGAAAATCAGATCAGCAACCTGGGACTTGGTCACAATTTTCGTGATGCCATATGGCAGCAGGGTCTACCATTAGACAACACATTATGCTGCCAATAACTTCCCAGGCAGTAGTACCTCCCTGTTTGGTAACTGCCTACTACTGCTAAATTAGTGAACCCTGGTAATCCAACCAGGTAAATTAGTGAACCTAGGTAATCCAACCAGGTTAATTAGTGAACCCAGGTAATCCAACCAGGTTAATTAATGAGCCCAGGTAATACAACTAGGTTAAGTAGTGAATCCAGGTAGTCCAGACAGGTTAATTAGTGAACCCAGGTGAGTCAGCCAGGTAAACATAAAACTACTAATGAGACAACACACACACTGAACCTGGGCCATTAATGCCCCTCCTGTGCACCACTTCCCTCTTTATTATGACTTTTATTGGTCATTTGGGGTGTGTGTTTGCTGCTATTATCTTGTTCTTTTGTTAATGCTTCCGACTTACTATTATTTTGTGTGCGATTAATTTTTTTTATATAACAATTCTCAGTAATATGTGCTGTTATAGTCTCTTTTGCTTCTTTTGTTTTTAACTTTATTTTTATGATTTTTTCCCTCCGTGCAACACACACACACACACTCTCTCTCTCTCTCTCTCTCAGTGCCATTTTTCTCCTTTCAGAAGATTAATAAGAACGGATGTACGTTGACTTTCAGTTGTGCCTTATGTTAACAGGTCATGGGGGGGGAGGGGGGGGATACGTGTACAGGCTGAAGGAAACATAATTACAAAGAAACGCAACGAAGAGAATTGGAGAAAGGAGGAACAGATTTTGATAATTAAACTGCAGACGGATTTATATTTACAGAGAATAGCGGAAAGATAAGCATCGAAAACCCGGTATGAAATGAATCTTAGCAAACGTTGTATGGATTAAATCTTAGACAACGCTTTATGGAATGAATCATAGACGACGGGCTGTTGAGAATATGCTGTAAGAAAACATGACATTAACAAACCATTGATAACATTTTTTTTTTCTAGGGAGCGCAAATATACAGATACTGGTGGGAGAGCGTCTGGTCAGTAACATGCGTCAATAAATGACAGGAGAATTTGGAAGAAAATTGATAAAAGTGTAGGAACGAGAGAGCTATTAAAGGAGGATGTGTAGGTAGAAGAAGGACGGGAGAAGCGAAGGAAAGAGAAGTGTGTGTGTGTGTTTAGGAGTTGGCCACATGAGGGCGGGGTCCCGGCTCCATTATCTGGATTAGTGGTCGTCGCTCACGCCGCCCCCTGCCCCGACCACCACCACCAGGAAGGTCGTAGGCCAGTCCTGGTTCCTCATGGGCCTGGGGTCACGTTAACCTCGCCACTGTTCACTCCACTAAGGGTCACATTAAAGGTCATGGGGTTGATACTTCTTGATATCCGCGGGGGTGAATCTGAATCCGCGCTTCGCCTTGCGCAGGATATAAGGGAGTGCTCAATAAACTAGCCCCTGAGCTGCGTGGGGGCAAATCTGAATCAGAAATTCTTCAAAGTCATTTGTTGATGTTATGGGCCACAGGTCACCAAGAACGATCAGGTCAGGGGTCACTGGACTCAAGGGAATCTATGTTAAGTGTCACAGGTTAAAATAAAGGTCAGGTCAGTTGTCAAAGAACGCCATTCACGTCGTTAAAGCTCTCTTCCAGAGCTCTGTTTACACGATTTGTTCCAGAGTGATGAGGCACAGAAACACCAAGCTTTAGTAGACGTAGGCTTCCTCTAGGATGGGTCGCACTGCCACTGCTCTCTGGGCTCTTGTGTTGATATGTGCTTTAAAAAGGAAGAAGTTAAACAGACGAATGTGGTGCAAACAGTGGCTGCTTCGTAGACGAACAAGGGAAAATTATGATCATATATTCAGTGAACTAACAGCAGAAAGTAGATTAGATTTTGAAAACTATTTGAGACTACCACTTACTGTTTTTCATAACTTATTAAGAAAAATAAGGCCTTTGATCGAACGTGAAAATACAGTGATGCGTGAAAGTATTTCACCTGGAGCTCGACTTGAAGCAACTCTGCATCAGTCAGCTCATACACAAGACTGCAGTACTTACCTTGCATATCAAAAGCGAGTTTGAGTGCCTTAGTTCCCGAGACTTGTCCGGCTATATAATGATGTGCTGAAGGATGAATCATGATGTTTGTAAATTAGGATATATGATAAATGGTACTATTTCAATTAGTTTTATTACATTTCAAGGATTAATATAATCCATTTTAAGTAACTGAAATTCTTGGTGGCTTACTATTAGACCTGAGAATGTACAGGACATAAACTTATAACTCCTATCAAATTTACAAAAGTTCTTCATCCACTACTAGGTAGAACTTTATATGTATAAATCCTTACAAATTAATATGTAGCCTAATAATTCTGGTTCAACTGCGTTATCGGTACATTGATGTTTGAACAAACACTAACAATTTGTGAAGTTGCCTCTAACTCGTTTAACGATCCCATAAATATTACGTCATTAGTTAGTTTCCTAGCAAATATTGCATGGTATTGGTCCACTGCTTCCAACTGTGAAACTACAACTTTTCCAAATGCCCTAAATTCGTCAGACTCCTTTTCTAACTCTGATAACCTAGACATTGCCATTGACTTTAGCGTTTCTGTCGTTATACTTTTAATTTTTAACTTGTCAGAGGCAGTTATTCTCTTTATACAGTTCTATTAACTGCATAACGTCCTTTTGACGCCACTGAAGCTGTGTAGGCTGAGGCATGATTAAATGTTATGCACTGGGACAGCCGTGACGCGCGACACGCGGTGGTGCGCAACATTTATCCAACAATGGTGGGTTGCCGGATGCCCCGTTTTTTGTCCCGTCGCGACACAAATCGGTGTCGCAGGGACACCGCCCACGATTTGTCGCATCGTGTAACGGGGCTTAAGCTTACAGCTACATGTTGCTTCAGAGTTTAATGATTTTTTTTCCTGCACTGTGGTGAACGTATTAACAACTACAGTGTGATCGAAAGGTCCTTGGGTACCTGCATGTGATAATTAACAGTTAAGATATTTACCATGTCCTATTATTAACATTGTAGGTATAACGAGGAACTATATTGTCAATTATTGCTGGTGCACAAGGACTTCGATCACCCTGTAGTTACCTGTCCAGCCGCAGGTAGACGTGTGGCGCCGTGGCAGTTACAGGGTAGAGCTGTGGCTTGGACCCTAAGGGAGACTCTGGGGATGAGGTAACCACACCAGCCGTCTGCTTAAAATTGGTGGTGATGGTGGTGGTGATAGTGTTGCTGGTAGTAGTGGTGATGGTGGTAATGTGGCGGTGGTCGTGGTCGTAATGGTGTTGTTGGGTAGTAGTGGTGATGGTGGTGTTGGGGCATTGGTATAGTGGCGGTGGTGGTAATAGTGTGGGCATGGTGGTGGTGGTAGTGGTGCTGCTGCTGCTGCTGGTTTGTTGAAATTGCTGTTGTTGCTGGCTAGCTGTTGTGGCTGTTGTTGCTGACCTGCTTCCACTGCTGTCATAAGTGCAGGTGTGTCCGCGGGCGAAGTGACCACATGAGCCTGCGGTAATAGCCTGCGGTAGCTCAGGTGGGTGGAGGGTCAGGTATTGACCGATAGACACCTGGACATAGTATTACACGCCTGGTGGGGGAGAAGAGGGTGGTGGTGGTGATGTTGGTGACGATGGTGATTGTAGTGGTAGTGATGGCTGTGGTGGTGATGGTTGTGGTGGTGGTAGTGGTGGTGATTGTTGTGGTAGTGGTGGTGATTCCTGTAGTTGTGGTAGTGGTGGTGGTGGTAGTGGTGGTGATGGTTGTGGTAGTGGTGGTGATGGTGGTGGTAGTGGTGGTGATGGCTGTGGTGGTGGTGGGTGGTGATGGCTGTGGTGGTGGTAGTGGGGTGGTGGTGGTAGTGGTGGTGATGGTGGTGGTAGTGGTGGTGATGGCTGTGGTGGTGGTGATGATGGCTGTGGTGGTGGTAGTGGTGGTGATGGCTGTGGTGGTGGTAGTGGTGGTGATGGTGGTGGTAGTGGTGGTGATGGCTGTGGTGGTGATGGTGTGGTGGTAGTAGTGGTGGTGATTGTTGTGGTAGTGGTGGTGAAGGCTGTGGTAGTGGTGGTGATGGTAGTGGTGGTGATGGTTGTGGTGGTGGTGATGGCTGTGATTGTGGTAGTGGGTGGTGATGGCTGTGGTGGTGGTGGTGGTGGTGATGGTGGTGGTAGTGATGGTGATGGCTGTGATTGTGGTTGTGGTGGTGATGTTGGTGTCGGTGGTGATTGTTGTGATAGTGATGGTGATGGCTGTGGTGGTTGTAGTTGCGATGGCTTTGGTGGTTGTGGTGGTGCTGGTTATGGTTGTGGTGCTGATGACTGTGGTGGTGGTGGTGGGTTATGGTGGTTGTGGTGGTGATGGTTGTGGTAGTGGTGGCGTTGGCTGTGGTGGTTGTGATACCTGCGGCGGTTGTGGTAGTGATGCCTGCGGTGGTTGCGGTGGTGCCTGCGGTGGTTGTGGTGGGTATGGTGGTTGTGGTGGTGATGGTTGTGGTAGTGGTGGCGTTGGCTGTGGTGGTTGTGATACCTGCGGCGGTTGTGGTAGTGATGCCTGCGGTGGTTGCGGTGGTGATGGTTGTGTTGGTGATCACTGCAGTGGTTGTGGTGGTGATGACTGCAGTGGTTGTGATGTTGCTGCTCTCTGTTATCCTGACGGGTGGCGAGAGCTTAGTAAAGACTCTTGTTATATATTTTTTTTAACACCGCATTACTTGAGTTTTCTCCACGAATTCCTCACGAAGGCGAAGAACACACTAGATGAAGAACACACCGGATGAACAACACACTAGATGAAGAACACACCGGATGAACAACACACTAGATGAAGAACACACCGGATGAAGAACACACCGGATGAAGAACACACCAGATGAAGAACACACCGGATGAAGAACACACCAGATGAATAACACACCAGATGAAGAACACACCAGATGAAGAACACACCAGATTAACAACTCACCAGCGGGTGTCCCTGACAGACGGACCCTGTGCTGGGCTGTGAGTTACTGATAGTTGTTGAGAGTTTCTTCGAGTTACTGGGAATTGCTATGAGCTACTGGGAGTTTCTGTCAGCGGCTGGGAGACACTGAGAGTTCATATGTTACATGTTGAGAGCTGCTGTGAATTACCGTGAGTTGCTGGGAGTTGCTCAGAGCTGCTTTGATGTCCAGATACTGTACAGGCAGGGGAGCGGAGGCGATGGGCAGCGGGAAAGTTGATGGATGAGTGACTAGAGGAATGGTGGTGATAATGCTGGTGATAGTGGTGGGATGGTAGTAGTCGTGATGCTGGTGGTAGTGGCGATAGTGATAGTGGTGGTGGTGACGGCGGCGGGGATAGTAATAGTGGTGTAGAATGAGTGTCAGGTCAACTTTTACTGTGTTTCTGCTCTGGTCCTTCGTGTGGGTATAGACAGATAGCGAAAGATATTTAATCGGTGAAATTCCTAATATGTCACTGATACAAAAAAAAATAAGGATATGGGAAGAGGGTCGAGTATGGGAAGAGGGTCGAGTATGGCAAGGGGGTTCAGTATGGGAAGGGGGTCGAGTATTGGAAGGGGCCGAGTATTGGAAGGGGCTTGAGTAGGGGAAGAGGGTCGAGTAGGAAAATGGGGTCGAAGTAGGGGAAGGGACTCGAGTAGGGATTGGGGTCGAGTAGAGGAATGTGGGTGGGTAAGGGAAGGGGGTTAAGTATGGGAAGGGAGATTGGGACTAGGTACGTAGACTTACCTTTAAATAGCTCTTACCTGGCAGACTGGGGTGGGGCCCTAATCAATACCTGACCCACCTAGTGAACTGGGTAGCGTCCGGCCCTCTTAAGTAAGGGTGTCCCAGTAGTGGTATTCCAGTGGTTGTGTCTCGTTGTTGGTGAACTCTCTGTGGTGTCTCAGTACATTGTGTTCTAGTTGTTGTGTACCAATGGTTGTGTGTCCAGAAGGAGAACCGATAAGATCAACACATATAAGAGCTGTCATAGAGTGAACTGGCCTTCTAGCTTGTCAAAACACGAATGAATGGATGGAGAGAAAACCCGATTTTTCCGATTTTTCATGATCGTTGTGCCCTCCTAAATGAAAATTAAATCTTTACGAGTACGATGGACGAAAGGGGGGTACGGAAGGAGAGAGAGAGAGAGAGAGAGAGAGAGAGAGAGAGAGAGAGAGAGAGTACCTGCATTCATCTCAGTACTGATGAATGGTTACTGATGGGTGGGGGGGGCCCTTAAACACTGTATGAACTAAGGGCAGGACTGAAGGGTAACTTTGTTTCCATACCCCTTAATGTGGTGTGGTTAAAGGGTGGAGTGGTATATGCCATTATGTAAAGCCGTTTATGTGGTAATACTGATTAACGTTTCATGAATCTGACCGACGTATATGTATGTATGTGTGCGTGTGTGCATGTATATGTACGTGTACATGTATATGTGTATGTATATACGTATATGTATGTATATGTGTGTGTGTGTGTTTACATATATGTATATGTACTGTCAATGAATATGATGCAACTCTTTGTGTACGAACCTCTGTCCTGCGTGACAGTGAGAAGTGATACCACCCTCAGTGTCAAGACCTGACTAAATTGCTCGGAATAGGCAAACTGTACTACAAGCTCTGCCAATAAATTTGTTAAACTAAAACTAACGTTTGCCAGATAATAGGAAACAAGGAGGGAAAGGGAGATGGGGAGAGAGGAGAGGATAGGGGACAGAGAGGTTATTGAAGGGAAGATTGGAGTTGGAAGGGAAAAGGAAAGGGTGATGGGGTAAGGGAAGAGGATGGGAAGAAGATATGATTGGGGGTAGAGAAAGTGAAGGGAAGTTAAAAAGAAACGAAGGGTAGTGATGTTGTAGTGACTTTATTTTGTTCTACTTTCTTCGCCTCTTTCCCTCCCTCTTCTTTCCTTTCCGTTTTCCTTTTCCTCTCCTTTCCCCTTTCTCATTCCCCCTCTTCCTTTCCTCTCTGTATTTCACCTCCTCTTTTGCATTCACCTTCCTCTCCGCCCCGCCCCATTTTCTTTACCTTTACCTTCCCATGTTCTTTTCCCTCACCCCCCTCTCCTCTTAGCTTCCCATGCCCTTCTCCTAACTCGTTCTTTCCCCACCCCCTTTTACCTTCTTTCTTTTCCTCCCCTCTTCGTTCCCCCTCCCCTCCCTTCTCTTCTACCTCCTCTTCCCTTACCTCCCCTTCCCCTCCCTCCACATTTTCCTCTTCTCCCATTACCTTCCTTCTCCCCACCTTCCTTATCTCCAACCTTCTTTCTTCCCCCTTTTGCTTTTCCTCTCCCTCCCCGTCACCTCCACGATAACAAGAACATTAGCCCTCCACCTCTGACTTTAATATCAAAGATATCCATTTCTCCTGCTGCAAGGGACCATTTCCGATATCACTTTTCCATAATTTATTTCTTTTAACCTCCTCCTCCTCCTCCTCCTCCCTCCCTCCCTCCCTCCTCCCTCAAAAAATTGTAGGTGTGAGAAGAATGACATATGTAGAGAGAGAGAGAGAGAGAGAGAGAGAGAGAGAGAGAGGAGAGAGAGAGAGAGAGAGAGGATTAGGGAGCGTCAGAGAGTGGGGTGTGAGATGACTGGTAGGGGAGAGAAAGGGGAACTTAGAGGTAAGGAAAGAGGGGCAAGGGAGAGGGAAAGTTGTTTGGGGAATTAGGAAAGCGAGATTGCTCAGGGAAATTGAAAGATGGTGAGAAGAAAGAGGGAAAGCAAAGGGGGGGTGCTTTAGGAAAGAGACAAGAAGTAAGAAGACCGGATAAGGAAAAGCGGAGAAGGGGAAAGAGTAAGCGGAGGTTGCTATGGAAGAGGGGAGATTACTAGGGGAAAAATTGGGGAGATTACCGAGTTAACGGGAGTTGGGAGAACTGCTAAGGGGTGGGGGGTAGAGTAGGGAGGTGGCTTAGATAGAAGAGGGAGACCTAGATCAATTAGGGAGGTTTATTTGGGGAAGTGGAAGAGGTTACTAGGTGATGAGGGGAACAAGGGGAGCTGCTAGAGGGTGGGAAGTACTAGTTGGATTTGTTAGGTTATTGGGGAGAGAGGGGAGACCAAGGGGGAGGTAGGCAAGTGTTGGATAAGATAACAAATAGGTAACTTGACTCTTTGTCCAGTTAGTGTTATGTTTCTCATCCTATACCAATGATAAGACGAAAAACAATTAAACAAAATGAATAACGATAATAATAATAATAAAATAAGATATTAACTCGTACAATCATTTAATAAACGTAATATGGTGACGTACACTTGACCTCTCACTTACCGAGGCGCGCGGTTCTTAACGTCGACGACACATTGGTGCTGGTCAATATGTGTAATGTACTCCGAGTCTCTAAAGTAGCTATATCTCTTACTCCCAATTACGGGAAAACAAGTGTGACCAGATATTAACCATTAACTTCATGAACTGGAATGAATCAACGTAGCTCATAGTCGAAGTGAGGATCCTGGAAGGTGGTTCTTCCGGCGTCAAGTTACGGGTGTTATAACTCGCCATAACCCCACAGTGGAGGGCCTTTAGTACCGTCTGCAACCGGTTAATGTCGCCCGAGGATTCGATTAAAATGAAAAACTTAGTGGAACTACAATGAGTCTCTCTGTATAATGGCGGCCAGACTCCCCGGGATTATTAGTGGTAAGACGACTGTTCATCTCTCTCTCTCTCTCTCTCTCTCTCTGCGTTGTGATTGGTGGAACAGGATGATAGCGGGAGGGAAGACGTTTGTGGTTATGAACGAGAACAATATCACCCGGGTTGGCCTTCTCCCCTCTTCCTCTACACCTCTCCTTCCTCCCCTCTTACCAACTCTCCCTAACCCTCCCCACTCCTCCCCTTACTTCATTACTCCACCATTACTCTCCTTCTATTTCTCCATTTACCTCTGTCTATTTCTTTGCCCCTCTCCTTCACCCTTACCAACTCTTCCCCTTATCCTTCTTCCTACCTCCCTTTGCTCCATTACATCTCCCCTACGCCCCCCCCCTCTCTTTTTCTCTCCTTCCCTTGCATTACCCTTCTCCCCACCTCACCTTACTTCATTGTCCCTCCTCTATGCACCCATCCCCAACCCTCTCTCTCTCTCCTCTTCCCCTTACCTATCTACCGTATGTCTACCTTCCCTACCTCTCCTCCCCTCCCTCCACTTCCCATGACATCTTCCTCGTCCAGCACCCAGAAGAAAGCTGCACCCAGGATAGCTGGGTTTACAGCATACAATAGTGGAGCAGGAAGTGGTCTGCTCACTTATTTAAAGAATGTTCTGGTCTGTAAATGGATCAAAACTCACAATGATGAAAGTAATCACTATCAACAATTTACAGTAAAGACAGAAAACAGTCAATTTCGCTGTATAACATCTATGTTCGGTGTAATGAGCTGCGGGCGGACGTGTTACCAAAGCCATCAGGTAACAATGCTATGCTGTGTATGGGACTTTAACTCTCGTCACTCTGTCCTCGGTAATGTCCAGTGTAACTCTAATGGGAGGGTGTTCGTAAGCAAATGTTAAACACCGATGTGATGAGATGTGCCACACTAGAAACTATTAACAGACACATAGAGAGTATTAAATCAAGTGAATGTTATGCCTTTACTGATGGTTCTGTGCAGACAAACACAGGTAGAACAGGCTGTGCAATTGTAATATATAAAGAAAAGGAGATGATAGTGTCAAACAAGCAAAGGCTGAACAACTGGACCAGCACAACACAAACTGAACTAACTGGAATCTACTTAGCCACAGACTACCTTAAAGAAAATGGAGGTGGGGGTGATATTCTGTGACTCTAAAGTTGAATGTGATATTAAAAGAAATGTGATAACTGCCAATGAGAACAACTCTCGTATCGAATTTGTGCTGATTCCGTCCCATGATGGAATTAGGTATCATGACCGTGCTGATAGACTGGCCAATGAGGCATGTAAGAAAGAAAATGTTGACCTTGGCCTGTCCAATGCTGTACTTAAAAACATTCAAGTCAGAATCATGAACTCTGATCTAGAAGAAGTGAGAAATGCAGAGAGACCTGGCAGTTGTAGCATTAGTAAATATGACAAATTTTGTGACGAAAGGTACCGGTATGGCCAGCATAAGGACAGAACCAGACAATGTGATGTAGTCGTGGCCAGAATTAGGCTAGGATACAGACACATCTGGCAAGTTAGTAACGCTGTACCCATACCGGAACACTCAGCATGTAAACTTTGTGATAAACCTTTAAAGCACACTCTTGAACACTATATTATTGAATGTGACACTGTCAAAGACTTCAGGCCACCTGGCTTATTGTATCATGAACTTTGTAATCACTATATTGAATCGGGGGTGCTTGGGGACATTCTTGTTGTTTATTTAAAATTTGCTAGCCCACACTGATTAGTCTTCAATTAGAATATGACGTCCAATGTACAGTATATGAACCACTGTCCTGCATGGCAGTGAACAGTGACATCACCCACATGAATCTGACCTACTGTATATATACTGTTAATGAATATGATGTATTTCTTTGTGTATGAACCTCTGTCCTGCGTGGGAGTGAGAAGTGATACCACCCTCAGTGTCAAGACCTGACTGAATTACTCATAATAGGCAAACTGTACCCCAAGATTTGTCAATAAATTTGTTAAACTAAAAAAAAAAAAACCTCTTCCCCGGTATTCATCACCTATCCTCCTGTTTCTCTCCTCCAAACATTTATTATCTATCATTTTCATTACAATTATCATTACCTCTTGTCAACGTCTTCAGTTTACCTTATAATGTAATCGACATTTAACTGTTTTCGACTGTATGGCGTACTCGACTGTGTCCTGTCAGGTCCTCCGTGTCGCGCAGCTGTTCGTATGCCGTGTAATAGAGTGTACGTTGACTGTGTTATACTGTAATTGGTAGTCGTCCGTATGCCGTGTAATAGAGTGTACGTTGACTGTGTTATACTGTAATTGGTAGTCGTCCGTATGCCGTGTAATAGAGTGTACGTTGACTGTGTTATACTGTAATTGGTAGTCGTCCCTATGTCTTGTGTAGTGTACCGTACTTGTGTAGTCGTCCGTGAGGTGTATAGATGTTACATAGTGAATGGTTGAGCGTGAACCGTGTTAGTAAAGAGGCGTCCGTTGATTGTATCTGTTGTCGTGTAACTGTACCGTGCGTCTGTCCTTAGGTTTTATATCACTACCGGATACCGTGGGACTGTATCTTGGAGTTATCCTTGTGACTTGTGGCTGTATCGAATATCCATTTAAGTGTACTGTGAATCGTTCTTATGCATCATTATTGTACCGTCTACTTTATGGCTGTAACCCAGAACGTGTAAATATACCTTGTAGCTGCCCTTGTGTAGTGCAGCCGTACCATATCGTGTAACTGTACCATCTAGCGGTAGGTAGAGGTACAGCAGGCTGGGGTCATTGGTGTAACGACTTTCGTGTGTCCCTCTACCCACTCTCATCCACCCCACTATCACCCGCCTATCTCTGCCCCCACCACCACCCACCTAGCTACCACCACCCGCCCACCCCAACCACCACCACCCGCCCACCCCAACCACCACCACCCGCCCACCCCAACCACCACCTTTTCGTTATCCCAAATAGGCGAAGTTTTGCAAGTGGGCGGCATTGGTGGGCGAGGGCTGGGGTCGTTACTGTGCCTGCACGCCCGCCCGCACCCTGGCTAATGCTCACTTCCACGGTGGTTTAAAGGCCGGAGATATGGCCAGATCATCCAAATTCTAGACTTGGTGGCGGCGACTGAACGGCGGCGGCGACTGAACGGCGGCGGTGACTGAACGGCGGCGGCTGGACGGCGGCGGTTGGACGGCGGCGGCTGGACGGTGGTGGCGATGGACGGCGGCGGCGGCGGCTGGACGGTAGTGGCGATGGACGGCGGCGGCGGCTGGACGGCGGCGGCGGCTAGGCGGCGGCTGGGCGGCGACGGTGGTCATTAAGGTTACTGCTCATTGTGATGATGGTACTAATGATGGTGGTAATTAGTGATGGTTGTGGTTAAACCATCGATCTAAAAAAATAGCTACTGTCCTAGAGGGTGGTTTTAAACCACCTTCCCCTATGGGTTAAATCATCCCCTTAAAGGGTTAAACCACTGTCCACAAAGAGTTAACCAACATTACTAACAACACTTTACCAGCCGGGGATTGTGTTTCACGAGGACCGCGCCCACCGAGGTTCCATTAGTGCTCCTGCATCAACCAAAACGCTATTACCAAGATGAAAAATACACACACCCGCACGTGGGCTTGAGCAGTGTTCTCTGTGGCCACGCTGAGTGATCCTGCAGCAGAAATAAACACATTTTTGTGTTTTGACAGGTGTCTGTATATCTGTGAAGGGGTGTAATAATAAATATAATAATAAAAATGATAATAATAGAAGAAGAAGCTTTTATCGTTTATATATATAAAACAAGGAAGTATGTGTGTGTGTGTGTCCGCATGAGAGTCTCAGAACCTACTTTACCATCTGTAGTGATGATGGATGGTGTTATATGTAGTGATGGTGATGGATGGTGTTATATGTAGTGATGGTGATGGATGGTGTTATATGTAGTGATGATGGGTGGTGTTATATGTAGTGATAATGGATGGTGTTATATGTAGTGATGATGGATGGTGTTATATGTAGTGATGATGGATGATATGTAGTGATGATGTGATGTGATATGTAGTGATGATGGATGTTGTTATATGTAGTGATGATGGATGGTGTTATATGTAGTGATGATGGATGGTGTTATATGTAGTGATGATGGATGATGTTATATGTAGTGATGATGGATGATGTTATATGTAGTGATGATGGATGGTGTTATATGTAGTGATGGATGGTGTTATATGTAGTGATGATGGATGGTGTTATATGTAGTGATGATGGATGATGTTATATGTAGTGATGATGGATGGTGTTATATGTAGTGATGATGATGATGTTATATGTAGTGATGGATGGTGTTATATGTAGTGATGATGATGATGTTATATGTAGTGATGATGGATGGTGTTATATGTAGTGATGATAATGATGATGGATTATATGTAGTGATGATGGATGGTGTTATATGTAGTGATGATGGATGGTGTTATATGTAGTGATGATGGATGGTGTTATATGTAGTGATAGTATATGGTGATGATGGAGGGTGTTATATGTAGTGATGATGGATGATATGTAGTGATGATGGATGGTGTTATATGTAGTGATGATGGATGGTGTTATATGTAGTGATGATGGATGATGTGTTTATATGTAGTGATGATGGATGGTGTATATGTAGTGATGATGGGTGGTGTTATATGTAGTGATGATGTGGATGATATGGATATGTAGTGATGATGGATGGTGTTATATGTGGTGATGGATGGTGTTATATGGTGGTGATGGATGGTGTTATTTGCAGTGATGGTGATGGATGGTGTTATATGTAGTGATGATGGGTGGTGTTATATGTAGTGATGATGGGTGGTGTTATATGTAGTGATAATGGATGGTGTTATATGTAGTGATGATGGGTGGTGTTATATGTAGTAATAATGGATGGTGTTATATGTAGTGATGATGGATGGTGTTATATGTAGTGATGATGGATGATGTTATATGTGGTGATGATGGGTGGTGTTATATGTAGTGATGATGGGTGGTGTTATATGTAGTGATAATGGATGGTGTTATATGTAGTGATGATGGGTGGTGTTATATGTAGTGATGATGGATGGTGTTATATGTAGTGATGATGGATGATGTTATATGTGGTGATGATGGATGATGTTATATGTAGTGATGGTGGATGATGTTATATGTAGTGATGATGGATGATGTTATATGTAGTGATGATGGGTGGTGTTATATGTAGTGATGATTAGACAATAAAATAATAACAATTTAATGCTAAAAAAATATACTTTGCTGTACTGTTGTAGTGGAACTTACATACACCGTTAATGAACTATTGATGGAAGAAGAAGTTTTGGGGACTGAACAGTGAGACAATGTGGAGCCTCCCAGAGGGTGGCCATCCTACCGTGCCTAGCGAATGAGCCGCCCAGACCAAACTTGGCATGGATAGCAAGTGTCATGTGGGGATCTCAAAAAAACCCAACCAACCCGATCCGACACACCCAACCCGACCCGACCCGTTAAACCACACAGAGGTTGAAAAGGATGTGGAAATGTTGTAAAGTCCTCAACTGAGCTCACTAACATGGTTTACCCAAACATTATCCACCACTACAAGGATCACAAGTGGCTGCCTGAACGCGCAATTCTGGCACCAAAGAATGAAACAGTGGCTGAAATCAACATGACTCTACTCAGACAGCTTCCAGGCAGTGAGATCTCATTCAAATCTGTTGATACAGTAATCGACCAGGACCAAGCAGTTCAGTACCCTGCAGAATTCCTTAATTCCTTGGACCCCGCTGGAATGCCTCCTCACCACCTCACTCTCAAGATTGGAACTCCTATAATGCTCTTAAGAAATCTTGAACCTAGCGAAAGAGCCGCCCAGAGGGCGGCGATTCCGCTAGTACCATATAAAATCAGGCTGTTCTAACAGACTACGTTACCCCCCCCAAAAAAAAAAATAGGTTATACCAGAATATATTAAGTTAAGTCGGGTTAAATTTCGCTTCGGTCACGTTCGGTAGTTCCACGGCGAATTTTCTCTTGCCTTTTCCTCTTTTTTTCTTTTTGTGTGTGGGTTCGGGACAAAATTAAATTGCTTACGGCAGAGTGTCCCGAGAGCCTTCCCCTGTGGCCACAGGTAAGGTCATGACCGTGAGATAGATGGCCAGCGTAGGGAGGTGAAGGGGGTGATGGAGGGATGTTAGACGGATAGGGGCCTAATTCGCGGTCACACGACTGGACCTTGTCGTGCCTCACCCCGATGTTATATCGTTTTTTTTTGACAGGTGTATTTTGCATGTCGTGTACGTGTTTTTTGGGGTGTCTCACGTTCACACCTGTGTACATGATTGGGGGAATGGTAATTGATTCACGGAAGTGGACGTGATTGATGCTTGTGTACGGTATTTACTGAAATACAGATGATTTCACGCTATATTCTTTGTGATTCACAGAAGGAGTACAGTTTGTTGTTTTATATTATGTAGTGGTTCATGTAGTTTCTATGTAGTGGTTTATGTAGTGGATTACGTAGTGTCTGTGTAGTGGGGTACATTGTCTCGTCTTTCTTTGCTGGATTACATCGTAGCCATCCAGTGAATTCTCGTGGATCACTTGGCTATAGAAGCAAAGGAACAGCGATACGCAATTATTGTATCTTAATCTTTTATAACCCTGTAGCGAAAGTTGTGTCTCAATGGGGGCAGTCTCCTCGATCCCTGGCGACACCAGCATTACCCTGCCATCACCAACATCACCCTGCCATCACCAACATCACCCTGCCGTCACCAACATCACCCTGCCGTCACTAGCCAACGTGTTACAAGGACATGAGGGGATTGTCTGGTGCAAGGTCTCTAGATCTTGGTCAGGTGTGGCTACATTCCCTGGTGTACAGACTAACGAGTGGAAGTACTTGTAAGAGGGAGACAGAAAATAAGGTGGGGAATGGTTGATAAGGTTAGAGAGGAAGATAAGTATAAACGATATGGAGATATAAATGTGGGCAAAACATAGAGAAAGAGAAATGGGATGGATAGGTAAAATGATAAATAAGGAAGGAGATGATGACAAATAAAAGGCAGAAGTAGATAGATTCGATTAGATAAAGAGAGAGAGAGAGAGAATGTTGATTAGGAGATTGATATAGACAAATATAGATTGAATGAGAATTGATATATAAGAAAGAGAGATGACAATAGTGAGTCTCTCTCTCTCTCTCTCTCTCTCTCTCTCTCTCTCTCTCTCTCTCTCGAGGTCACGGTCAGCCCAAGTTTATCAGGTAGGTCAAATGAATTAGAGAGAGCCACGCCATGTTGCCTGGGTGAGCAGGTGGCTGCCGGTGTCTTTTCTTTTCCTGGGTCCCCACCTCATCAATCTCCAATAACACCACACCTCACCCCACCACACTACACTACACCACACTGCACTACACCACACCACAGCCACATTCACCACACCACCAGAGCCACCTGGTAGAGAGGACACACTAGGATGGTGTTGTGTAGGAGGCCGCCGGGTGTTGGTCACGTCCTAGCCCTCCACTCCCGTTACTTACTGGTGCGGCCCGAGGACTGGGTAACGCTACATTGTCACCACTGAGAATATAACGCAGTCACCTCGTAACATTTTATTACCCCGTTGTAGTGTATTTTACTACAAAAAAACTAAATGGACAACAAACTAGTTTTGTTTTTAATGTTTATCTTTAAAAAAAAATTCAGCAAAACATGTAAGTCATAAACTGGCAACTTATTGTTATCTTTGACTTTCCATCTTCGTAGTGACCTAAAGCAGTAAAAATGTTATATATAAGCCTTTTACTCGTATATTTAACCCTTAACATTTACCCCTATAATAATCTAATGGCAATTACTTACCCGCATCTTTCTCTCTACACCTTGTTCTATCATCCAGATTTTCCGATTTTTTTATGTATTTTATAGAAACTCCAATTTATTTATATCTGAAATCGTTGTATTTTTGCATATGTTTGAACCTGTCGATTTTAAATTTCTGAAGAAAAAATTTGGGGGTAAAAACTTATGCGCTTTTGTGTTGTAAAAAGTAATTGCTACTGACCTCAGAATATCTCCTAATATCAAGTGCACATGGCCTGAAAATCTGGGGGGCTGTACCCTACAGATGGGTGGGCTCGCTGTGCTAACCATGTTCCCCCACCCACATCTTCTTGGACCCCCCCTTTGATATTCCTGGATCCGCCCCTGAATCATAAGGTATGAAATTAATCCATTTACTGTGTAGATATTAAATAGTGAGTTTCAAATGTTTTAAAATCCATGGCAAGAATTACTACTTATTGTTTGAACACGAAAGAGAAATGTGCAGTTACCGCTACGAATGTTAAAACTCGATTTTGCATCAGAGAAAACGATCCCAAGAAACTAAAGGGTTACTGATGTGTAGCCGGACCTAACTTGACACGGAGTCGCTTACCTGCCTCGTAATCTTGTTGCTTTCTCCTCAAGAGGCGTTCCAGCAGGTCAGACAATAAGGTCTGCCTACCCAGCTCTAGACACCAGGGTAGTGGGATAATTTTTTTTTCAAAGGCTTCACATTGCTTTATGTAAAGCACACACACACACAATATATATATATATATATATATATATATATATATATATATATATATATATATATATATATATATATATATATATATATATATATATATATGCTTTAACTACAAGGAAAGATGAAAGCAAGTTCCCAAGCGCTTTCGTGTAATTCACATCTTCAGGGGTGGTAGTACAGTGTACTCACCCTGAATTACAAGCATATACTAGATCGTGCCTACAGTGATTTACTTGCAATATATATATATATATATATATATATATATATATATATATATATATATATATATATATATATATATATATATATATATATATATATATTCACGCACGTAAAGATGAAACTTATTTAGAGCTTCATGAAGCCATCTATTACTCTTGTTTTAATTATTAACTTTTTATTTCAGGTAAGTAGTGTGGGGAAGGAAGGACGTGGAGAATAACGACAGGTACAGGTAGGTAAGTCAGTGGATTTAGTCGTTTGAAGCGCCATCACCCCACCCCATTATCAATCCCCTCCACCATCAACCCACCTCATTATCAATCCCCTCCACCATCCCCACCCCATTATCAATCCCTCCACCATCAACCCACCCCATTATCAACCCCTCCACCATCAACCCACCCCATTATCAACCCCTCCACCATCAACCCACCATTATCAACCCTCCACCATCACCCCACCCCATTATCAATCCCCTCCACCATCAACCCACCTCATTATCAATCCCCTCCACCATCAACCCACCCATTATCAATCCCTCCACCATCAACCCACCCCATTATCAACCCCTCCACCATCAACCCACCCCATTATCAACCCCTCCACCATCAACCCACCCCATTATCAACCCTCCACCATCACCCACCCACAACCCCACATCAACCCACCCATTATCAACCCACCATCACCCCACCCCATTATCAACCCTCCACCATCAACCCACCCATTATCAACCCCTCCACCATCATCAACCACCCCATTATCATCCACCATCATCAACCCACTCCACCGTCACCCCACTACAACCTCACCCCATCATCACCCCACCATCACCCCACCCCATCATTATCCCACCATCAACGTACACCTCAAACTCCCCACCCCGTGAGTTGAAGCCCCAGAGAATGTTATGTATATCTTGCCAGTGGTATTCTTAGCTCAGTTTCGTACCGGATCTGGAGTGACCGCCAGGTAAGTCGCTGCCATGGGACTTCTATGACACAGAAACGAGAACTGCTCTTGTAGGTGAATATATTAAGTATGGTGATGTGCTGTTGTTGCTGGGTCGATCGTGGGCGACAGTGGGGTGCTTTTTCAGGTAACTTTCGTATGATGAAAATAAAAATGAAAAAATAAAATCACATGAAGATTTGACACCCTAGTTTATTTCACTTGATGACTAAACACCCTTAAACTATACCTTGGGTGGGAGGGGGGGGGTAGGTTAAGAATCATCAGGTTAAGTAAACTTTGGGGCTACTCTTCATGTGATCCAGAAAAATAGTAGACTGGTGTGTTAATGATGTTGGATCAGTTTGGATGACAGGTGAGCTGCTTCTGAAATAACTCCTAAGGAAGTGAAAAAAAAAAGAGAGCCATGTCCAAGCGAATATATTAAGATTTTATAACTTATGAAAGAATCTGATGATGGAGTGTCAAGGTTCAGAACTTACTGGAAGTTGGAGGTGTCGAGAAGCGTGTTAGTTGGAAGAGGTAGGTAGGAAGCCCTGTTCAGTGAGGGAGGTAACGAAGCCGCCACCACCACCAACCGCCGTATGATCTACAGTACACCACCTGCTTGCCTTCACTTCCTGCTGCACCTCGGCTGTCACACACCCAGGGCACCCGTTGATGTCTCTCTTCCCCTTGTAATGGTCTCTCCTACACACCTCTCTCACGGCACGGTGTGTACGTGTTACTTATCAGAGCAACCCAGAAGTGCACACGATGGTGTTGTCGTCAAGGTCATCTCATTGCGACTTTACGTCCACGTGTTTGCAATCTGGAACATATGTCAGGGCTTCCTTGCCTGCATGTGTGTGTGTGTGTGTGGGGCTGACATTCCTTATCACTACACAGTTTGCCTCTTTAATACAATCTATTCACTATGAAGATCTTACAATGACGACTTCCCTGCACACGCGCTCACACACACACACACACACACACACACACACACACACACACACACATATATATATATATACACACACATACACTGTATACATCTTTCTTGCTCCATCAGCACATCACCACAAGCAAGAAAACAAAAGAACCGCGAACTTTAAGTATCCACAAGCTGGTGGCTGAGATCGTGGTGGGTCAAGTCCTACAGTTCCAGTTGTCTCTTACTGAAGTCACTGCCAAGCAATTTCCTTATTAACTATGTTTAGTTGAGAAAACTGTGTTGATATTTAAATTACAATTTTGTGTATTTTATCATAGCTGATTCGATTAAATTGCTACATATGTAATTATTGCAACTAGTTTTGGTGTATGGTTTTGCCCAAGAGCTTCGATGTGATTTTTCGCGTTTACATAAGAATGGAGGAAACTATAGCGGGTCTATTGGTCCGGTGTCATCCCACATGAACAGTCGTCTTTTCTGTGCGGTTTTTGCCATCCTACATGGACGATTCCCAGAAAGACGCTTGTGAGACTTCACTTGGATTGTGTAATTCAGTTTTGGTCACAGTACTATAGAATGGATATCGAATCCCTAGAAAGCATTCAAAGAAGGATGACAAGGCTAATCCCGGACATTAGGAACCTTGAATATAGGGACAGATTAAAGCATCTTAATTTTCACTCCCTCGAGAGACGTAGAGTGAGGGGCGATATGATCGAGGTGTATAAATGGAAGTCAGGGCTAAACAAAGGTGATACAACAAAAGTACTTAAACTATCCAACCTGGAACGAGATATGTAAACGCTAGTTTGGAAATAGAGTAGTGGATCAGTGGGGTTGGGTGTAAACGGGGCTGCCCAGTATGGGCCAATAGGCCCGCTGCCGTTTTCTCCATTCTTATGTTGTGTGCTGTACCCATACTGCCCCTAACAGACGGTCTATACGACCCACTATCACTTAGCGCCGAGCTACAGTGTTATAACAAAATATTATTTCTCAATTTACTTAAAGTTGGTGTTTACTTAAAGCAACTTTTGTACGGTATTATTTTAATGCTCTTTTGTGGTGCAGCAGTTTATTTAAAACACATGTCAGGTTGTTTATACGGTGGCACGCCATTTTTGTATACATTGTATCTGTATTCCCGGTGATGAACATAAGGGATGCCACTTAAGAACAGGTAGAACGTTGAACAAACAATATTTGAAAATCCTAGATACAACAGTTGGTGCAACAGATTTGTGTATTTTAGAGGATTTATGAATATTGACCTAGTGATGTTATCACAGTACAGTACAAGCGACCACACGCTGTAAACATGGATGATCTGAAGCCCTGGATGATGGAAGTTTTTTTTTTAGGTCCTCTTATTTGTTAGGCGGTGTGTGTGTGCGTGTGTGTAATAATAATAATAATTAATGACTTATTGAAAGAACATGGCAGCCTTAAGGCTGAAAATATACAGTTGCATGATTGGGAATGGGTCTCTTGATTGACAAATAATATACAAGTAACATATGTGATACAAATATGATGTAGGTATAATAAATAGGTGGGGTTAAGGTCATACTACAGGGCATTTCAACAAAGTGACAGTGCAAAGAGGTAAAATTGACTGGGAGTGAATACACTGGTTGATTACGAGTTGTTGATACTTTTTACAGTGGTTGGGACTGGGCTGTTCTTATAGCGATCAGTACGTGCTCGTATGGGCTGGATGCAGTTATGGTGTCGATCAGCAATTCGCGGATGAGGGATCTCGGGTGGTAGTAGGAGCCGGTGTCGAGGATGGTGCAGAAGCTTCTCACCAAATTTGCAGATGAGGTCGTGGTGATGGTCAGAGAGAGCTGAGAGGGTCAGTGTGTTGAGCACTTCTTGATATGTGGCATTTAGGGAGGAAGACCAGGCAAGGAAGGCATAGGTGAGCTTGGGAAGTATGAATGTTGAGTAAACACTGAGGAGCTCCGGCGCAGGAACTCCGAGGGACTTGAGTCGGCGGAGGAGTTGGAGACGGAACCTGGAGGATTTGACAACTTCACTGACGTGTGTTTTCCAATTTAGTTTGTTATCTATAGTGTCGCCGAGGAGCTTAGTGGAGCCTACAACCTGAGTGTGTTGGGGCCTAAAGTAATGGAAGGGGGTGGGACAATGCTGTAGAAGTTAATGTGCATAACCATGGTCTTGGTATGGTTGATGGTGACGTGATTGTTGGTGACCCAGTTTTGGAGACTGTTCAATAAATCCTGGAGGGCGGTATGGTAAGTTTTGACAGATCAAACCAAGCCAGTAGAAAAACATACATGCCAGTCTCTATAAGGATATTGTTTGTAGAATGTGAGATTGCATTATCGCCTCAGGGGCTATACTTGATACTGCACGTGATATTACTGTCTAAATGTGTCATCAGTTCTTTGGTATGGAAGTTTTGGTTTTGGCGGGTGGTGTAATGATTGTTTATCAGACCACAGCTTACAGCCCAGAGAAGAACAGCACATATAGCGGTGGCCGGAAGCGCAGGTGTGTACACCCACGCAAGTTGACACACCCTACAGCAGTGGTTCTCAAGAGTCCCAGGTCACATTCCTCCCCTTGCGATCCCAGATTTCCTCAATTCCTCCTCCATTTTGAATTGTCATCTTGTAATATTTTCACCATTATACTTTAACAGCGGTAATTTGTGAAACAATTTATGAAACTAAATTGCTTTATTAAGTGCCATCATATGAAAAAAGAAATCCTTATTTCAATGGATCATAAAACTTCCATTTGATTTAATGCCCACTTTGGCCTGCGTGCAGAGAAACTAAACTAGAAAACCGAGGAACAAATCCAGTAAGTTTTGCTCCAAGGTCACCACGCTCACAAATGTTGAGACGTCCTCGTTTTTTAGTCAACATATCCATTACAGCACTAAAGGCACATTCAACCAAGTATGTTGCTGGGAAGGGCAAAAGCACTTGCTGAGCCTCTATAGCTATTTTTTTTTTATTTGACAACAACTTGGGGATCCAGCCACATGAAGTGTTGTTTTGAAGCTTGCATCGTTTCATACTGTCATCATTTTGCATGTCCATTAGCTCGTCGATCTGATCAGACTCCATTTTATCCAGGCAGTCATTATTTTCCCAGTTAAAGAGAAATGGCTGAGCAATCCAAGAAGGGAAGTTCATCTGCTTCAGATCAATGAATCTGTCGCTCAGGTCATTATGGAGGTTGGAGAGGTGTTTCTCTTAGGGCATCATTGATAAGCATAAGGAAACAGAGCGGTCCCATCTTGGTGCCTTGGGGAACACCACATGTGAGTGACTGAAAAGTGGAGAAACCCCTTTGGAAGCGTACGGCTTGGCGTCGGTCATTGAGGAAGTTTGTAAGCCATGGTATAAGACTTCTTCGAAACCCGAAGTCGATAGCTTTGTTGATGATTTAAATTGTGGTCGACTAGGTCAAATGCTTTGGTGAAGTCAATGAAGGCGACAGCCACAGACGTTTTTCGCTTTTCCAGATGGATTTATATGTAGTCGAGAAAGCTGACGAGACAGTGAGTGGTGGAGGAAGTTTTCATATTGAAAAATTGCTGAGGATCTATGGCGCCTGCATTATCAGCATAAGCCCACTCAAAAACAAAACTTTCACAGATTAAGCTGGGTATCGGGGTGATGGAAATGGGTCGTAGCTCATTTAATGATTGTGGGCTGGTTGACTTAGGCAGTGTGTGTGTGTGTGTGTGTGTGTGTGTGTGTGTGTGTGTGTGTGTGTGTGTGTGTGTGTGTGTGTGTGTGTGTGTGTGTGTGTGTGTGTGTGTGTGTGTGTGTGTGTGTGTGTGTGTGTGTGTGTGTGTGTGTGTGTGTGTGTGTGTGTGTGTGTGTGTGTGTGTGTGTGTGTGTGTGTGTGTGTGTGTGTGTGTGTGTGTGTGTGTGTGTGTGTGTGTGTGTGTGTGTGTGTGTGTGTGTGTGTGTGTGTGTGTGTGTGTGTGTGTGTGTGTGTGTGTGTGTGTGTGTGTGTGTGTGTGTGTGTGTGTGTGTGTGTGTGTGTGTGTGTGTGTGTGTGTGTGTGTGTGTGTGTGTGTGTGTGTGTGTGTGTGTGTGTGTGTGTGTGTGTGTGTGTGTGTGTGTGTGTGTGTGTGTGTGTGTGTGTGTGTGTGTGTGTGTGTGTGTGTGTGTGTGTGTGTGTGTGTGTGTGTGTGTGTGTGTGTGTGTGTGTGTGTGTGTGTGTGTGTGTGTGTGTGTGTGTGTGTGTGTGTGTGTGTGTGTGTGTGTGTGTGTGTGTGTGTGTGTGTGTGTGTGTGTGTGTGTGTGTGTGTGTGTGTGTGTGTGTGTGTGTGTGTGTGTGTGTGTGTGTGTGTGTGTGTGTGTGTGTGTGTGTGTGTGTGTGTGTGTGTGTGTGTGTGTGTGTGTGTGTGTGTGTGTGTGTGTGTGTGTGTGTGTGTGTGTGTGTGTGTGTGTGTGTGTGTGTGTGTGTGTGTGCGCTGTAATCCTTTCAATATTGGAACAAATTTCCATCCATTCAAGCGACAGACAGTTCACGGGGGTGTGAAGCTGTCCGTCCGTATCACATTTAATTTCCGTTAGATACATCTCGTCCGACTCAGTGAATGGATCTTTGAGTGTTGGCGGTAAAGCGTATTGTGTCGGGTTGTTGTGGGAGATGGTCGGGCGTGTTGCCAGCTTGGGTAATTCTTTAAGAGTTACACCCGAAGACATTTTCGACGGGCTGGGGGGGAGGGGGGCACGCCCTTCTTCTTTCGTTGTTCTTATCATCTCTCTCTACTCTCTGTACCGATTTTCTTCACTGTCTTTGTCCATTTCCACACTTTCTCCTTCTTCTTATTGTATATCTCTATTTGTTTACTCACTCTATTATCTCTTCACTCTTTTCCTCTCTCTCTTTGCACTCGGTAGTCTTCGTATTCAGTTCTTTGTCCCACTCCTCATCCCACTCTTCTGTCTACGCTTCCCTTTCCCTCTCAACATTCTTGTCTGTGCGCTCTGTAATATCTCTTTGTACCGTCTCTTGTTCTCGCTTTAGTGTACCTTATGTTTGTACTGTCACTCTACCATTCTTTTGTATCATCTCTGCTGTTCTTCTATACCGTCGCTGTACTTTGCACTGTCTACCATCACTATACCGACTCTTTGTACCGTCACTGTGCCATCATTGTGCACTGTCTGTACCATCACCATACTATTTTTTTGTACCGTCACTGTACCATCACTTTGCACCGGCTCTGTACTGTCACTTTCACCGTCAAACCGTCACCTCCCATACACAACTGTCTTACCTCCTCACCCCCACACACAACCTCTTTCCCCAACTTCCCAACCCCAACCCTTACACACAAATCCTCTCCCCCACCCTACCACCAACACACAACCTCTCTCCCCACCTCCTCCCCACAATCTCTCTTCTCCACCCCCTCCCACTCCCCACAACCTCTTTCCCCCACCCCAACACACAAATCCTCTCCCCCAACCCACCCTCAACACACAACCCCATCTCCCCCACCCCACCCCGACACACAAACAGCAATGATTAAAAAAAACTCTTCCTTCTTTAGGAACACGTCGCACGCAGCTTAAGTAAATCCCCCCATGTTTGTTTGTGTTCCCTGTGTAGTCGGCGACATGAATCTTTCACCTTTACTTATGCTCTCTTACGGGTATCTAAATCCTCCATGTTTGTTTACAGTGCTCCCTAAATCCTCCATGTTTGTTTACAGTGTTCCCTAAATCCTCCATGTTTGTTTACAGTGTTCCCTAAATCCTCCATGTTTGTTTACAGTGTTCCCTAAATCCTCCATGTTTGTTCAGTGTTCCCTAAATCCTCCGTGTTTGTTTACAGTGCTCCTTAAATCCTCCATGTTTGTTTGCAGTGTTCCCTAAATCCTCCATGTTTGTTCAGTGTTCCCTAAATCCTCCGTGTTTGTTTGCAGTGCTCCTTAAATCCTCCATGTTTGTTTACAGTGTTCCCTACAGCCTCCATGTTTGTTTACAGTGCTCCTTAAATCCTCCATGTTTGTTTGCAGTGTTCCCTAAATCCTCCATGTTTGTTCAGTGTTCCCTAAATCCTCCGTGTTTGTTTGCAGTGCTCCTTAGTGTTTACTGTGTTCCCTAAATCCTCCATGTTTGTTTACAGTGCTCCCTAAAGTTTGTGTCCCTAAATCCTCCATGTTTGTTTACAGTGTTCCCTCCTCCATGTTTGTTTACAGTGTTCCCTAAATCCTCCATGTTTGTTTGTTTAGTGTTCCCTAAATCCTCCATGTTTACAGTTTGTTTAAATCCTCCAGTGTTTGTTTACAGTGTTCCTCCCTCCATGTTTGTTTACAGTGTTCCTCCATGTTTGTTTAAATCCTCCATGTTTGTTTACAGTGTGTTCCCTACCTCCATGTTTGTTTAGTGTTCCCTAAATTCTCCATGTTTGTTTACAGTGTTCCCTACAGCCTCCATGTTTGTTTAGTGTTCCCTAAATCCTCCATGTTTGTTTACTGTGTTCCCTACAGCCTCCATGTTTGTTTACAGTGTTCCCTAAATCCTCCATGTTTGTTTACTGTGTTCCCTAAATCCTCCATGTTTGTTTACTGTGTTCCCCTTTACTTGTAGACACTCAATCCCTCCTGTTTGTGTGTCTAGGTACAGGTTTAGCGAGGCGTGTCTGTGGTCGTCTCCGTTTCCACACTGGAAGGAAGTTGGTGTCTGAAGTGTACTCAGTTGTGTAAAGAAAATGGGTTATTTAGTCATGTGTAGAAAACGGTGAACTTCGTGGTGTATTGAAAACTTCATTTGAACAGCGAAAACCGGTCTTTCGTGTATAAGAGTTTTTTTTTTTTCACTGTTTGCTTGAGTAGCATATTGTGGGATTATTTATCTGAAGAACTGAATTATGAAGTCATGTACACTCTCCCAAAAAGGTGTCGGCTCCTTTTTTCGTCGATACAATGTGTCACAATGGAGGAATATTTCCAATCACTAATTGTGATTCCTGCATTATGTTGGCAGGCCTGCCTTCTTAGTATCCGTGAGGTTGCCAGTTATTATTCCTGTCATTTGTTGTAATTATGGTGAATCACTGTGCTCCATCTTTAGTAGAATAATATAATGATATTAATGTAGTGAAAATATATCAACAGCAGTCAAATAGTGAGTGTTTTCTGCTGTAAATCCATGACCAAAAGTAGTAGGAGCTGAGATTCAATGGAAAGCACAGCTTGTACCAAAAGACATCGTCTCATGGTGTGTCTCAGATAATGTTCCGTGGTCAGCACGAATCATAAGATGATACGTAAAATTCATTATTGTTTCCTCATCAATTGAGGTAGAAATAATATTGAAATGCAGTAAATCATAATGTCATTGTAATTAAGTGTGACATCATAATATATCTGTAATTACTAGATTTGCAAATGAATGTAATATCGGACTCATGGTGTTTCATATTTCGTTCGAAGCGATTCTGGTGTAACCTCGGTTCATGAAAACATAGTAATGTTATATTCCTATTTGGCAACCCATCCTCTGGGGCTGAAATAGTATCTAAGGTGCATGGAGTTATTGGTTTTGCAAATGGTATCACAATTCATCCTATTTCATTACATTATGTAGAGAATAGTTGGTATACTACAGATATCATGGTGATTATCAGGTGCAAGAAGAAAGAACGAAAAGTGCAACTCACAATGAGAAATACCAACCGAACCGAGACAGCACGTGTTATTGTGTTTATTTCCAATTACATGAGGCCCATGACGGCCGATACTTTTTGGGAGAGTTTACATAATGTATGTTAAGCTTATTATGTATCTACAGTATATTAATATTTCCCATGGAGTTGTATTTTTTTATCCCACAGTCATTTCAAAACTCCCCCAAAATACGGATAGAGAAAAATAATAATGTTAAGTCCTTCAGATCGAAGCGTAAATGCTTCGATTTGATTTTAAGACATGACTGTATTATTATACTTGTATATTGGTAAATTATTAGGTTTTTTTTTTACTTCCTTGGTTGGTCTCTGACATTTGCCACGTGCTGATCGTGCACGTGAAAAACCCGAAGAAGCTGTTGCAGAGTTCATGCATGGCTAATTCTACCATGAAGTTCTTCAGGAGCGCTTATTAGTGCAGGTGAGCTTCGTCTGTGAAGCCTTTCCTGACCCCTGGACATCCTGCTGCCAGATGGTGGTGGTGGTCAGCTCGTGGTGGAGGTGGTGCGCTGCGGACCTGGTGATCCTGCCACAAATCCACGCCCACTGTTGCTCCACACTGCCCCGGCTGACATCAACACTAGTTCTTCTGTTTGGTGTCTGCGCTCCAGCTGCTGTAACCGGTGCAAGTGGTGCTGTTTCAATTTGGCTAATGCTGCCCTAGTGCTGCCCCAGTCACTGAAAGCCAAAAGTAACAAGTGCTTAAGGCTGGTTGGTGGTTTGGTTCTGCTGTGGTGCTGTTAGCAGCCAATGTTACTTGTACTTACTGTTGATGCTGCTTCAGTAGTGCTGGTGTCGTTCTAGGGCAGCTTCCTGCCACTGAAACCAGTACTGACGGTGCTGGGGGCTGGTGGCGTGGTCCAGCTGGGGTACTAGTGCTGCCACTGAACACTAAGCACCAGTATTGTGGGCGCCTTTGGAGTAGCGAGTGAATTGTGTTTTAGGTGAAGTGGTGATTCAAGGTCGTGCATCATGGAAGAGTTGGTGAGCGTTCTTGGTGCTTGTGGAGGACATACCCTGCCTCAAAATTAATTAGTCTGAAAATTTTTATTTCTTTTATATACAACAAGGTTTTAAATGCTGTAGAAAAGTTTCAGCTTGTTTGAAAATATAATTATTCTTCCATGAATTAATGTAATAATTCCTTAGAATGATGTTGAAGGATTGTAATGTCAAGAAAATAACAAAATACATTAAGGAGGCGATATATCCCAAAGTATAAATTTAGAAGAAAAAAAGTCGATAGTTTGACGTTAAAAACGGAAAATATTTATTTTGAGCTGAAGACTGTCTCATCTCACAGGTGGGCGGCAAGAAAGTCAATGACTTAAATAATTTGCACTAAAGATAACATTGTAAAAATAAAGTAAGAGGGAGTGCAGAGCGTGTGAGTGACGGAGCCCGGTTGGCTAGTCACCAAACAAGAACAAGTGTAATATCCAGTGAGAACTGCGGGCACTACGTCCCCAGTGAAATTGAGGATAGGGATTGTTTACAAGATTTATGCAACCGTGTTACCATGTCGAGCTTGTTCGAGGAATACTGAGAGCGATATATGGAACTTAGGCTCTTGGCCACCAATGGATAGACGTAAATGCAGTGGTTAAACCCCATCTTCGAGACAACATTCCCAATCCACTATGTAAAACTATTTAAGTATGGTAACTTATGGACCCCTAAAACAGAATGTTGATGGGTTTTAGGACATAAATTAGGCGTAGTGATGGGAGGATGTATAGAGGGAGGAGAGGGGTAGAATACATATAGAGAGGGAAAGAGAAAGCGGCTGGTAGTTGTGACGAGAGTGTGTGTGATAGGCTGCCTGCCCCAGTTGCCACTCCGTCCTGTCCTAAGTGTCACGTGATTCCCCTGGCTGCCCCGCCCACTGACGATTGGCCCCCATCATACCCTGTCTCTCACCCTCCCTCACTTCTCTCCCGGTCCGGTAAGCCTTTGAGAGATCCTCAGGGTGCCTCCAAAGTGTTACATATTGAAAACTTGGTGAATTATTGGTTATATTTGTGTCTATGCATGTTTTTCGTGTTTGTGAAATGTGTATTGATGTGAAGGAAGACACACTGGCTCTCGTTGGCTGCTCTACCGGAGTTTATGACCAAGTATGACTCGGGAATGAAACAAGTATAACCCGGATGCATATAATTAAGTTCGAAACCCATATAAGCAAGGATTAATTTGGATATAGAGCCTAGTTTATGAACACAGGTTTATTACTGAGTTTACAACCCGAGTACATTAACCTGGATGTTTTACCTGGTACTCTACAGTATAAAACTCAGTTCATCCTATTGAAAATGGCTCAATCTTCAAAGTGGCGCTGTCTTGAAAATGGCTAAAAATCTTGAAAATGGTTATAAATCTTTAAGTGGCTCTAAATATTGAAATATTGAAAATGGCTCTATTCTGAAAATGGCTATTTTGAAAATGGCTGTCTTGAAAATGGCTGTCTTGAAAATGACTATCTTGAAAATGGCTGTCTTGAAAATGGCTGTTTCGAAAATGTCTGTCTTGAAAATGACTCCATCTTGAAAATGGCTGTCTTGAAAATGACTGTTTTGAAAATGATTGTCTTGAAAAGGGCTGTTTTGAAAATGGCTGTCTTGAAAATGTCTGTCTTGAAAATGACTCCATCTTGAAAATGGTTGTCTTGAAAATGGTTGTCTTGAAAATGTCTGTCTTGAAAATGACTGTTTTGAAAATGATTGTCTTGAAAATGGCTGTCTTGAAAATGACTCCATCTTGAAAATGGTTGTCTTGAAAATGGCTGTTTTGAAAATGGATGTCTTGAAAATGGCTCTTGCAAATGGCTCTAAATTCAGTAAAACCTACCTAAACAAGACAATATATTACTCTACAGTCTGCAGTGTATTTAAATGACACACACACACACACACACACACACACACACACACACACACTACTGTTCCCTAACGAACACTCATAATAATATGTTTATAAGAAGTGTTGTAAAAGTCGTGTTCAATCATGTCGAAAACATCTGTTTTTGATATGGTGAAAGTTACTGAGGAAATTCGCGTTGTTTTAATTTTTCGGGTGGTGGTGACTGGTTTCGGTCACTTGAGTGGTGGAAATATATATATATATATATATATATATATATATATATATATATATATATATATATATATATATATATATATATATATATATATATATATATATATATATATATGTGTGTGTGTGTGTGTGTGCGTGTGTGCGTGCGTGCACGATGTGATAGAAATATGTGACTGTTTGGATTATGATATTCGCATAATTATTATTATTATTATTATTATTATTATTATTATTATTATTGTTATTATTATTGTTGTTGTTGTTGTTATTATTATTGTTATTTTTTACTATTATTATTGTTCTTCTATTTTGTCATTATTGTTATTAATATGGTTAATAATAATAATAATAATAATAATAGTAATAATATTATTATTATTATTATTATTATATTTTTTTTTTATTTACGAGAAACATATTTCTTCGAATTAGAAAAGTAATTATCCTTTTTCGTACGTATTACTGGCACCATGTACAGTTGCCAGCAAAAGTTCTCCCACAGCCCTGTGTAGCAAGTTGTGGGAGGACTTTTGCTGGCAACTGTCCTTGTGGTAAGGGGCTCTCATAATGTTTCACGAGTTATATTTAATCTTCGGAAACAACCGCGTCACGACTTTTGTCTTTGATTGTTCGTACGCCATGTACAACTGTACAGTATGTAGGTCATTGTCTGCCGTTTGGTAAATCCTCTGTGATGACGGTAGAAGCTAGTTCCAGATTATTGTATCGTTTGTGTTAACTCAGCAATTTTGCATAGCTTTTGTGTCGTGTTGGAAATTAACAAAATCTTGTTTATTTGTTACCCACAGCTTTATGCCGCCTGTTAATATCGGAGTTAACATAGGTTCGCGTCTAAATCGAAAAACTAGAACAAAATTCTCTTCCTTTGCTCCCGTATCAAATCTGAATTACTCCTTGCATTTTTACACGACCTCTGGAGCACCACATAGGGTCGCAGTTAGGCTTGTTACTTGTTGTATAATTAGTATTATATGATTTCCGCTACTTTTGAGTGATTTGCAATATTGGAGTTGAAGGTACGACAAGAGTGAAACACATTTGGCAGCTGAAAGAAAAACAAGTCTTTACACTACGTTTGTGTTATCTGTCCTCCTGGTTGAGAGTATATACATGGGATTTGGAAACGCGTGTTTATTTATTTAGATATCAGGGCGATTATAACATTATTGTAATACAGTTTTAGATTAGGCTCATAATACTTAAGATTCCTAGCATTGTCTTCGAATGAGTTGGTGTAAAATATGAGAGAGGGTTAGGAGGCGAGCAAGCTAACGATTGACAGCGTGAGGTCAGATGGTTGGGTGTGCGAAGGAAGGGTGGGAGTTAGCGCGCGTGTAGGGACGAGCACTTGATGGCTTAGCTGGCCTTATGCTCTGATATATGGCAGCGAGTCAAAGATCAACTGTATGAGTGATGGAAAGACTGCAGGCAGTGGAGGTGAAGTGCTTTATTTTTTATTCCACATAATTTGGTTTGTATGCCAGGTAAGTTATTAGGGATCACCTGAAAATTACCCACTTGGGGGATTAGGTTAGCATTAGGATGATTAATTTTAAGGTAAAATAAGCTAAGAGTAATCTTAAGGTGATCCATTGAGAGTGGAGGTACGGGAGAAATGTGAAAGGTATGTATTTTTTTAGGACAGGTATTTGAGAGATATTTTGAGACAGGTATGTGAGAGAGAGAGACTTTGACTCTGAGGCAAGTAATGTGAGAAATATTTTAGACAGGCTTGTGAGAAATATTTTGAGACAGGTACAAAGAAAAAGATTAGAAATATAGATGTTTAAGAAACTGAATGACTGAAGTCTGAGATAATAGATTGCATACTGAAGGAATAATTAAGAAAGCGTAGATGAACAAAGGTGCAATAGAAAATTAAAAGAAAAAGGTGGACATAGAATGGAATAGGTGAATTAAGAGTGTGTGTGTGTGTATGTATGTATGTATGTATGTATGTATGTATGTATGTATGTCCTCGGGCAGGGTGAAACTATAGGCAAGTTTCTTTAAGCCATTTGCCTCTGTCTACCTAGCAGTAATTGAGGACCTGGATGTTAATCGATTTTCTGATCGTATTCCGGGGTAATGGTTAACCAGTGCAGTTGGCGAGTTGTCCGGTCTTCTCGGACTATTCCTTGACATTGAGTCATGCAACTCGTTAACGTGGGGTGTGGTTGTTATGTTGGCGACAGCTTCTACACCTTAAACAAATTCACGCCTAGGTGGCCCTTGGGCCGGCCATCCTCGTCACACGAGGGGCAATCATTATTACCATTATGTATGTGCGTGTGTATGTGTATGTGTGTGTGTGTTCACACCCCACCCTCCTGGCTGATGTCCACGAGTGTAGAAGAAAAGCCCCCTAGGACAAATAAGAAGAATTTTTAAATAATTATTCTTTATTATTTACACTTTATGAACACTTCTCTGACATGTAAAATAATACATTTATTATATCATAAGAAGGCAATACCTAACCTAACCTATTTTGCACTTCAACCGAGGGACTTTTGTCCGGACTCTAGTGTTGACACCCTGTCCTCCGCCTGGCCCGTGTTTACTACAGAGATTAGCGTCAGATAGAGCAAATTATTGTTAGTTATTACAAACTTAACACAAGATCCTATTCATAGTACTTCGACTAATGGTCGAATGACCCACATCGGGGCCTAGGGGGGCGAAAATGTAATAATAATAATAATAATAATAATAATAATAATAATAATAATAATAATTAATAAAAGTTATAAAAGTTATAAAAAATATAATATAATAATAATAATAATAATAATAATAATAATAATAATAATAATAATGATAATAATAATAAGTAAGGACCATAAATAAAAAAATAAATAAAAAAATGATCAATAGTGAGAAACGATATATGTATGTTGTGTTGTCAAAGCAAGAGAAACAATTGAGACCCTGCAATTATGTGTAAATGAGGCAGAAAGTCAGATCAGCAACCTGGGACTTTGTCACAATTTTCGTGATGCCATATGGCAGCAGGGTCTACCATTAGACAACACATTATGCTTCCAATATCTTCCCAGGCGGTAGTACCTCCCTGTTTGATAGCTGCCTACTACCTACTGTACGGTTACGGGCAAAATTCCATGAACACTTGACGATAATATCTGGCATATAATACTAGGTCATAAATGATTGCCGTATGTCTATAACGCTCCTTTTTGTCACTTGTTATGTCGGAATCACAAAATATTAAAAAATACACATCTTATTTACTTAACTAATTATTCTCAAAGTACTGGTACATACTGCCAAGTGTCCAGGGAATTTTGTCCGCAACTATACGTTATATATTTTTCACCAAGTTATTTCAGAACTAATTGATGATCTTTCGTGAAACTTTACACACTCGTAAGATGGTGACAATTGGCTACCATGGAACCAAGGTCAGGGTCACAACGGAAGGTCAAAACAGCGATGTTCAGACGATTCCGACTTTGTTTCTGACCTTTTGACTAAAGTCCTTCCTTTTGTGGCGTCCTTAGCAAGCATTACGTTTAGTCGTATATGCCGTGGTGGGTTGTAAAAGGAGTCGCGTCGCCACCTTGGTAAAGTTACTGTCATATTTTTCAGTGCTTCCTACAGTCGAGGGTGTACTGGAGGAACTGGGGTTGGACAGGGAATGAAGGAGGTTGAACGGAGATAGGCTGAGGCGGGAAAATGTAAGGAAGGAAAAAGTGAGGTATGGTGGTGGTGGAAAGAGTGAGGCAAAGTCGGGAAAGAGTAAGGAAAAGGAAAAGTGAGGTTAGACTTGGAAGGAGAGGGGTTGGGCAGAGAGGGAGTGAGGTTGGACGTAGGAGTGAGGTTGGGCGGGAAGAGTCTGGTTACACCGTCGACCACATGATCCCTGAGTTACCACAGCTGACCGTCACCAGCACACCCTGCCACGTGACCTGATGACGCTTTCCTGCGTCTTGTTATGGCTCTCTCTCTCTCTCTCTCTCTCTCTCTCTCTCTCTCTCTCTCTCTCTCTCTCTCTCTCTCTCTCTCTCTCTCTCTCTCTCTCTCTCTCTCTCTCTCAATGGTTATAATAATAATAATAATAATAATAATAATAATAATAATAATAATAATAATAATAATAATTTACACTATTGACAAGTGCAGCAGCCATAAGCTGACAATATACAAAAGGTATAAGTGAACATATACTGTATAACATATAACGACAATGAGGAGAGTCTTATAACAAGAAATTTCATCACAGTTACAGTACAAAAGTGAGACTGAAAAGGCGTGAACACACAAATTGTATAAAAGATGTTGGTGATTTTTACAATGGTTGTAATGGGGTGGTTCTTTTAGCGATCAGTACCTGGTCATGTAATGAGCTGGATGCGGTTCTGATGTCGAACAGGAGATCTCAGGTGGTACTAGAGACTGTGGCGAGGATGGTGTTGTAGCTTCATCCCAAACTGACAGATGAAGTCATGGTGATGATCAGAGAGTTGAGAGAGTCAGTGTACTGAACGCCTTTGGATATGTGGTGTTGGAGGGGGAGAGAATAGTCTTGCACCCCTTCTAGGAGTTCTCATTGTGTAGCATTTAAAGAAGAATACCAGGCAGGGGAAGCATAGGTGCGTGCTTTGTAGATATTCAAGAGTTCAGACGCGGGAATTCCGAGGGACTTGCCCACATCCTTTCACAGTTATTGAGAAATTTAATTTTATTATCGATGAGTATATATTGGAGAACTCTATTAATTTGGGATAGTGGGTTCAGTAAGGGCGAGCTATTATGGGTACACTGTTAGGTCAGGAGGACACTGGAGTATGTGGAGAAGGCCTTCCGATAGGGCCACCCACTGTACTCTTCTTTCTATTTATATAATTTTCAACTTATGCTTCCAATGATTGACGCCTCAATGGTTTCCATTTTTTCGACATAATTCAGGGTATTGTATCGTGTGAAACAAACATAGAAGTACTGAGTGGGGATGAAATCAGACTAACTATTGAGATTTTTATTTTAATTCATTAAGGTTTCCGTATTATAGTCAACAAAAATATAGAGAATAAATTGAATGACGAAATTTCAACAGATGAAAAGAACATCAGATCCGTTTCGAAATAAGGGCAGTAAGGAGTTGTTTATTGCCGCAGACAGCAAACAAGCCTCGCTAAATACACCCCAATTTACCTAATTTATAGGGGTTTCTGAGCATCGGATTTACTTAGTTCAGGTTACCTATTAATTAAGCTGTTTGATATACAAGATAACTCCTGCATCTATTTCAATGGCACATAAAGAAACTGCAGTGGTTATCAACGTGATTAAAAGGCTTGATCAGTTGGGTTTTCTTATAATCGCCCTATTTACTTGACCGAAAATTAAAAACATAGCCTTGAGAGGTCCTTATTTTAAATCCTTGTAAAAAAAATCCCCAGTGGGAATTGGTGGATTTTAAATGTGTGATTCAGGACATATTTCTACACCAGATAACACCAAAATCATTTCTATGGGAATTTTTTCCAGGTTCGACCTAAATTTTGGTCTCTCCTACCGGTCTAAGTGGGTTCGTCAACACCAGAGAAACTAACATTACTTTATAAGAGTTGATACCAGGAAACGCCCTCTGACACACCATAGACACACTATTAATGTCTCAGGTACACTATAAACACACTATTAATGTCTCGCGTACACCATAAACACACTATTAATGTCTCAGGTACACCATAGACACACTATTAATGTCTCAGGTACACCATAAACAAACAATTAATGTCTCAGGTACACCATAAACACACTATTAATGTCTCAGGTACACCATAAACACACTATTAATGTCTCAGGTACACCATAAACACACTATTAATGTCTCAGGTAATACGTTCGAAACTGATTAATTTGAGGGCGACATGAAACATGCCAACGTTGCTCACTACTGTATGTGGATGTGTTACGAATGTCGCTCTTCCGTCTACACAGATAACAAGCGTGGGGTTAAGTTAGCATATAGAATCTGTAAATATTGTTATTTTTATATGTTATACAATCATTGAACCATTTTAACTATTAATTAGTTAAAAGGATCCTGAGGCCGGCTGGAATGTTATCTAATGCCGTAGTTTGTTCATCGCTAACGAGACTGGTTTACTTAATCTGAAGCACAAAATATAAATCCGAAATGGCCTCAAAATTACAGTGAGATTCTACTGACTATAGAAAGGTTCACCAAGGACCAGACGAAGAAAAATTAAACTACAGAATTTAACCAAAGATCATGTATAATATTTTTGGTCATAAGATTAAGTCGACCAGCTAGATGCAGTCTAACACTTTCATTTGTGAGCTAAAGTCAGTTAGGTATATGTGTTTGTCACTAAATCCTAAGTACAGGGAGACAATTAGCATTGCACCCGCATCTAAGTCTTCTGTGTAAGGTGACAGTGTACGACATTGTTAGACTTCATAATGGGCATCAATTCTCCAAAGGGTCAGTCGTCAAAATGCTCTCTAACTAGATGCGTGAAAACGTATCTCACTCGCTGGAGTTAAGACACATCTTACTGTCAAAATATCAGCGACACTACCAAACTGGAGGAGTTAGTTTATCTTTGTCCTGGAGAGAAATTTGACTTAGGTGTCTTTGTTTATCCGTACCCAGGCTTTCCCCACCAGCGTTTGCTTTATACAGCACACGACCTGTACTGTATTTTCAAAAGGATTCCCACCTTGAAAAATTTCCCATTTAAGATAAATATTATGGTGGCGAAACTGCTCTTAAGATTATACATTATAATAACTAGAACACGTCTCTCATCCCCAAACAAAACAAATCATATGGTTCTAATCCTCTACAGGCCGGTGTAAAAGTCTCAGACTATCCCCCCGATTAAAGTTACCCTCGCGGTCATTTGAATCACCCTCTTATTTCCCCGTTGATTTGGTAATACAGATATGAAGATAGACCAAATTTTATATAATGCTTGTTTGTTTTGTGCAGTTATCAAGTATTGAGTTTTGAAAATGTAATTAATTGTATTTAAGACATCCAATTTTATAATGTTAATGTCCAATTCTTGACACCAAAAGACTTCAAATTCGATTAATTCCAAAACTAAGCCTGTTTCTTGTGAATACCAGATCAATTGAGTAGTGTTAACAATAATTCCACTTATGTCCCTTGCTGATATCATCTTCGCTGTTACATGAAAATGAGTTTAAATGGACAATAAATAAATTTTTATTGATTTCCTATTAGTACGTGTGGGTATAAGAACATAAGAATGGAGGAAACTGCAGCGGGCCTATTGGCCCATACTGGGCAGATCCGTTTACACCCAACCCCTATTGCTCATATGAGCATCCAACCTATGTTTGAAACAATTCAGCGTATTCGAGTTAATGATGATATTTAGTAACTTGTTCCATTCATCCACTACTCTGTTCCAAACCAGTGTTTACCTATTTCACGCCTAAATCTAAATTTGTCTAATTTAAAACCATTGTTACAGTTCGCTCCTGGTTGGATAGTTTGGTACCTTTGTAATGTCCCTTTTTTAGTCCTGTCTTCCCTTTACACCTCTATCAGGTCCTTACGCTCTCTCAAGAGTGCAAATTAAGATGCTAACCTGTCTCTATACTCAAGGTTCCTAATGCCCGGGATTAGTCTTGTCATTCTCCTCTGAATTCTTTCCAAGGATTCTATATCCATTCTGTAATACGGTGACCAGAACTGAACTGCGTAATCAGTGTGGTCTCACAAGAAAAAGATACAGTTTTAGGATGACCTCGCTAGTCTTGTACTTACTCCTTTGTATGAACCCAAGTACTTTATTAGCCTTACGAGCAAAACACATTGTTTACTTGGCTTAAGGTTCCTACTTATCATTACTCTAAATCTCTCTCGCAGTCGGATTTCTCTATGGCATCGTTGTTCATCTGGTATCTGGTTTCCCTGTTTACATCTCTCCTATACTAAGTACTTTTACACTTGTCGACGTGAATTTCATCTGCCATTTTCAGACCATTCGAAAAATTTGTTTAGATCTTCCTGTGGTTTGAGTCCTCGTCAGATTTGATAACCGTCTATTTTAGTGTATCATCAAAATTACTTATGTTGCTGTCAATGCCGATATCTATGTCGTTTATGTATATAATAATAATGGTCCAAGTACTGAGCCTTGGGGAACTCCACTTGTTGCTCCAATGGGACTTAGTGCCGTTAATGTTTCACTCGCTGTTTCCTGTCCTGTAACCACGCCTAATCCATTTTAGGATGTCACCTTTGATGCCATGAGCTTCTACCTTTCTAATTAGTCTTTCTTGGGGACTCTGTCGAAGGCTTTGCTAAAGTCGAGATACTACCATCATAATTGTGCCCCTCGTCCACCGATTCGAACAGTGAAAAGAATGTTAATAGATTAGTTGGGCGAACGTCCGCTTGTGAAGCCATGCTGGGAATCATTGATCAATCGGTGCTTCTCAGGTGATTTCGAATAGAATTTAAAATGATTGCTTCCAGTAATTTGCCTACTTGATGTTAGGCTACCGATTTTCTCAGAAGTTCATGTAGTAATATCCTTATCCTCAGGATTCTGGTACTACACCTGTTTTTAATGACATGTTAAACAACTTTGCTAAGGGCATACTAAGCTCTTCCTTACATTCCTTTAATACTCTGGCAAATATCTCATCGGGACCAGGTGACTTATTAGGCTTTAGTTTATTTGCTTACTAACATGTTACTAGTCACTACTATCTCACTTAATTTGTTTTCTTCACTATCTCTGAATAGAGTCGGTGCCTCGGGTATCATGTTTAAATTTTCGGTGGTGAAAACTGTTTGAAAATATTTATTCAAATTATTGCTCATTTCTCCGTCGTTATCAGTGAGCTCGCCGAAGTCTGACCTAAGTTTTTGTTACCCTAAGGATATAGTGAATCTAGTTATAACATACCCAGGGGACTTTGAAACCAGGTTAAAATTACCAGGGGTAGTTTGAAATTGTTACACCCGGTCAAGGACGGACCAACTCAAGCCCATCATCGCAGTCTGGACCGAGATAAGACTTGCTTGTACAGTACGTTCAATTTTCCCCCCTGTTGGAGACATGAGAACACATCTAACATCCTCAATTAGGCCTACGATAAGGCACGGAAATATCATCCCATAGATTGGGAAAACAGTTTAGAAGTGTATAAATCATCATGTGTCACAGAAACACATCTAATTGAAGCAAGTTTGAGTAGAGAAATGTATTCTTTAAACCTTAGTGATGGTCAAAAACTGATAATTTGTTACACAAATTTAATTGTCAGTGGCCCTAGGTTAACAATGTTTTGAAAGCATGTAAGGTAGATGTATGATTGATGATTAGTGGGTCCCATATTTTTTACCTGATTTTTTACCTGACGTGACATGACTAGTTATGTCGCCCGTTCTTATAATCTCTCCTTATGTTTTCTGTGTGGTTGGTGTGTGGATTAGTGGATGTCATGTTTTTTGACTTGACCTCATGTTTTGTAAGGTCACCCTGTGTACATAAGCTCTCTCTCAGTCTTTGTCATTCAGTTGCCTCTGAAGATGTCTTGAATAAAGACGAAAGCTAAGGTTCTCCGTTGTTTCCCTTTTCCCGTGTGATTTTATCAAGATTTATCTTATCCACATAGGAAACAAGAAAACACGAAGTTTGGTTATGAGCATATACAGGTATATATGTGTGTGTGTGTGTGTTTATGAGAGGATGAAGCCCCAAGAGGGGGTCCTTAGTGGTAACCTGACTCCCATTTTCTTACCTTTGTCGTTGTCAACACTTCCTGCAACACTGGCTTCTTCAACCTCTTTCCACGAATACTTTAGCATTGCTTTCTTACGAGGACATGGACGAGGTCCTTGGTTTAAAAATATATTATTTGATTATGTGCAAAATAAATAATAATTTATGATAGATTGCAAGTTATACACCAAACTAGAATCTCGCCTCTGAGCTTGCAGTTGGCACATTATCTGTTCATGTCTCAATCCGAGTTGCGTTGTTTACGTGTAAAAACCATATGAACTTATGTCATGGCAAAGCATCCGTCATAGTTCATGCTTCAATCGACATTCCAAGAAGCGCAGGGATAGTTTCCACCACATTGGTAAAACTCATTCTTGGTAGACTCCGACGTGGATTTTTCCAAGTGAAATGGCTTGGCCTTCAAGGAGCCCAGAGATGTGGCATTTTAATTGTAATTGTAGTCAGAGGGTAGAAATACCACTTTTTCTTTAAGTATTTACGATTCAAAGTTCTCTTAATAGTTGGCATAAGTAGCTCTTGCGAATGACGATTCAGATTTCTTAAAATGAAACCCTGGGGACTCATTACATTCGTTTGTACAGGGAAAATTAAGAGGTCTTTTCGGAAATCGCTGTGGCCAGGAAGACATCAGTTTATTCATAAATACATGGAGTGACTGAACGATTAGTGAGGTAGTGTAGCTAGTAGAAACCGAGATGACAAGTTTCAGAAGATGATGTTGGAATATCTGGCACTGCTATTTTAAGTCCCAGTAATTGTATCCATTGAGCGATACAGGCCCAGTTCGACCCATTATAATGTTGTTTTTGTATAGGAATTCTTCATTATTTGCATAAAAAAAATCTGATTATTATTGTTAAAGTTATGAAATACAGTTAGCTAATTACCGATCACGGCAATAGCCGACAGGCTGTTTTGGGCTATTTTGCCGGTCCATTGTTTATGTAATAGAAGTAATGATATAATATTATAGCATTTTTTTAGTATGCAAAGAAAAACATGACTTATGATGGTATTTAAGTAAAAGATATATCTGTTAGGTTAAATTACAGTAGGTTAGGGACTAACAAAATAGCCCAAAGCAGCCTGTCAGCTATTAACGTGACCGGTAATTTAGGCTGTCAGCTATTTTGCCGTGACCCAATTTCATTGTTTATAAAATACAAGTGTGAAATGAATGGTAGGTGGAGTGAAGCGTAGCTGGTGTCAACAACAAAAGAGCGGGAATTATACCGATCAATGTTTTTTTGCCTGTGGGACACTTGTACAGTAAGGGACAGTTGAGACGCAGATGAAAAGTGTGGTAATACTTCACGGGATGGGTGTCTGGTTACTAGGTTATATTTCAGGACATGTGACGAGTGGCTATTACTTTCCTGCGTTGCGATTGTTGATTCATGGATCAGGTTTATACGAATGTGATTTGTGAATGTACTTACGATAATTATAGTGATATGGAACCTTGAAGATTGAATACAGTAGTGAATAATTGTCATGTACAGTGTTGCAAATGTGATAGTGTTGGCTTATGTAAATATGATAGTGATTGTGGAGTTGAAGAGAAGACTGTTTCAAACATGAGTGACCGGATGTGATCAACAAGAGTGTTGTGAACATGATAGAGTTAGCTTGTAAGAGTGTACAATAACACCACAAAGACACTTGAAACTGTACGATGAGGATACTCATGTACAGTCCATGACTACCTGGATGATGATGGTCTATAGCTTGATGTTACTTCAGCTTGCATCCTGTAAAGGCATTTCGTGTGTGTGTGTTGCATCCATCTTCATGATACAAGTACAGTAGACTAGAAGAACTAAATGTATATCTTTTCTCCTACTTGTTGTTAACCTGTGAAGTTTTAGATTTCGTGACATTTTGAGGAACTATAGTTTCAGATATCATTATACTTCAAGGAACTGAAGAAATATATTTTAAAGTTCTATTGCTTATTTTTTAAAGAACTAAAAATATATATTTTTTTTGTTTCCTTAATATATACTGTAAGTTTTAAGTGTCCATCGCGTACATTTGAATGTATAGACTCTATACTATAGAGGAAGCACGAGTGGCCATGATCCCCCTCCTTGATGTGCCTTCACGTGTCACTTTCCTGTCTTAGGCCTACTCTCCTCCCTCACTCTCCTCATCCATCACTTTCCTTCCTCACTCTCACTCCTCATCCGTCACTCTCACTCTTCCGTCACTCTCCTCTCCTTCCTCACTCTCACTCCTCCGTCACTTTCCTCTCTCACTCTCCTCCGTCACACAGACTCCCATGTCACTCACACTCCTCATCGTCACTCTCACTCTCCTCCGTTACTCAGACTCCTTCCGTCACTCACTCTCCTCCCCCCGTCATTCTCACTCTCACTCCTTCACTCACACTCCCCTCTTCCGTCACTCACTCTCTTCCGTTACTCTCCTCCGTCACTCACACTCTCCTCTCCCGTCACTCACATTCTCATCTTCCGTCACTCACTCTCCTCCGTCACTCACATTCTCCTCCACCGTCACTCACAATCTCCTCCGACATCTCCACTCTCCTCCCTCATCCTCCCCTCCTCCTCACCTCCACTCTCCTCTACGTCCTCCCACACTCCCCTCCCCACCCTCATCTCCTACCCAGTCACTCAATCTCCCTACCTACTCCTCTACCAATCTCCCTCCCATCACTCCCACACTCTCCCTCCCATCCTTCTCTCATCCTCCATCACTCACAGCCTCTCCCATCACTCACCTCTCCTCCCCGTCACTCTTACTCTCTCTCCATGCCTCCCCTCCCCGCCATCATCCTCCTACTCTCTTCCCTGTCACCTCTCCTCCCCCATCCTCTTTGTCTCTCCTAGTCCTCACTCCTCCTTGTCCACCCCAGTCTCCTTCCTTACTCTCCTCCTACGAGACTGATTCCCTCCATGAGGACAGCCCTCCCTGCAGGCACTACTCTCCCTCCCTACATGAGGCTCCCTCCCTGCATGGCTTCTCTCCCTCCCCATGAGACTGATCCCCTCCTGCATGAAACTCCCCTCCCCACATGAGGCCTCCCTGCAGCCTACTCTCCCTCCCGCAGGACCCAGCCTCTCCCCTGCATGAGCACTACTCTCCCCCCCCATGAGGGCCAGCCCTCCCCTGCATAGGCACTTCTCCCTCCCCTACATGAGATTGGCCCCACTCCTGCAAGCACTACTCTCCCTCCCCTACATGAGACTGACCCTCCCTGCATGAGGCACTACTCCTCCCTCCCCACATGAGACTGACCTTCCTGCATGGCTTTTCTCTCCCTCCCTACTGAGACTGGCCCCTCCTGCTGCAAGCACTACTCTCCCCCTCCCCACATGAGGAATACCCCTGCATGAGCACTTCTCCCCTCCCCCACATGAGGGACTGACCCCCTCCCCTGCATGGCTTTCTCTCCCTCCCCATGAGACTACAGCTCCCCTGCAGGCTTTCTCTCCTCCCATGAGACTGACCCTCCCCCTACATGGCTGCCTCTCTCCTCCCAGCCCTCCCTGCAGGCTTACTCTCCCCCCCATGGACCAGCCCCTCCTATGAGGACTGACCCCTCCTGCATGGCACTCTCTCCCTCCCTATGAGGACTGACCCTCTGCATGGCACTCCTCTCCTCCTCACGTGAGCCCTGCAGGCTGCTCTCCCCCGAGACTGGCCCCTCACACCAGCTTCCACCCCTCCCTACATGAGACCCACTCCCTCCCCTACAGGGACGGCCCCCTCACCAAGCACCCTCTCCCTCCCCACATGAGGCCCAGCCCCCTCCCTACATGAGACTGTTCCCTCTCCCTACCAAGACTGATCCTCTCCCCTACAGACTAGCTCCTCCCTGCAGGCTTTTCTCTCCCTCCCCTCTGCCATTGCTTCCTCCCCCAGCTTTCTTTCCTCACACTGCTCTCCTCCCTATTGAGCACTGCTCTCCCTCCCTGAGCCTTTCTCCCCTCACATAGCTGCCTCCCTCCCTACATGGCTCTCTCTCACACTGCTCTCCCTTCACAGGCATTGCTTCCTCTGGCCTGCTCCGTCACAGGCTCTCACTCTCCCTCACCAAACCTTTCTTTCCCTCACATAGCACTGCTCTCCTCCCTACATGAGCCTGCTCTCCCCTCCCCTACTCTCCCTCCTTACACATGCCTACTCTCTCCCCTCTCTCCCCTCCATGAGCACTGCTCTCCTCACACACTGTGCTCCCTCACATGAGCACTGCTTTCCTCATGAGCCTGCTTTCCCCTCACACAGAGCACTGCTCTCCTCCCCTACATAGGCACTGCTCTCCTCCCTACATACTCTCCTCCTCCCTCACACTACTCTCCCTCACCCCATGAGCACTGCTTTCCCTCACAAGCACTTCTCCCTCACATGAGCACTGCTTCCCTCCTACATGAGCACTGCTCTCCCTCCCTACTCTCCCCTACATGACATTGCTTTCCCTCACATGAGCACTGCTCTCCCTCCTGAGCACTGCTCTCCTCACATGAGCTACTCTCTCCTCACCAAAACACTGCTCTCCTCACATCTGTTGCTCCCTCACATGAGCACTGCTTTCCCTCCACATAGCACCTTCCTCCCTGCTCTCCCTCTCCCTCCCCCCATCGCGTACTTTCCCCTCACATAGGCTTTCACTTTCCCCTCACATACACTGCTTTCCCTCTGAGCACTGCTCTCCCTCCCTATAAGCACTGCTCCCTCCCTACATGGCTTTCTCTCCTCCACCCCTATACTTTCCCTCACATGTGCCTGCTCTCCCTCCCCCTGCTCTCCTCCCTGCCAGCACTCTCTCCCCCTCCACATGAGGACCTCTCCCTGCATGAGCACTACTCCCTCACATGAGGGACTGACCCCTCTCCTGCATGAGCCTTTCTCTCCCTCCCTACATGGGACGACCCCTCCTGCGCCACTCTCTCCTCCCTACAGGACTGGCCTCCCCTGCAGGCTCTACTCTCCTCCTACATGAGGACGGCCCTTCCTGTGGCTTCTCTCCCCTCCTACATGGGACTGACCCCTCCTGCGCAGGCACTCTCCTCCCTGCATGAGGACTGACCCCTCCTGCAGGCTTTCTCTCCTCCCCACTGAGACTACACCCCCTCCCATGACTTCTCTCTCCCCCACATGAGGACTGGCCCCTCCCTGCATGGGCACCTCCTCTCCTCCCCACATGAGGACTGACCCCCTCCCAGCACTTCTCTCCCCTTCCCACATGAGACTGACCCCCTCCCTGCATGAGGCACTACTCTCCCCTCCCCACATGGACTGACCCCTCCCTACATGAGGGCTGACCCCTCCCTGCATGGGCACTACTTCTCTCCCTCCCTAGCCGGACCAACCCCCTCCTGCATGAGCACTGCCTCTCCCTCTCACATGAGGACTGACACACCCCTCCCCTGCTGTAGACCTCTCTCCCCACCCACAGGGACTGAGGCCACTCCTGCGCCCAGGCACTGCCCTCCCTCCACATGAGGCTGATCCCTCCCTCGCAGGGACCGATCCCTCCTGAGACTGACCCCTCCTACATAGCCTCTCTCCCCTCACATGCGTATTCTTTCCTCCACAGCACTGCTTTCCCTCTCTCTCCCTATTGAGCACTGCTCTCTCCATGGGCACTGCTCTCCTGAGCACTGCTCTCCCCTCAAACACTTTCTCCTCCCATGGCTTTTCCTCTCTTCCCTCAAACTGTGCTTTTTCCTCCATGAGCACTGCTCTCCCTCCACTGACTGCTCTCCCTCCCCATGAGCTTCTTCCTCCCTCCACATGAGCACTGCTCTCCCTCACATAGCACTGCTCCTTCCCTACATGAGCACTGCTCTCCCTCACATGAGCACTGCTCTCCCTCACATGTGCCTGCTTTCCCTCATGAGCACTGCTCTCCCTCCCTATGAGCACTGTTCTCCCTCACACAGGCATTGCTCTCCCTCCCTATGAGCACTGCTCTCCTGCATCGCCTGCTTTCCTCCACATGAGCACTGCTTTCCCTCTTGTAAGCTGCTCTCCCCTCACATGAGCACTGCTCTCTCCCTCACATAGGCCTGCTCTACCTCACACTCTGCTGTGCTTTCCTCACATGAGCTGCTTTCCTCACATGAGCGCCTGCTTTCCCTCACATGAGCACTGCTCTCCTCCCCTACATGAGCCTGCTCTCCCTCCCCTACATGAGCACTGCTCTCCCTCACATGAGCACTGCTCTCCCTCCTATGAGCATGCTCTCCCTCACATAGGCTCTCCCCTCCCTACATGAGCACTGCTCTCCCTCACATAACTGCTCTCCCTCCTGTCACTTGCTTTCCCTCACATAGCACTGCTTTCCTCACACAGGCACTGCTTTCCCTCACATGAGCACTGCTCTCCCTCCCACATCGCGCTTGCTTTCCCTCACATGAGCACTGCTCTCCCTCACATGAGCACTGCTTTCCCTCACATGAGCACTGCTCTCCCTCACATGCGCATTGCTTTCCTCACATAAATTGCTCTCCCTCCCAGCCTTTTCTCTCCTCCCTCCCCATGAGCACTGCTCTCCTCCCCCACCCCCATGAGAGCACTGCTCTCCCTCACATAGACACTGCCTCCTCCCTCACATGAGCACTGCTCTCCCTCCCTACCCTGAGCACTGCTCTCCCTCATAAGCTTTTCTCTCCCTCACATGCACCTTGCTTTCCCTCACATGAGCACTGCTTTCCCTCCCCCTGTTTACTGCTTTCCCTCACCATGAGCACTGCTCCCTCACATAGCATTGCTTTCCCTCATAGCACTGCTCTCCCTCACATGAGCACTGCTCTCCCTCACATGCACATTGCTTTCCCTCACATGCACATTGCTTTCCCTCACATGAGCACTGCTTTCCCTCACATGACACTGCTCTCCCTCCCCTACCCAGGCACTGGTCTCCCTCACATGAGCACTGCTCTCCCTCACATAGTACTGCTCTCCCTCACATGAGCACTGCTTTCCCTCACATCTTGTGCTTTCCCTCACATGAGCACTTCTCTCCTCACATAGCACTGCTCTCCCTCCCTACATGAACTGCTCTCCCTCACATGAGCACTGCTCTCCCTCACATGCGTGCTTTCCCTCCCACATGAGCACTGCTGTCCCTCACATGAGCACTGCTCTCCCTCCCATGAGCACTGCTCTCCTTGCCATGGCTTGCTCCTCCCTCCTACATGAGCACTGTCTCCCTCTACATGAGCACTGCTCTCCCTCCTACATGGGCACTGCTCTCCCTCACATGCATTGCTTTCCCTCACATGAGCACTGCGTCCCTCACACGTTGCTTTCCCTCACATAGGCACTGCTCTCCCTTGCATGAGCACTGCTCTCCCTCCCTCACAGGCACTGCTCTCCCTCCCTACATGGGCACTGCTCTCCCTCCCTTAAGGCACATAATTTTCTCTCGGTCCAGCATCTTCCCCCACGAATATTGTCTCCCTGTCACAACACATCCTTCCCACACTATACTTTGTCTCTCCTATGGCTTCATCTTTATACTACTTCCCTCTATTCTTTCATTACTTTTCGACTATTCACTTACTATACTATTTTTTTCCATTTTCCACGTTATATGATTATCGTACTTATCGTCTATTGGTTCTATCCCTTGTCTGTGTTTCTTTTTAATACCTAACTCCTTTAATATTCCTTGTGGTTTGGTGTCTGTACCTTCCATGCACATGCTGTCTGTCTGCTTATCTATATGTCTATCTTTGTTGTGTAGCTATGTTCATATCTGTGGTGTGTGTGTGTGTGGTATTCACGGGTTGCAGCAGAGATAGGTAGGGGGGGGTGGAGAGGTGAGTGAGTGTTACAGCTCGGTGCCTTACTCGAGACCCTCAGTAAGAGTGTGTAGTGCTGCTCGCGCTGGTGACATTCACCCACCTCCTCACCACCACCACCCTCGCGACCATTGATAGACTTGACCCTCTCGTAGATGCATATCATTGTAGTATAACGGACTGTTGTAGTTAAATAGCCAGTCCCGTGAAGGTGAAATTGCTGTAGGCGTGAAACATAAACATATCTTAAATACAGAAAATAATAATTTCTTCACTTATTTTACTTTTTTGGGTGAATAAAGGAAATTCTTACTGAAATCCATGTAAAGTGAAGTGTGTGTTGTAGACTGGTAATGTGGGGTGAACCGTATGATCATCCTCAGCTGCTGCATGGTATAACAGCTTACCTTATTCTACATGGAAATACGTCTGCAAGAAACAACATTAGTATTGAGTGGCCCGTCACTTGATTCTCGCTGTGTTATTTTAAAATAAGAATAAACATTAACCAGTAATCTTTACAATGAAGACTTCGTGGTATCACTCAGAAAATAGAATGATCTGAGGTTACTTGACAGTAAAATAAATTTGTGAAAAGGCTGACCTGAGATTGTATAACGTTTGATGGTGTATAAAATCAACTTAGTTATATGACTTTGTACACCGAGATTGTCTTCTAAGCGTATTGTACTGTATGTAACCACCCACCTACACATTATCTGTTGTTTATGAACTTTATTACCATATGGAGCAAACACTTACGATCACATTATCTGTTGGTCTTTATGTTACTTTCAGGAGCGAACACATAGTATGCTCACACATCTTTTGTTTTTGTTACTTTCAGTGGCAAACTATTTTTAATTCCATTATTATTATTATTAAAAGTATAGACTTTAGCCAGGGTGTGGTTAAAATTATCAGCATGTTCAAGTAGGGATACTAAGCATATTCGTAAGGAAAAATCAACCTAACCAATGTTATTGAGAAACATTTGTCTTGAATTCACTCAACAGAATACCACATCCCCTGCAAAGCCAAAGCCAAAGTTCTTCCAATCTAGAGGGAAAATGATGTGAAGCTCAGTACACATACACACGCCCCCGACAGTGAACACGAGGTGCTGGTTATGTTTTATGGCTTCCCCACAGTACTGCACTTCACCCCTCCCTCATCATATATTTGAGCTCACCAGTACAGTGCTCAGTTCAACCTGGTTCATGTCTGAAAATTTTGTGTCACGGTGAAATCCACACATGTGACTTTCAAAGAGTTAGTTTTTGTGTATTTGTTATCACTTGAAGCGTGCATTCTTGAGGACTGAAGCATATTTTTGACATGTAGGCAACCAATCAATACCCAATTATGTGCTCAGATAACAGCTGTGGAATATGCTGTACTGTAGTTGATATGAAATTATAAAATTTTTCTTTTGCAGTTTGGTGCCTTTTAAAATTTCATATTGTTTCAGACAAAATTGTATTTACAAAAGGATTTTAATTACATGGGTTAAAAATAAAACATGAAACAAACATGGCAAACTTTGTGAAAACGGATGGCCCTCCAACACCTACACTTAGTCGAAAATTTACCAGGTCATGCTCAAATGACAGTGAGAGGCAATCTGATGTTAAAAAGACACCACCATTTGTGAGGAAACATTGTGTGAGAAGGAAGGCAAATGGCCATACAGATGGAGTTCTTGGCAGTGGCAGTGCAGGAGCAAATTCCTGCTCTAGAAACAAGAGAGTAAAGAAAAAGGAAAGTGAAAAATCTGCCATTGTTGCTACCTCATACCAAGCAATCAACACAAGCCCTAGTCACAGCCCCAGGTTCAGCAGACACAATGATGGCAGCAGTGTGAGAACCAAGATCCCATTGCCCACTTGCCACATCACTAGTCATAGCCCAAAGGTTGCTCAATGTGTAACTGGCACAAATGGTTCAGATGGTGCTGGCCAACCTGGTAATGCTTTTGATAGTAATGATCAAGGCTGTGTTGATAGGTCAAAATGCAGTCAAGCTCAAGAAATATCTAGGACAGCCTCATTAACCCTCAGCTCAAGGAATGTGGTAAATCAGAGAGATCAAGAAGTGAAGTCGAGTTCAGGGTGCAGAGTGTCACATACACAGTGTAAGAAGCAGTTAACCTCGGAAAGAACAAAGCTTAAGGCGTTACCTGGAAAACTGTACACTACTCGTACAGGAGAAAGCAGCGAGGACAGTGAAGACGATTCTGCAGATGATAATGTGGTGGCCATAAGTTATAAGCAGTATGATATCTCTGGTAAATATTGGCGATTTATAGCAGATGGAAAAACTGAGATGAAGTCTCCACAAAGGACTGACACGAACTGCATCCCCAAGAAAAATTCTGTAAGTGTGAGAACAGACAGCGAAATGGGGAGAGAAAACATTTTCAGTAAAACAGGTAATGAAAATAAATCTCAAGAAAAACCTCAGCATTCTTATGACCACTTGGAAAATAACACTGATAAATTTTCCACTTATAGTAGTGTAACAGAAGGAACCAGTGAAGACTTGAAAAACTCTTGTGCAAAAGTAATGAGGGCCACTAGATCTCCAGAACAACTCCCTGCAACAAAATTACAATCAAAGGAAGATGGACCAAATTATGCCATTGTCAGCAAAGACATAAGTTGTAGAAGGTCACCCATCCTGAGACAAGAGCCCAAGAAGAGTAGTGAAAGAAAGAATCCAAGCACCCCAGAGCACACTGTAGCCATCTCTCGCCGTGGTAGTCTACCTACCAGGTACTCTGCCAGATGGTCCACATTCCAGGATATTAACATTAACAAAATATTAAGTAACCCAGAGGGAGTTTCTTGTCTTCTTTACCCAGAAAATGAAAACCTTGATGAAGGTTCTCAACAATACTGTAATCGGCTTTGTGAGGCAGTTCAATCGAGGTTGGGTATGACCACAAGCATAGTAGAACCTGAGGTTAGATCAGGTGAAAACCAAGATAGCAAAAAATATTCGGAACCTGATCATGATAAGTTATCCATAAAATTGAGTCTGGATGTTGGAAAAGGAAGTCTGGAAGGTTTTCTTTTGATAACTTGGTGAACATTTGTAGTGAGACAGTAGCAAGTAGCATCAAGCATTGTATAGAAGAAGCTCCAAATGAGGTGCCAGGGAATGTGAAAGATTTAGGTTTGGAAGAGGGCTGCCATATTTGGTGGGATCATCAAGGATTTTGTGGCAACACTTCCCTCAGATGTGAGTAAGAGATCAGAGAATGGCCCAGAAATGCCGAGGTCTCTACCACTGAATATTAGGGAGACCTCAAGTACCTTCCAGTATTTGGGCAAAATAACTGATGAGGGAAGTGTGAGAGATAAAACAGAACAGAATACAAATGACAAATCACTAATTATAAAAAACTTGGAATCTTCTTTACAAAATGTGGTAGATACATCTACAATTCAAAAGTCATTTTGTGAAACAGGAATAGGGGACAAAACTACAAATAAACATGTCAGAAGCAATGTGCCTGCCTTAGCACGATTTAACAGTATAGAGGAACCAAAAGTACTAGCAGACCCAGGCTATGGATGCTCAGAATCCTCAGAAGGTGGTTAAGTAAAACAGGTAGGATTGAGGTAATTGATGCTACCATGATGGATGAAGACTCAGAGTCAATAAATGAAGAGGGACAGGATGAGGTCCTCCAAGATAATGCCAGTGTGTGCTCAACCTCACAGCAAGATGAGTACTGGTGTCTAACAAGGAGAAGCAGCTTCACTGGGCCTTCAATTTATGGCGATTGTCATGGAATTTGAAAAATGATAGCCAACCACCAAGCCGAAGTGAGTCATTAAAGCTCCGAATGCAACAACGAAAACCAGTGTGTCAGATTTCACATCAAGTTTTGATAGTAGAAGAAATACCTTTTCTGGGCGATTAATGATCTATGTTCTTTAGATTCGAACAACAAAGCGAGTCCTAATGCCGTGAAGACTCAGGCTTACAGAAAAAAAAAATCTGGTCCAATACAACCTTATGCCAGAAGAGGATCAACCTCCAGCAGACTTTACTCAAAACTCCAAATGAAGCAGCAGCCGCCACCAGGAGGAATAGTGTGGATGAGAGGTGTAAAAAGGTCACCAGGATGGACAATCTTCCTGTTGAAGAGCCTCCGATGCAGATACTCATATTTCTTTGCAGTTTTCAGTACTTAATCAAGGTGAGTTTTCTTTTTATACACATGTATATGATATTAGCATACCAATACTAAGATATTATATTTCTGTAAATGACCTTTTAACCACACTGCTAGTACTAACTTCATTTTGCTAAAAATAATTGAGTTTATCTTTACATAATCAGCTAATTATCAAGCCATGCTTCAGGGACTTAACATTGTTGAGCCACTTTATAATAGTAGAAATTGTGAGCCACATTGCATTGCAGAGTGAATGTGTGTTTGGCTATCATAAGGTAGGAAACAATGATAGAGAATAGATATCTTCCCAGCTTTGGCAGAAGTACTGTGGGTACTATACTGTAAGAGCATAATGAAGCCTGACTACCCAACACAGTGAATGGTGTCGTGGCAGCCCTTTCCCAAGGTTCACAGGCCTGCCTAACACATAGGCTCCACATGCATGGTATTAGGGGTTGTTCAACCATTCTGCAATGTATTCATCAAAAGCCCGGGAAGATTCTTCATTCTCCCACTGTACATAGAATTATTGAAAATGAAGAACAAGACAACAAAAGTACTGTGATACCCTGTACAGTAGTAGTAATAGAAAAGTATGATACTGTATACTGTAAAGTACAACTGACAAATGTGAAATTATAGATTTTGAGACTACAATGGATCATTCTGCTAGGATGCATTATGTCATCACCATGGTAACAAACTCAGCACACCAAATAGGATAAAAGTAACAAATGTACCAACTATTAGGCTAATGAATATTGGGCCTCTTTGCGACAATTGTTGAATGATCAATTTTCTGTAAAAACTTGATATCCACAAGTTTCTGGAATAATGCCCTTGGGAATTCCATACTGTACTTGTACATTACAATACACTATATGCATATACTGTACAGTATAATTACAGTACTATTGTATTCTCCAGGTAAGCAAGCTCAGCATGTTGAAGTTGACCAAATTAATTAATGCTATTCATGATGGAATGTACTTTTCCACCTTCTCAGGTGAATGGAGTGCGATCGTCAGGCATACTTTCAGGGTAAAATACTTTTGAGTTTGGGAACCATGTAACTGGCTGTTAGATTAAGTTGTGGAAGAGGATTGAAAAATTGCTAGGGAAAGAGTGAACATTAACAAATGGGTTTTGCGTTCATGCTAGGTAGGAGGACTAGAAATTGTATTTATGGCCTGGCAACTTTGTAGACCTAGATAAAACATTTGACAAGGGGCCACATGGAGTAAATGCGAAGTGGGCAGTGAAAGTAAGGGGTCCAAGCAATTAATGTTGTTCCAAGTGGTTAGCAGTGCTACGAATAAAAAACTGCTTTGAGTAAATGGCAAAAGTAGAATTTGAGGTGATTGTAGGGCACCATAAATTTCTTGAGCACCAAATCATCATGGTGCTAGAGGCACTATTATTATCTAGTCTTAGATTTGATGTATACTGACAAATTAACACTGATAACAGATATTTTAGTATTGAAGAAGTGGAAAGGATGGAATACACAAGGGGCAAAAACAAAAACATTGATTTGTGTAAAAAATGGCCATGTGCTGTCTGTAGAAAGGTGTTGACAGCAATATAATAATGCAGGGAGTGTGAAAAGTTGGGTACACAAAATTTTGCAGTATTGTATCACACAGGTAATATTATGACCTTTTCAAATGGCGAGAAGCTCAGTGCAGGTATTAGGGATACAGTACTGTATAACTCTGAATGGTGTTGACAAGTTTTGCTGCCTGAGTGACTTTATTAGTGCTGAAGGTGGTATTAAATAGAGTCAATGGGGGCTGGAGAATGTTTAGGGAGTTGCTGCATTTGTTGACAAGTCCTTTTTCCTTTGAGTGAAAGGAAAGATGTATAAATTTGGCATGAGAAGTGTGATGTTGTATGGCAGTGAAACATGGGGGTCGCTATGCTGAATAAAATCAAATGACTTTGTAAATATCATAAATGGCATTCCCCATAATGAAAGGGTTAAAGAGGATGACATATACAGGCCGACGAGCTGAAGTGAGAACAGTGAGGTGAATGTGCAGTATGACACTGAAAGATAAGAAACTGTGTTCAGAGGAAGGTTGAATTATCGAGAGTATTGGCAAAGTTAGGGATAGGAATAATGAGAGAATGGAGGGGAGACCAACTGGGTCAAGGTATACCTAGTCCTAACGCCCAAGTTTCGTGTTTATCTGATGATGTGTTGATGGGGGTGCGTCAGGCGAAACAAGCATAGTTTTAAACTGCGAAGGACCCTGCACTGCTGCACATGATTGAGAAGGGCTGTTAGAAAAACAAACTACCTGTAATAATATTGGAATTTCGAGATAATGGCTGACTGATCTCCGTTACCCTCTTCGTCATTGTTTTGTTTGTTTTATTGGATATTTATGGTAAATACGATTAATGAACAAAGAAAAACATATTAGTAATTTTAAACCCTTTTTTCTTACATTACTGATTTTAAGGCCAATAATAACAAATTTTCAAGAGACTTGCATTTTGTTTTACTGCCAAGTGCAAGCTCATTCAGCTGCTAGTCATCTCAACTTACAAATGCTTAATTTACCTAATCAAGGTAGCTTATTTGAGTAATTTGTTCAACACACTAACAGTTTTCTTCTGGAAAATATAAACTGGTAAGTTTCTGGGCTACCGGTGTGTAACTTTATGCTTAGCAACCAGTAAAATACTGCAATCTTCAAGTCTGTGGGATAAAGGAGGCTGTAATGAGATATGAGGAGCTTGCTTGTCTCAGAGAGTGTAGTCATTTGCACCCTATTTAACATAATCTACTTAACAAAATACAAATACCTGTAGTTCAACTTAAAAATTTTTATGCTCCCAGATCTTCATAGCTGTAGTTCAGATTGCTTAGAGTCTACCTTTCAAAAGCGTTGAAACTGGATGTCATCACCATCCCACATTTGTCCTTATTGAAGTACAATATTTTTCGCTACAATTAACTGAACTAAAAACTCTCGTTCTCCTGGGGTTATAGGGCTTCTCTTGCTGATTGAGAGGAGTAGGCATCGGGTTCGGCTGCTTGATTAATGACATGTAAAATTACTATAAATGCCTCCAGCATACCAACCATACGAATAAGACGACCCGCAATGTATCAGCAGATGTGGACAGGCTTACCAACCCTACCCTCGACAGCCCCGCATGGAGAACGAGTCTGAGAGCAATTAAAACTAAAACGAGGAACAACTCCTACCTCGCGGGTTCAGCCTTCAAAGAGGAAAATATTTGGCTTAAAATTCCGGGCCTAACTGTGGAGGGGAGGAGATATAGGGTTGTAAGAAATTACATCAGTCAAGAACCTAGCAGAGAGGCTGCAAGATGCTCAAATATTTGCCAATAACTGCAAGCATGAAAAATTACCAATTTTTTTGTGTAGATTGATGTGGTTTCTCCAGAGAAGTAATGTTTCATATTGATTTTGAAATGCAATTACAGTACAGTCAGTTTCTCTTTTACTCTTAGCGATAAATTGTTCTTGTAAAACATCGTGTTATAGAAATTAAGCGTAATAAATAACTTAGGGCTTATGGAGAAAAATAGGGTTAGGTGCAGATTACTACTTTCGAAATTGAAAAAAAAAATTTAGTAGTTAGCCTAACACAAAGGATAACAGTCTAAATAAATGTTACATTCATATCTATAATGAAATCATGCATCTTACTTGCTGTAACTCTCTTGATGGGGAAAGGGGTGATTTTGAGGTAAGATAACATAGAGCTTCTCTTCAAGGGTTATAACCTTTCTTTACAATCATCACTGAATCGATCACCAGAAGCGCTTCTTGGAAATATTCTTCTTTACCATATTCACAGTTAATACCACTAAATTGGAGAAAGCAAGTTAGCAAGAAATCAGCGTTACAGCAAACCATGTTCGTTATACAAATATCATTCCTCTATTCATAAATGGCGTTAGAGCCAATTAGCGTTGTCAAAACAGTTATAGCAGAACTCACTGTATTCCTTAAGGCTTTCGCTGGGGTTAGGGCATGGACCTCATTGAGAAAGCAATTTATCTTTGAGTTTTTTAAATTGCTAATGGGGAGTGTGCAAAATACATATATAAATAGCTATATGCACATATATGTACTATGTATGCATAAAGACAATACAGTCAACCCTGCTTCGCGGTCCCATTACAGCGTTTCTACGTTTCTGGTACCCTGCCGAAACGGAATGCTGCTCAGCAGGCCTTGAGCAGGGTGCGCTAAGATGCCCAGTCATCAAAAGATTACTGAAATTCTTCACCGCCACCTTGACCCAAGTCAGTGATAGTGAGGATGTGGACTTATATGGACTTTGGGGTTTGACAAAGAGGCCTGCAAGCTGTGGTGGATAGTGATACAAGTGATACAGCGAGACTGTCATCTGCCTTTGCTTTCAGAATAACATCCCGTGTGCCCAGCCATCTTTTCTACTAATGTAGTGTTAAAAAACCTATATTGATATTTCTCTTAATTAGTAATTGTTGTGCATGCCATCATAAAATTTAGAAGTTATTTTCAAGCGTGAGTATTGTGTCTGAAAGTGGGTTTGGGGAATTAGGCCCAATCTCTCTTCAGGTAATCCCATGTCATGTTGTTCACTTCTTGGCAGACGCCGTGAATTTGAATTAACCGGCGTAAAGTGAGGGTTCACTTATAATAAATATGAAATAACACTGTATAGACATAGGTCCCACAGTGGAAGTTAGTTGTGGTAGTGACAATGCAAAGACTTAATACCTCTGAAGCATCAACGATCTGGTACACAAGTTTAAAGCAATCCCTGTACTGGACAGTTCTAAGTGGTACATGCCGGTACTGATAAGTATTTGTAATGTGTATACCGTAAGTACCTATCACGATATAATTATGTCCTTTTGTATTTTGTTTGGTAATTTTTTTGATAATACCAACAAATGTTTGA
>NW_024731818.1:0-26834 GCF_018991925.1 Homarus americanus | reverse complement strand
CAAGTAGCGTTCAGTTACGTATTATTGCTATTTGTGTAACACAATGTTTTACTCTAACTGGCACAACACTGAAAAAAAAAAGATGCCAGTTAAGAATTACCATTAAATATCAGTTAGTTATTTTTACGTGTTCTCAACTTACTTTGTAACCAATGAATTTTTCCTCTGGAAAACTTTTGTAATTGTATTTTGTTTTTGTTTTCAAATGTTATACATATTAAAAATTAATTACAAGGCAGTGTATCTTCAAGGGATAAGTGATATTTTGTGGCAATTTGAGGATGTGTGAGGCTCTTTAGAGCTATCTGTGTCCTGGGGGCTGATTGATTCTCCCTAAATCTACATGATGCTTCTATGGGCTTATAAGTAGCTAGTTGTGTACAGCTAGTAAGAGGCTGTGATGATACTAAAGGCTGTCTGTCACTGCTAGGGACAGTGATGCTGCCAAGGTTGAGTGCCGAGGCTTGTCTGGGCCTACTATAGAATAGGCGAGACACGTCGACCAAAGGTACACTGGTAGCCTTGCATGATCCAGAGTGGGGTCACCTTTATGGGACCCCGTGTACACAGGTTGTAGTACCATAGGGCACCCTAACCTGTCAGTAACCTGGTGTCAATCATAACAAATATTTTATAGTAACCAATGTGTTGTATAAATGAAAAAAATACTTTTACTTTGTTTATAATAATCCTAATAAAGTTGAAAACAAAAGGTTCGAAAGGCAAAATGGAAGAACCAATTTTTATACTTTCCGAAAAAATAGAAAATCTACGCCACCGAAAAGTAGATTTTACGATCTTTGAGAATCCGAATTTGATCTTTTTAATTGTAGTAGTTCGAATTTAAGAAAAAAAATAACTTAAGTGAATGTACGATATTTTGAGGATTAGCATCTAAGTTATTTTTTCTCTTACGTTCGAACTTACGACAATTAAAAGATGAAATTTTCTCATAAGATCTAAATATCTACTTTCGGAAAAATAGATTCCATTTGGTAAGTAGATTATCGACTTTTGGGAAAATATTTTTTTTCTGAGATTAGGTATAACGTAAGAACAGAAATTTATCATCAGAAAATGAAATATCTACTTTCTGGGAAAGTTGGTTATCTCTTATCATGAAAACAGAAATTTATATCATAGAAAATAAATATCTACTTTCCGGGAAAGTTGGTTATCTACTGAAAAGTAGATTATCTACAGGAAAATAGATTATCAATTTTGAAATAAATTATCGACTTTTGGGAAATATTGCCTAATTTTCCTAAGTAGATTATCATAGAAACGAAATTTGTATCACAGAAAATGAAATATCTACTTCCAGGAAAGTTGATTTATCTACTTATCATAAGCAAGAAATTTATATCATGAAAATAGAAATATCTCTCTTTCGGGAAAGTTGGTTATCTACTTTTCAAAGTAGATTATCTACACAGGAAAGTGGATTATCGACTTCTTGAAGTAGATTATCGACTTTTGGAAATATTGCCTGTTACCTAAGTAGATTATCATAGAAAATAAATTGCATCACAGAAAATGGGAAATATCTACTTCCTGGGAAAGTTGTTTATCTACTTATCATAGAAAACAGAAATTTATATCATAAGAAAATCTACTTTCAGGAAGTTGGTTATCTACTTTCCCAAGTAGATTATCTACTCAGGAAAATTAGATTATCGACTGGGAATGAATTATCGACTTTGAAATATTGCCCTAATTTTCTAAGTAGATATCATAGAAACAGAAATTTGTCAGAAAATGAAATATCTACTTCCTGGGAAAGTTGTTTATCTACTTATCATGAAAACAGGAAATTTATATCGAAAATGGGAAATATCTACTTTCCGGGAAAGTTGGTTATCTGCAAAAAGTAGATATCTACACTTAAGGAAAGTAGATTATCGACTTCTTGAAGTGAATTATCGACTTTGGAAATATTGCCTAATTTTACAAGTAAATTATCATAGAAAATGGGAAATTTGCATCACAGAAAATGAAATATCTACTTCCTGGGAAAGTTGATTTATCTACTTATCATAGAAAACGAAATTTATATCATGAAAATGGGAAATATCTACTTTCCGGGAAAGTTGGTTATCTACTTTCTGAAAGTAGATTATCTACTTTTCAGGAAAGTAGATATCTTTTGAGAGTAGAATATCGACTTTTTGGGAAATATTGCCTAATTTTCCGAAGTAGATATCATAGAACACGGAAATTTGTATCACAGAAAATGGGAAATATCTACTTTCTGGGAAAGTTGAGTTATCTCCTTATCATAGAAAACGGGAAATTTATATCATAGAAAATGGAAAATATCTGCCTTTCAGGAAGTTGGTTATCTACTTTCCCGAGTAGATATCTACTAGGAAAGTAGATTATCGACTTTGAAATGAATTATCACTTTTGAGGAAATATTATGACATTTTCCTAAGTAGATTATCATAGAAAACGAAATTTGTATCACAGAAAATGAAATATCTACTTCCTGGGAAAGTTGGTTATCTACTTCCATCATAGAAACGAAATTTACATATCATAAAAATGGAAATATCTACTTTCCGGAAAGTTGATTTATCTACTTCCGAAATGAGATATCTACATAAGAAATAAATTATCGACTTCTTGAGAAATGATTATCGACTTTTGAGAAATATTGCCTAATTTTCTAAGTAGATTATCATAAAATGTTGCATCCAAAATAGAAATATCTACTTCTAAAGTTATCTTATCATAAACAGAAATTTATATCATAGAAAATGGGAAATATCTACTTTCCGGGAAAGTTGGTTATCTACTTTCCCGAAAAGTAGATTATCTACTTTTAGGGAAAGTAGATTATCGACTTCTTGGGGAAGTAGATTATCGACTTTTGGGAAATATTGCCTAATTTTCCTAAGTAGATTATCATAGAAAACGGGAAATTTGTATCACAGAAAATGGGAAATATCTACTTCCTGGGAAAGTTGGTTATCTACTTATCATAGAAAACGGGAAATTTATATCATAGAAAATGGGAAATATCTACTTTCCGGGAAAGTTGGTTATCTACTTTCCTGAAAAGTAGATTATCTACTTTTAGGGAAAGTAGATTATCGACTTTTTGGGGAAGTAGATTATCGACTTTTGGTAAATATTGCCTAATTTTCCGAAGTAGATTATCATAGAAAACGGGAAATTTGTATCACAGAAAATGGGAAATATCTACTTCCTGGGAAAGTTGGTTATTTACTTCCCGAAAAGTAGATAATCTACTTTTCGGGTAAGTAGATAACTAACTTTCCCGGAAAGTAGATATTTCACATTTTCTATTATATAAATTTCCCATTTTCTATAAGTAGATAACCAACTTTCCCATGAAGTATATATTTCCCATTTTCTGTGATACAAATTTCCCGTTTTCTATGATAATCTAATTCAGAAAATTATTTAATATTTTCCCAAAAGTCGATAATCTACTCCCCCAAACAGTCGATTATCTACTTTTCCGAAAAGTATATAATCTACTTTCCCGAAGAGTAGATACTTACGATCTTTTGAGAATCCGAATTTACGATCTTTTTAATTGTCGAAAGTTCGAACTCAAGAGAAAAAAATGATTTACGATCTCTCTCATTGTCGTACGTTCGAACTTAAGAGAAAAAATAACTTAGGATTTTTCTAATTCTCAAAAGATCGTAAGTATCTACTTTTAAGTTATTTTTTCTCTTAAGTTCGAACTTACGACAATTAAAAAGATCGTAAATTCGGATTCTCAAAAGATCGTAAGTATCTACTTTTCGGTGACGTAGATTTTCTACTTTTCGGGAAGTATAAAAATTGGCTCTTTTCGTTTTTGCCTTTAGAACCCTTTTGTTTTCAACTTTTTTATTAGGATTATTATAAACAAAGAAAAAAGTTTTTGTTTTCATTTATACAACACATTAAGGTACTATACAAATATTTGTTATGATTGATACCAGGTTACTGCTAGGTGGAATTGCCCTTGACACCAGCAGCATCGCATCCCTAACAGCCTTCACCTTAACTACTACATCATGTAAATCTTAGGGAAAATCAGTCAGCATACTGCATTTGACCAATAAAACACTCACATCCCCAGGCCACCACAAGCATCTTATGACACACTGCCTTGTGTGTCAGTACAGCTATGTGACTGGCTAAAACAAAACTACAGTACAAAGATTTTCTCCAGTAAAAAGCGAGATGAGCAACAGATAAGGCCAAGTGCCAAACTGGCATTTTTTATTTCAGTGCTGTGCCAGCTAAAGTAAAACATTGTGTTATACAAATGAAGATGAAACTACTGTACAAAATATCGTAACTTCAACAATGTTATGACATTGACTTATTTTGTACTTCAGTTTTATTTCCACTTGTATAACGAACTATTTTACTCTTGCTGGCACTGGATTAAAAGATGCTACTTCAAGAATGTACTGTAATTTTCAGTTCTTATTAAATCATTACAACTTGCTTGTAACATTATGTCACACGTTCTCTGCATTTTAAGTTGTTAAGCGAACTGAAGTCACTTCAGGCATTCCACTGGTGGACCACAGCAGTGACGTCACCACTAGTAGCCTACGTCAATGGTGGAACAGACCACAAGAACAATGACGTCATCACCAGTAGTCTGCCTCCTTGGTGAGACAGAAGCCCTTCATTTTACACCTCACACTCAGTCCTTCCCTCACTCCTACACTTCACCGTGAGTCCTTTCCTCACTCCTACACCTCACCGTGAGTCCTTCCCTCACTCCTGCACCTCACAGTGAGTCCTTCCCTCACTCCTACACCTCAGTAAATCCTTCCCTCACTCCTACACATCACAGTGAGTCCTATCCTCACTCCTACACCACACTACAAGTCCTTCCCTCATTCATACACAGCCCTGCAAGTCCTTCCCTCACTAATTCACAACCCTATATGTCCTTCCCTTACTCCTACACAACACTGCAAGTCCTTCCCTCACTTCTACACAATACTACAAGTCCTTCCCTCACTCATACAATACAAGTCCTTCCCTTACTCCTACACCATACTACAAGTCCTTCTCTCACGCCTACACCACACTACAAGTCCTTCCCTCACTCATACATGTCCTTCCCTAACTCCTACACAACACTGCAAGTCCTTCCCTTACTCCTACACCATACTACAAGTCCTTCACTCACTCATACATAACACTACAAGTCCTTCCCTTACTCCTACACCATACTACAAGTCCTTCTCTCACGCCTACACCACACTACAAGTCCTTCCCTCACTCATACAATACAAGTCCTTCCCTTACTCCTACACCATACTCCAAGTCCTTCTCTCACTCCTACACAACCTTGCAAGTCCTTCCCTCACTCATACATAACACTACAAGTCCTTCTCTCACGCCTACACCACACTACAAGTCCTTCACTCACTCATACATAACACTACAAGTCCTTCTCTCACACCTACACCACACTACAAGTCCTTCCCTCACCCCTACACGTCACAGCGAGTCCTTCCCACACTCCTACACATCAAAGTGAGTCCTTCCCTCACCCCTACACATCACAGTGAGTCCTTCCCTCATTCCTACACAATACTGAAGTCCTTCCCTCAATATTACACAATACTGCATGTCCTTCCCTCAATCCCACAGTGATCAGTAGATAAACTTTGAATACACCGTTATAATCTATTTTAGCATTTATAAAGACTTGTCGAACCAACAGTAAATATTATACACAATACAACTTCCTGTCATGTCGGGTAGACTGACTTATTTAGGATATATTCATCTTTTTCTGTACACAGACATGAGGAGCATCAATTAACCCCCTCAGTCACAAGTACAGTAGCTCTCTAAGAGCCTCACACATCTCCAAGTTGATATTCACAATATAGCCACAAACAGCCTCTGGTTGGATCAGACTACCCCTGACAACCTTACATAGTCTTTAAATCAATTATACAACCACCTATGATCATCACACAGCCCTAATTAGCCAAACAGTCCGTGGCGGCAGCATATAAGCCCTGGGGGCCTCACATAGCCCCTAGGAGTGACATACTGCCTCAGAACATTTACAACAAATACAATCTTTTTTGTTTACAATTTCAAAAGTTTGTCCATAGGAAATGCTCATTGGTTATAAGTAAGTTGTAAAGCTGAAATAATTACTTAATATTACAGTAAAATCTTAAACTAACATCTTCTATTTCACTGCCAGGAAGAATAAAATATTTTCTTTTGCAAATGAAGATGAAACTAAAGTCCAAAATAATTAAGTTGAATAAAATACTTCCTGACTGTCTAGTTACAAATCCACATAAAAGATTACAACAGTGTATGAGAAGTTATAAGCATCACAACGCCACAAGTCAATATGGTCACTCCTATACAAGTCCTTCCCTCACTCCTACACCACACTACAAGTCCTTCCCTCACTCCTACACCACACTACAAGTCCTTCCCACACTCTTACACCACACTACAAGTCCTTCCCTTACTCATACAATACACTACAAGTCCTTCCCTCACTCCTACACCACACTACAAGTCCTTCCCTCACTCCTACACAACACTACAAGTCCTTCCCTCACTCATACACCACAAGTCCTTCTCTCTATCCTATACAACCCTGCAAGTCCTTCCTTCACCCCTACACAATAATGCAAGTCCTTCCCTCACTCCTACACAACACTACAAGTCCTTCTCTCACTCCTACATCACACTACAAGTCCTTCCCTTACTCCTACACCACACTACAAGTCCTTCCTTAACTCATACACCACACTAGAGTCCTTCCCTCAAACCTACACAACACTACAAGTTCTTCCCTCACTCATACACCACAAGTCCTTTTCTCTCTCCTACACAACCATGCAAGTCCTTCCTTCACTCCTACACAACACTACAATTCCTTCCCTCACTCCTACACCACACTACAAGTCCTTCTCTCACTCCAACACAAAACTACAAGTCCTTTCCACACTCATACACAACACTACAAGTCCTTCCCTCACTCCTATACAACACTACAAGTCCTTCCCTCACACATACACCACAAGTCCTTTTCTCTCTCCTATACAACCATGCAAGTCCTACCTTCACCCCTACACAATAATGCAAGTCCTTCCCTCACTCCTACACAACACTACAATTCCTTCCCTCACTCCTACACCACACTACAAATCCTTCCCTCACTCCAACACAAAACTACAAGTCCTTTCCACACTTATACACAACACTACAAGTCATTCCCTCACTCCTACACAACACTACAAGTCCTTACCTTACTCCTACACAACACTACAAGTCCTTCCCTCACTCATACACCACACTACAAATCCTTCCCCTCCTCCCGCCTGCTTACACTATAAGTCCTTCCTCACTCTACACCACACTACAAATCCCTTCCTCACTCATACAACACACTATAAGTCCCTTCCCTCACTCCCTACACCACACTACAGTCCTTCCTCACTCCCTACACCACACTACAAGTCCCTTCCCTTACTCTCATTACAACTTACACACTACAAATCTTCCGTCCTCTACACCACACTATAAGTCCTTCCCTCACTCCTACACCACACTACAGAAGTCCTTCCCCTTACTCCTACACCACACTACCAATCCTTCCGTCCTCCTACACCACACTACAAGTCCTTCCCTTACTCTACACCCACACACAGAGTCCTTCCCTCACTCTACACCACTTTCTAGAAGTTTTACCCTCACTCGCCCAACACACTACAAGTCCTTCCTCACTCATACACCACACTACAAGTCCTTCCCTCACTCCTACCCCACACTACAAGTCCTTCCCTCACTCCTACACCACACTACAAGTCCTTCCCTCACTCCTACACCACACTACAAGTCCTTCCGTCACTCCTACACCACACTACAATTCCTTCCCTCACTCATACAACACACTACAAGTCCTTCCCTCACTCCTAAACAACCCTGCAAGTCATTCCCTCACTCCTACAAAACCCTGCAAGTCCTTCTCTCATTCCTACACAAACCTGCTAGTCCTTCCTTTACTTCTACACGACCCTGCAAGCCCTTCCCTCACCACTACACAACCTGGCAAGTCCTTCCTTCAGTCCTACACAACACTGCAAGTCCTTCCCTCACTCCTACACAATACTACAAAACCTTCGTTCAATCCTACACAATACGAGAATTCCTTCCCTCACTCATACACAAAACTGCAAGTCCTTCTTTCACTCCTACACAACACTGCAAGTCCTTCCCTCATTTCTACACAACACTGCAAGTCCTTCCCTCACTCATACACAAAACTGCAAGTCCTTCCCTCACTCCTACACAACACTGCAAGTTCCTCACTCACTCCAACAGAATACTAGAAGTCCTTCCCTCATTTCTAAACAACACTGCAAGTCCTTCCCTCACTCCTACACAATACTAGAAGTCCTTCCCTCATTTCTACCCCAACTTACTTTTCACAAGTCCTTCCCTCACTCCTGCAAACCCACCTGGGGTCCTTCCCTCACTCCTACACAGGGCTTTGCAAGTCCTTCCCTCACTCCTACACAATACTAGAAGTCCTTCCCTCATTTCTACACAACACTGCAAGTCCTTTCCTCACTCCTGCACAAACCTGCACGTCCTTCCCTCACTCTTACTCAACACTGCAAGTCCTTCCCTCACTCCTGCACAAACCTGCACGTCCTTCCCTCACTCTTACACAAGACTGCAAGTCCTTCCCTCACTCCAACACAATACTAGAAGTCCTTCCCTCATTTCTACACAACACTGCAAGTCCTTCCCTCACTCCTACATAATACTAGAAGTCCTTCCTTCACTTATACACAACACTACAAGTCCTTCCCTCATTTCTACACAACACTGCAAGTCCTTCCCTCACTCATACACAATACTAGAAGTCCTTCTCTCACTTCTACACAACCCTGCACGACCTTCCCTCACTCCTACACATCACTTCATGTCTTTTCCTCACTCCTACACAACACCACATGTCCTTCCTTCACTCCTACACAATACTAGAAGTCCTTCCCTCATTTCTACACGACACTGCAAGTCCTTCCCTCACTCCTGCACAACCCTGCAAGTCCTTCCCTCACTCCTACACAATACTAGAAGTCCTTCCTTCACTTATACACAACACTGCAAGTCCTTCCCTCACTCCTACACAGTACTAGAAGTCCTTCCCTCACTCCTACACAGTACTAGATGTCCTTCCGTCATTTCTACACAATAGTAAGAAGTCGTTTCTCATCTACACAACTTACTGCAGTCCTCCTCAATCCCTACCACTGTGCTAGAGTCATTCCCTCGTCTACACAACACTGCAAGGTCCTCCCTCGTCTACACAACACTGCAAGTCCTTCCCTGAATTCTACACAACACTGCAAGCCCTTCCCTCGTCTACACAACACTGCAAGTCCTTCCCTCAATCCTACACAATACTAGAAGTCCTTCCCTCGTCTACACAACACTGCAAGTCCTTCCCTCATTTCTACACAACACGGCAAGTCCTTCCCTCACTACTGCACAAACCTGCAAGTTCTTCCCTCACTCCTACACAACACTGCAAGTCCTTCCCTCACTCCTACACAACACTAGAAGTCCTTCCCTCGTCTACAAAACCCTACAAGTCCTTCCGTCACTCCTACACAATACGAGAATTCCTTCCCTCACTCATACACAAAACTGCAAGTCCTTCTTTCACTCCTACACAACACTGCAAGTCCTTCCCTCATTTCTACACAACACTACAAGTCCTTCCCTCACTCCTACACAACACTGCAAGTTCCTCACTCGCTCCTACAGAATATTAGAAGTCCTTCCCTCATTTCTAAACAACACTGCAAGTCCTTCTCTCACTCCTACACAATACTAGAAGTCCTTCCCTCATTTCTACACAACACTGCAAGTCCTTCCCTCACTCCTGCACAAACCTGCAAGTCCTTCCCTCACTCCTACACAGACACAAGTCCTTCCCTCACTCTACATACTAGAGAAGTCCTTCCCTCATTTCTACACAACACTACCCAAGTCCTTCCCTCACTCCTGCACAAGCCTGCAGAGTCCTTCCCTCACTCCTACCTAGACTGCAAGTCCTTCCCTCACTCGACCCCACAATACTAGAAGTCCTTCCCTCATTTCTACACAACACTGCAAGTCCTTCCCTCACTTCTACTCAACCCAGCAAGTCCTTCCCTCAATTCTACACAACACTGCAAGTCCATCCCTCACTTCTACACAACCCTGCAAGTCCTTCCCTCACTTCTACACAGCACTGCAAGTCCTTCCCTCACTCCTACACAACACTGCAAGTCCTTCCTTCAATCCTACACAATACTAGAAGTCGTTCCCTCATCTACACAACACTGCAAGTCCTTCCCTCAATCCTACACAACACTAGAAGTCCTTCCCTCGTCTACACAACACTGCAAGTCCTCCCCTCGTCAACACAACACTGCAAGTCCTTCCCTGAATTCTACACAACACTGCAAGCCCTTCCCTCGTCTACACAACACGTCAAGTCCTTCCCTCACTCCTGCACAAACCTGCAAGTTCTTCCCTCACTCCTACACAACACTGCAAGTCCTTCCCTCACTCCTGCACAACACTAGAAGTCCTTCCCTCGTCTACAGAACCCTACAAGTCCTTCCCTCACTCCTGCACAACACTAGAAGGCCTTCCCTCGTCTACAGAACCCTACAAGTTCTTTCCTCACTCCTACACAACACTACATAACCTTTCCTCACTCCTACACATCACTGCATGTCCTTCCCTCACTCTTACATAATATTGCTTCTTCTTTCCTCACTCATACAGTGCTACAGTATCTCTACAGTAGTCATCAGATAAGATTTCAACACACTGTTATAATCTGTTTTAGTATTTATGTGGACATATTTAACCAACACTTACATATATACAATACAACTTCCTGTCATGTTTGGTAGACTGAGTTATTTAGAGAATGTTCATCCTTTACTGTACTCTTGATCGTTTCTCTTGTCCATCTTGATGTTGCCTCGTTATCTGTACACCAAGTTATGGTCCTCATCCTCCCTCGAGTAGCATTTTCTGTTAATACCTGTGAAATTTAAATTTTATTAACCAAAAATAGTATTTTTTTTTATATATTGCAGGGCGACAAGAATTAAAATCACTCTTTCTTCATACTGTTATGCCAGCATTCCTCTTTATCAAGAATTTACCACTAGTCAAGTCACAAATCACTCGAGTGGTCACAACAACAAGCAGGGTAAACACTATAATGACACTATAATTATCTCCACCAGATTCATAATAACCCTCAGATTAACTCAAAATATAGGTATCATGTTGAAGATGAATCATGATATGCATAACTTTCATTATAAAGTTAAGAGACCACAAACAAAGGTCAAGTAAAGGAGCAATTTAAGTACAGTACAGATGACCACAGCCTAAATTAACCCAAACCCGAACCTCAGCCTCACCATACACTAGAAAAGTACCAAAGTATACACACCACTTATATCCTGAGTCCAGACCAATTGTACCACACTTGCACCACACACTTCACCAGCCAGGTTCGTCTACCTCCCTGCACTTGCCGTGAGCCGTACAATGTGGATACCATGCCGCAAATACCATACTATTTTACCTAACAAATGCACAAAGTTAAGCTAATTTACTTATTGCATACTAATTATAAATTAATATATATAACATACTAGACAATGTTTACATAGAGGAACATTTAGAAAATATAGTCCTACCTACTGAGGAAAGTGTAATTACCTCTCAATCAAATATATTCAGTGCCTTATAAAACTCCCTCCCCAAAGATAAAACACTTGTGTTTTATTTTCAGTCTGGTGAATGAGATAGAGCATTTGCTACGAAATTCTCTCACTCCTACACAACATACCAAGTCCATCCTTCACTCCTACACAATACTGCAAATCGTTCCCTCACTCCTACACAACAAACCAAGTACTTCCCTCACTCCTATACAATACTACAAGTCCTTCCCTCACTCCTACACAATACTACAAGTCCTTCCCTCACTCCAACACAAAACTACAAGTCCTTCCCTCACACCTACAAAAAACTTCAAGTCCTTCCCTCACTCCTACACAGTTCAGCTAGTCCATCCCCCACTCCTACACAACATACTAAGTCCATCCTTCACTCGCACACAACATACCAAGTCCATACTTCACTCCTACACAATACTACAATTCCTTCCCTCACTCCTACACAATACTACAAGTCCTTCCCTCATCACTACACAATACTTCAAGTCCTTCCCTCACTCCTACACAAAACTACAAGTCCTTCCCTCCCTCATTTCTACACAACACTGCAAGTCCTTCCCTCATTTCTACACAACACTGCAAGTCCTTCCCTCACTCCTACACAATACTTGAAGTCCTTCCCTCATTTCTACACAACACTGCAAGTCCTTCCCTCACTCTTGCACAACCCTGCAAGTCCTTCCCTCACTCCTACACATCACCGCATGTCCTTCCCTCACTCCTACATAATATCGCTTGTTCTTTCCTCACTCCTACAGTGCTACAATATCTCTACAGTACTCAGTAGATAAGATGTCAACAAACTGTTATAATTTGTTTTAATATTTATGTGGACGTATTTAACCAACACTTACATATATACAATATAACTTCCTGTCATGTTTGGTAGACTGAGTTATATAGAGAATGTTCATCCTTTACTGTACTCTTGATCGTTTCTCTTGTCCATCTTGATGTTGCCTCGTCATCTGTACACCAAGTTATGGTCCTCATCCTCCCTCGAGTAGTATTTTCTGTTAATACCTGTGAATTTTAAATTTTATTAACCAAAAATAGTTTTTGTTTGTATATATTGCAGGGCGATAGGAATTAAAATCACTCTTTCTTCATACTGTTATGCCAGCACTCCTCTTTATCAAGAATTTACCACTAGTCAAGTCACACGAGTGGTCACAACAACATGCAGGGTAAACACTATAATGACTCTTATATTATCTCCACCAGGTTATCAATAATAACCCTCAGATTAACTCAAAATATAGGTATCATGTTGGAGATGAATCATGAAATGCATAAATTAACATTATAAAGTTAAGAGACCACAAACAGAGGTCAAGTAAAGGAACAATTTAAGTATAGTACTGATGACCACAGCCTAAATTAACCCAAACCCGAACCTCAGCCTCACCATACACTAGAAAAGTACAAAAGTATACAACACTTATCTCCATATAAATATATCCGGAGTCCAGACCAATTGTACCACACACTGTCACCAGCCAGGCTCGTGTACCTCCCTGCACTTGCCGTGACCTGTACAATGTGGATACCATGCCGCCAATTACCGTACTATTTTACCTAACAAATGCACAACGTTAAGCTTATTACCTACTTATTATAAATTAATATATATATAACATACTAGACAATGTTTACATACAGGTACATATATAAAATATAGTCCTACCTACTGAAGAAGCAGTGTAAGTATTTCTCAATCAAATATATTCAGTGCCTTATAAAACTCCCTCCCCAAATAGCTGCCTGTTTCAATCTAATCAGACCAACCAAGCTTTTGCTACAGGTATTCTCTCACTCTACACAACATACCAGTCTTCTATAACCACACAACATACCAGTCCATCCCTGCTCACACAACATACCAAGTCCCATCCCTCACTCTACACAACATACAAGTCATCCCTCACTCCTACACAATACTGCAAGTCCTTCCCTCACTCCCCTTCTGAGATCCATCCCTCCTCCTACAATACTGCCATTCCTTCCCTCCTCCACCCCAACTTCAAATCCATCCCCTAACTCCTACACAATATGCATCCATCTGCTCCCTACACACAATACTAAAAGTCCTTCCCTCACTCCTACAATGCTAAAAACTCCTTCTCACTTCTACACAATACTACAGTCCTTCCCCTCACCCCCACACAACTCCACTGTCCTTCCCTTACTCCTTACAATACTAAAGTCCTTCCTCACTCCCCTATTTTAAAACTACAGGTCCTTCCCCTCACTCCCTACACAACATACCAAGTCCATCCCTCACTCTACACAACATACCGTCCTTCCCTCACTCCTACACAATACTAAAGTCCTTCCCTCACCCTACACAACATCTGCAAGTCCTTCCTCACTCCTACCAGTCCTCTAAGTCCTTCCTCACTCCTATACAACAAGTCCTTTCTCCTCCCATCCAAACTACAGTCCTTCCCTCCTCCTACACAAAACTACAAGTCCTTCCTCACTCTACACATTACTGCAGTCCTTCCTCACTTCACACCTGCAAGTCCTTACCTCCTCCTACCAATAATACAAGTCCTTCTCTCACTACTACAATTCCTTCCTCACTCTACACAACATACCAAGTCCATCTCCTTCTACACAACATACCAAGTCCATCTCACTTCTACACAACATACCAAGTCCATCCCTCACTCTACACAACATACCAAGTCCATCCCTCACTGATAAACAATACACAAGTCATCCCTCACTCCTACACAACATACCAAGTCCATCCTCACTTCTACAACACCAAGTCCTTCCCTTGCCATGCACAACATACCAGTCCTTCCCTCACTCCTACACAATACTGCAAGTCCATCCCTCACTCCTACACAACATACCAAGTCCTTCCAACTCCTACACAATACTACAAGTCCATCCTTGCTCCTACACAACATGCAAGTCCTTCCCTCACTCCTACACAACATACCAAGTCCCCCTCACTCCTACCCAACACTGCCAAGTCCCTCCCTCACTCTACCAACATACCAATGCCCTACTCTACACAACAACCGTCCTCCTCACTCCTAATACTGAAGTCTCTCCTCACTCCTACACAACATACCAAGTCCTTCCTCCTCCCTACAACATACCAAGTCCATCCTCCTCCCTACAACATTACCAGTCCTTCCCTAACTCTACACAACATACCAAGTCCATCCCTCCTCCCTACACAACATACCGTCCTTTCCATCCCCAACCTCCACCCGTCCATCCCTCACTCTCTATATACAAGTCCTTCCTTCACTCTACACAACATACAGTCATCCTTCACTCCTACACAACATACCAAGTCCTTCCTTCATCCTACACAACATACCAAGTCCATCCCTTACTCCTACACAACAAGTCTTCCCTCACTCCTACACAACATAGTCCATCCTCACTCCTCACAACCAAGTCCTCCCTCACTCTACATGCCACCAGTCCCTCACTCCCTACACAACATACCAGTCCCTCCTCCTCCTACACAACGCCACCAATCCATCCCTCACTCCTACACAACATACCGTCCTTCCCTCACTTCTACACAACATGCCGTCCATCCTCACTCCCTACACCTTATACCAAGTCCTTCCTTCCTCTCCTTTGGTCCTCCCCTCCCTCCCTACATACCAAGTCCTTCCTTCACTCCCCACAACATACCGTCCTTCCTCACTTCTACACAACATACCAAGTCCATCCCTCTTCTACAACATACCAAGTCATCCTCTCCCTACAACCTTACCAAGTCCATCCTACTGATAAACAATACTGCAAGTCCATCCCTCACTCCTACACAACATACCAAGTCCTTCCTTCACTCTACACACAACATACCAAGTCCATCCCTCACTGATAAACAATGCTGCAGTCCATCCCTCACTCCTACACAACATATCCGTCCATCCCTCACTCCTACACAACATCTGCCAGTCCTCCTCACTCCTACAACATACCAAGTCCCCTTCCTCCTACACAACATACCAAGTCATCCCTCCTCCATACAGTCCTTCCCTCACTCCTACACAACATACTCAAGTCTTTCCCCGCTCTACACACAGTACTCAATTCCTTCCCTCACTCTCCCTGGCCTATCTGCGTCCCTCCCTCCAATCACCATACAACAAATTGCATCCCCTCACTCCTACACAATTACAAGTCCATCCCTCACTCTTACACAACATACCAAGTCCTTCCCTCCTCCTACAACCTTACCAAGTCCATCTCTTCTCTACACAACATACAAGTCCATCTCACTTCTCCACAACATACCAAGTCCATCCCTCACTCCTACACAACATACCAAGTCCATCCCTCACCCTACACAGCTTGTCAAGTCCATCCCTTACTCCTACAACATGCCAAGTCTTCCTCACTCCCTACACAACACCCATTCATCCCTCACTCCCTACATGCAGTCCTCCCTCACTCTACACAACATACCAAGTCCTTCCCTCACTCCTACAACATCACCAAGTCCCTCCCTCCCTCCCTACACAACATGCAAGTCCATCCCTCACTCACACAACATACCAAGTCCTTCCCTCCTTCTACACAACATCTAAGTCCATCCCTCACTCCTACAACATACCAAGTCCTTCCTTCACTCCTACACAACCCAAGTCCCCTCCTCCTCCTACACAACATACAAGTCCTTCCTTCACTCTACAGCATGCTAGTCCTTCCTCACTCCTGCACAACATACCAGTCCATCCCTCACTTCCTACACAACATACAAGTCCATCCCTCACTCCTACACAACATACCAAGTCCATCCCCTCACTGATAAACAATACTGCAAGTCCATCCCTCACTCCTACACAACATACAGTGTTCCTTTATCCTACCCCCAACATACCGTCCATCCTCACTGATAAACAATACTACCAGTCCATCCTCACTCCTACACAACATACAAGTCCATCCTCACTCCTACACAACATACCAAGTCCCTCCTCACTCCTACACAACATACTAAGGTCCTTCCTTCACTCCTACACAACATACCAAGTCCATCCCTCACTTCTACACAACATACCAAGTCCATCTAACTTCCTACAACCTACCAAGTCCATCCCTCACTCCTGCACCACAAACATACCAAGTCCATCCCTCACTGATAAACAATACTGCAAGTCCATCCCTCACTCCTACACAACATACCAAGTCCATCTCACTTCACAACATACCAAGTCCTTCCCTCACTCTACACCAATATGCGTCATCCTCCTCACTACTTGTACCAAGTCCTTCCCTCACTCTACACAATCTGCAGTCCTTCCCTCACTCTATACAACACCAGTCCTTCCCTTACTCCTACACAACATTGCAAGTCCCACCTCCTCCTAAGTCCTTCCTCCTCCTACAGCTACGTCTTTCCTCCTCCCTACACAGTACTACAATTCCTTCCTCACTCTACCTGTTTACAAGGTCCCTTCCTCAATCCCACACACATTTTAACGTCCCTCACTCTGCATACCAAGTCCATCCCTCACTCTTAACAACACCCAAGTCCTTCCTCTCCTACACAACATGCCAAGTCCTTCTCTTGCTCCTACACAACATGCCAGGTCCTTCCCTCCTTCACACCATTGCAAGTCATCCCTCCTCTACCCCTACATACCAGTCCTTCCCTCACTCCTACACAACATACCAAGTCTTCCTCAATCTACACAACATGCCCTTCCCTCCTCAGTCTACATCTTGGGTCCTTCCCTCACTCTACAATTGCGTCCTTCCTTACTCTACCATTACCGTCCTTCCCTCACTCCTACAATACTGAAGTCCTTCCCTCGTCCTACACAACTTTAGAAGTCCTTCCCTCCTCGCTACAACATGCCAATTCTGTCCTCACTCCTACACAATACTACAAGTCCTTTCCTCACTCCTACACAAAACTACAAGTCCTTCCCTCACTCCTACACAAAACTTCAAGTACATCCCTCACTCCTACACAATACTAGAAGTCCTTCCCTCACTCTTTCACATTTCTACAAGTCCTTCTCTCACTCCTACACAATACTACAAGTCCTTTCCTCACTCCTACACAACACTACAAGTCCTTCCCTCACTCCTGCACAACATATCAAATCCTTCCCTCACTCCTACACAATACTACAAGTCCTTCTCTCACTCCTACACAATATTACAAGTCCTTTCCTCACTCCTACACAAAACTACAAGTCCTTCCCTCACTCCTACACAAAACTTCAAGTCCATCCCTCACTCCTACATAAAACTACAAGTACATCCCTCACTCCTACACAATACTAGAAGTCCTTCCCTCACTCTTTCACAATACTACAAGTCCTTCTCTCACTCCTACACAATACTACAAGTCCTTTCCTCACTTCTACACAACACTACAAGTCCTTCCCTCACTCCTGCACAACATATCAAATCCTTCCCTTACTCCTACACAATACTACAAGTCCTTCCCTCACTCCTACACAATACTACAAGTCCTTCTCTCACTCCTACACAATACTACAAGTCCTTCCCATACTCCTACACCACACTGCAAGTCCTCCCCTCACTCCTACAAAATACTACAAGTCCTTCTCTCACTCCTACACAATACTACAAGTACTTCCCATATTCCTACACCACACTGCAAGTTCTTCACTCACTCCTACAAAATACTACAAGTCTTTCCCATAGTCCTACACCACACTGCAAGTCCTTCCCTCACTTCTACAAAATACTACAACTCCTTCCCTCACTCCTACACAATACTACAAGTCCTTTCCTCACTCCTACACAACACTACAAGTCCTTCCCTCACTCCTACACAATACTACAAGTCCTTCCCTCACTCCTACACAAAACTTCAAGTCCATCCCTCACTCCTACACAATACTAGAAGTCCTTCCCTCACTCTTTCACAATACTACAAGTCCTTCTCTCATAATATTGCTTTTTGTTTCCTCACTCCTACAGTGCTACAGTATCCCTACAGTAATCAGTAGATATGATTTCAACACACTGTTATAATCTGTTTTAGTATTTATGTGGACGTATTTAACAAACACTTCCATATATACGATAAAACTTCCTGCCTTGTTTGGTAGACTGAGTTATTTAGGAAATGTTCATCCTTTACTGTACTCTTGGTCGTTTCTCTTGTCCATCTTGATATTGCCTCGTCATCTGTACACCAAGTTATGGTCCTCATCCTCCCTGGAGTAGTATTTTCTGTTAATACCTGTGAAATTAAAATTTTATTAACCAAAAATAGTTTTTTTGTATATATTGCAGGGCGACAAATTAAATCACTCTTTCTTCATACTGTTATGCCAGCACTCCTCTTTATCAAGAATTTACCACTAGTCAAGTCACACGAGTGGTCACAACAACAAGCAGGGTAAACACTATAATGACTCTTATATTATCTCCACCACATTCTCAATAATAACCCTCAGATTTACTTATTATATACTTATTAAAAATTAACACATATAACATACTAGACAATGTTTACATACAGGAACATATATAATATATAGTCCTACCTACTGAAGAAGCAGTGTAATTACCTCTCAATCAAATATATTTAGTGCCTTATAAAGCTCCCTCCACAAAGATAAAACACTTGTCTTATATTTTCAGTCTGGTGAATGAGATAGAGCATTTGCTACGAAATTCTCTCACTCCTACACAACATACCAAGTCCATCCCAAACTCCTGCACAATACTACAAATTCTTCCCTAACTCCTACACAATACTGCTAGTCCTTCTCTCACTCCTACACAACATACCAAGTTCATCCCTCACTTCCACACAACATACCAAGTCCATCCCACACTCCTACACAACATACCAAGTCCTTCCCTCACTCCTACACAATACTACAAGTCCTTCCCTCACTACTACACAATATTACAAGTCCTTCCCTCACTACTACACAATACTACAATTCCTTCCCTCACGCCTACACAATAGTACAAGTCCTTCCCTCACTCCTACACAATACTACAAGTCCTTCCCTCACTCCTACACAATACTACAAGTCCTTTCCTCACTCCAACATAAAACTACAAGTCCATCCCTCACTCCTACACAAAACTACAAGTCCTTCCCTCAATCCTACACAAAACTTCAAGTCCATCCCTCACTCCTACACAAAACTACAAGTACATCCCTCACTCCTACACAATACTAGAAGTCCTTCCCTCACTCTTACACGATACTACAAGTCCTTCTCTCATAATATTGCTTGTTGTTTCCTCACTCCTACAGTGCTACAGTATCCCTACAGTAGTCAGTAGATATGATTTCAACGCACTGTTATAATCTGTTTTAGTATTTATGTGGACGTATTTAACAAACACTTACATATATACGATAAAACTTCCTGCCTTGTTTGGTAGACTGAGTTATTTAGAGAATGTTCATCCTTTACTGTACTCTTGAACGTTTCTCGTGTCCATCTTGATATTGCCTCGTCATCTGTACACCAAGTTATGGTCCTCATCCTCCCTGGAGTAGTATTTTCTGTTATGTAATACCTGTGAAATTAAAATTTTATTAACCAAAAATAGTTTTTTTGTATATATTGCAGGGCGACAAGAATTAAAATCACTCTTTCTTCATACTGTTATGCCAGCACTCCTCTTTATCAAGAATTTACCACTAGTCAAGTCACACGAGTGGTCACAACAACAAGCAGGGTAAACACTATAATGACTCTTATATTCTCTCCACCACATTCTCAATAATAACCCTCAGATTTACTTATTATATAGTTATTAAAAATTAACATATATAACATACTAGACAATGTTTACATACAGGAACATATATAATATATAGTCCTACCTACTGAAGAAGCAGTGTAATTACCTCTCAATCAAATATATTTAGTGCCTTATAAAGCTCCCTCCCCAAAGATAAAACACTTGTGTTATATTTTCAGTCTGGTGAATGAGATAGAGCATTTGCTACGAAATTCTCTCACTCCTACACAACATACCAAGTCCATCCCAAACTCCTGCACAATACTACAAATTCTTCCCTAACTCCTACACAATACTGCAAGTCCTTCTCTCACTCCTACACAACATACCAAGTTCATCCCTCACTTCCACACAACATACCAAGTCCATCCCTCACTCCTACACAACATACCAAGTCCCTTCCCTCACTACTACACAATACTACAATTCCTTCCCTCACGCCTACACAATAGTACAAGTCCTTCCCTCACTCCTACACAATACTACAAGTCCTTCCCTCACTCCTACACAATACTACAAGTCCATCCCTCACTCCTACACAAAACTACAAGTACATCCCTCACTCCTACACAATACTAGAAGTCCTTCCCTCACTCTTACACAATACTACAAGTCCTTCTCTCATAATATTGCTTGTTGTTTCCTCACTCCTACAGTGCTACAGTATCCCTACAGTAGTCAGTAGATATGATTTCAACACACTGTTATAATCTGTTTTAGTATTTATGTGGACGTATTTAACAAACACTTACATATATACAATAAAACTTCCTGCCTTGTTTGGTAGACAGAGTTATTTAGAGAATGTTCATCCTTTACTGTACTCTTGAACGTTTCTCTTGTCCATCTTGATATTGCCTCGTCATCTGTACACCAAGTTATGGTCCTCATCCTCCCTGGAGTAGTATTTTCTGTTAATACCTGTGAAATTAAAATTTTATTTACCAAAATAGTTTTTTTGTATATATTGCAGGGCGACAAGAATTAAAATCACTCTTTCTTCATACTGTTATGCCAGCACTCCTCTTTATCAAGAATTTACCACTAGTCAAGTCACACGAGTGGTCACAACAACAAGCAGGGTAAACACTATAATGACTCTTATATTATCTCCACCACATTCTCAATAATAACCCTCAGATTTACTTATTATATACTTATTAAAAATTAACACATATAACATACTAGACAATGTTTACATACAGGAACATATATAATATATAGTCCTACCTACTGAAGAAGCAGTGTAATTACCTCTCAATCAAATATATTCAGTGCCTTATAAAGCTCCCTCCCCAAAGATAAAACACTTGTGTTATATTTTCAATCTGGTGAATGAGATAGAGCATTTGGTACGAAATTCTCTCACTCCTACACAACATACCAAGTCCATCCCTAACTCCTACACAATACTACAAATTCTTCCCTAACTCCTACACAATACTACAAGTCCTTCTCTCACTCCTACACAATATACCAAGTTCATCCCTCACTTCCATACAACATACCAAGTCCATCCCTCACTCCTACACAACATACCAAGTTCATCCCTCACTTCCACACAACATACCAAGTCCATCCCTCACTCCTACACAATACTACAAGTCCTTCCCTCACTTCTACACAATATTGCAAGTCCTTCCCTCACTGCTACACAATACTGTAATTCCTTCCCTCACGCCTACACAATACTACAAGTCGTTCCCTCACTCCTACACAATACTACAAGTCGTTCCCTCACTCCTACACAATACTACAAGTCCTTCCCATACTCCTACACCACACTGCAAGTCCTTCCCTCGGTCCTACAAAATACTACAAGTCCTTCCCTCACTCCTACACAATACTACAAGTCCTTCCCATACTCCTACACCACTGCAAGTCCTTCCTCACTCCTACAAAATACCACAAGTCCTTCCCTCACTCTACACAATACTACAAGTCCTTCCCATACTCTTCACCACACTGCCGTCCTTCCCTCACTCCTACAAGTCCTTCTCCTCTACAATACAAGTCCTTCCCTCACTCCTACAAGTCCTTCACCCTCCTACAATACTACAATCCTTTCTCCTCTTACACAATACTACAAGTCCTTCCCTCACTCCTACACAATACTTCAGTCTTCCCCTCCTCTCATACTACCGTCCTTCCCTCACTCCTACACAACATACCGTCCTTTCCTCACTCCCCACAATACTACGTCCTTCCCTCACTCTACAATACTACAGTCCTTCTCCTCCTTAAGTCACTCCTACACAACATACCAGTCCTTCCCTCACTCTACACAATACTGCAAGTCCTTCCCTCACTCCTACACAACACTTCAAGTCCTTCCCTCACTCCTACACAATACACAAGTCCTTCCCTCACTCTTACACAATACTACAAGTCCTTCTCACTCTACACAATACTACAGTCCTTCCCTCACTCCTACACAATACTACAAGTCCTTCCCTCACTCTTACAAAACTACCAATCCTTCCCTCTCCTACACAAAATACCAAGTCATCCTAACTCTTACACAATGCTACCGTCCATCCTCACTCTACAGCAGCACTACAAGTCCTTCTCACTCTACACAATACTAGAGTCCTTCCCTCCTCTACACAATACTACAGGTCCTTCCCTCACTCATTTACAAATTCCCTCACTCTGCAAACAAGTCCCATCCCTCACTCTACTGTACTACAAGTCACTTCCTCATCTACACAGTATACCAAGTCCTTCCCTCACTCTACAATACAGTCCTTCCTCACTCTACACAATACGACAAGTCCTTCCTCACTCTTAATACTGCAAGTCCTTCCCTCACTCCTACAACATGCCAAGTCTTCCCTCCTCACACAACATACCAAGTCCATCCTCACTCTGCACAACATACCAAGTCCTTCCTCACTCCTACACAATACAAGTCCTTCCTCCTCCTACACAATACTCTAAGTCCTTCCCTCACTCCTGCCTGCATCCTTTCCTCCTCTTACACAATGCTACAAGTCCTCCCTCCTCCTGCACCATACTACAAGTCCTTCCCTCACTCCTACACAACATGCCAAGGTCCTCCCACTTACACAACATACGTCCTTCCCTCACTCTACACAACATACCAAGTCCTTCTTCACTCCTACACAATACTAGAGTCCTTCCCTCACTCTCACTACATGCAAGTCTTCCTCTCACTCCCTACACAAATACCGTCCTTCCTTCACTCCTACACAATATGCAAGTCCTTCCTCTCACTCTTACAATGCTACAAGTCATCCTCATTCCTACACAACATCAAGTTCCGTCCTTCCTCACTCCTACACAATGCTACAAGTCCTTCCCTCACTCCTACAGTCCTTCCCTCACTCTACACAATGCTACAGGTTCCTCATCTTACATACCAAGTCCTTCCTCCTCTACACAATACTACAGTCCTTCCCTCACTCTCACATTACTACAAGTCTTCCCTCTCCTGCTCAACATACCAGTCCTTCCCCTCTCCTACACAACATACCAAGTCCTTCCCTCACTCTACACAATACCAAGTCCTTCCCTTCACTCCTACCATCACTCTAATTCTTCCCTCTCTCCACATACTCAAGTCTTTCCTCCTCTTACAACATTTCAGTCCTTCTCCTCTTACACAATACTGCAGGTCCTTCCCTCACTCCCTACACAATGCTACAAGTCCTCCCTCACTCCTAAACAAGATTCCAAGTCCTTCCTCACTCTACACAACATGGCAGTCCTTCCCTCACTCCCACACAACATACTAAGTCCTTCCCTCACTCACACTACATGCCAAGTCCTTCTGTCATTCCTACACAATGCAGGTCCTTCCCTCCCTCTCCCAACATACCAAGTCCATCCCTCACTCTTGCACAACATATTCGTCCATCCCTCACTCCTACACAACCTTAGAAGTCCTTCCTCCTCCTCACAACACTGTCCCTCCCTCACTCTTGCAGGCTTAGTCCTTCCTTCACTCCTACACAAGTCTTTAAGTCCTTTCCCTCACTCCCTACATGTTTCAAGTCATCCCTTGCTCCTAAACAATACAAGTCCTTCCCTCTCTTACTATACTAAAGTCATCTCACTCTTAAACGTATCCGTCGCTTCCTCACTCAACACAATATTGGAGTGTCAATCCCTCACTCTTGAACAATTAAGTCTCCTCTTACACACATATACAAGTCCTTCCTCACTCCTACAACATATAAGTCCTTCCCTCCTCCCACGCTATCAATTCCTTCCTTGCTCCTGCTTGCCAATGCTGTCCTTCTTCCTGCTTATGCCAAGTCCTTTCCTCCTCTAAACAACATGCAAGTCCTTCTGCTCCTACACAAATAGAAGTCTTCCCTCACTCCCTTTCTTCTAAGTACATATCATTCCTTCCTCCTACTCTTACAGTCATTCCTCATACATGTGGTCCTCTCACTGTACACAATATACGTCCTTCCCTCCCTCTCTACACATTTGAGGTCATTCCTCAGTCTACTGCTACAAGTCCTTCCTGCTCTAAACAACATACCAAGTCCTTTCCTCACTCTTACACAGTATCAAGTCCTTCCTCACTCTTACACATTATTCAGTCCTTCCTCACTCTACAAAATACAATTTCTTTCCTTCTCTCCTACACAATATGCAGTCTCCTCACTCCTACAGAATATCAGTCCTTCCTCACTCTAAACAGCATACAAGTCTTTCCGTCCTCTACAATACTGGGTCATTCCCTCATTCCTCTAAACTACCTGGTATTCCTTATTTTATACAATCTTCAAGTAATTGGCTCATTTTACATAATGCATGTCATTCATTACTCTACATTGGTTACTTCCCTCCTGTATACATACAAGTCCTTCCTCCTCCTACACAACCTGCAAGTCCTTCCATCTCTTACAGGCTGGGTCCTTCCTTACTTCATACAGCTGCTAGTCCTTCCCTTACTCTACAGATTACCAAGTCCTTCACTCACTCTTGCTAGTGCATCCCTCACTCTGCACAAGATGTTCTTCCCTCACTCCTACAATAATAGTCCATCACTCACTTCGCAATGCCAAGTCCTTCCTGCTTCTAAACAATATCAAGTCCTTCGTCACTCCTACACAATATCAAGTTCTTCCCTCACTCCTACAAAATACTAAGTCCTTTACCCTGGCCTCTGGGTCAACTAGCTCCTCCTACAGCCTCCAAGTCGCTATGCTCCTACACAACCCACAGTCCTTCCCTCCCTCCTACAACGACAGTCCTTCCTCACTCTACACAACCCTGCAAGTCCCTTCCTCACTCCCTACACAGCCTGCAAGTCCTTCCTTGCTCCTACACAACCTGAGTCCTTCCCTTACTCCTACACAACATACCAAGTCCTTCCTCCTCCTACACCAATACTACAGGGTCATCTGCTCTACACAACATACCAAGTCCTTCCCTCACTCCCTACACAATACTACAGTCCATCCCTCACTCTCATAACATACCAAGTCCTTCCCTCACTCCTAAACAACAACATACCAAGTCCATCCCTCACTCTACACAACATACCAAGTTCTTCCCTCCTCCCCACAACATAAGTCCTTCCCTCACTCCCTACACAACATATCAAGTCCTTCCCTTACTCCTACACAATACTTCAAGGCCATCCTTCCTCCTACAGCACTTCAGAATCATCCCCTCACTCTAAACAACATACCAAGTCCTTCTCCCCACTCCTACAACATGCAGAGTCCATCCTCATCTTACACAACATACCAAGTCCTTCCTCCTCCTACACAATACTAGGTCCATTCCTCCACTCCCTAAACAACATACCAAGTCTTCCCCTCACTCTACACACAACATACCAAGTCCATCCTCACTCCTAAACAACATGCAAGTCCTTTTCTCACTCCTACACAATACCAAGTCATCCCTCACTCCTTTGTATACCAGTCCTTCACTCCTCCTACACAATACTACAAGTCCATTCCTCACTCCTAAACAACATACCAAGTCCTTCCCTCCTCCTACACAACATCTGAAGTCCATCCCTCACTCCTAAACAACCCTCACTCCTGCAATACCGTCCTTCCCTCACTCTGCAATACTACCGTCCTTCCTGTCTACACAATACTACAGTCCTTCCTCACTCACCACAATACTACAAGTCTTCATCTACACAATACCTGGTCCTTCCCTGCTCCTGCTCCTGCAACATTCCTGCTCCCCTACAAAACTACAAGTCCCTTCCCTCCTCCTACACAATACTAAAATCCTTCCTCACTCCTACACATCTCACGTCCTTCTTTTCCTCTGCTTCTGCAGTCCTTCCTCACT
>NW_024731817.1:0-16869 GCF_018991925.1 Homarus americanus | reverse complement strand
CAGTAGTCCGGCTAAGCCCTCCGCGAAGGTTGTCAGTACCTTGGCTAGGTCTGATACGTGTATCATTCCTTCTGGTGCCTTGGTGTGTGCTTCTTTTGCCTTTCTCGTGGTTGTCGTTGTGTGCTGCTTGGGTGGCTGAGGTGTGGCCGTAGTGAGGCCAGGAAACTGGGCTGCACTTTGGGTGTTGACTGGCTGAGGAGGTTGTCTTTGTTGTTATGGCCTTTGGGTTCCCCACACGAAGGTACTTGGTGGGGCTGGTGTGTAGGCGGTGGGGGCCGGTCTTGCTGCTGGTCGGTTTGCCTGGACCCTCTTTGTTCTCTCGGAGCATCCAGGATTCCAGGCGTGGTGTTTGCCCCCGCAGTTGGCACACTTGGGGGCAATTTTTTCCCCATTTTTCAGTTTGGTGAGGCAGGACTGTGTGCCGTGCATCTGTGCGCAGACTGCGCAGATTTCCCTGTACGTGCACCTTGTCTGATGGTGCCCGTATTTCTGGCATCTGAAGCATCGCAGGGGCTCTGGGACGAAGGGCCTCACTTCGTAGATCCCCCAGGTTTTGAGGTCTATGGTGCTGGGGGTGAGCCGTAGTGCGTTATGAGGACTTGTTTCGTGGTGGCCGTCTTGTCGGACAGGGGAGAGCATCTCTCGGCTTTTAGGATCTTCGGGTGGTTCTCCAGGGGTTCGAGAGGTAGTTCCTTTGGGTACCGGAGGACTACCGACTTCATCAGTTTCTGGGCGGGGTTTAGCTTGGTTGAAGTGATGGTGGTGGTGTTTTGTAGGTAAGTGTCGAGGGTGGTGGCGGAGTTCTTGTCTTTGGGGTGAACGATCATCTCCCCCTTTAGGTTGGGCCGCACTGAGAACTTGGCCAGTGGGTTTTGCTTTTCCATCTCTGTGACGGCGGCATATGTTGTTTTTGCGTCCGTTTTCGTGATCCGGAATTTTGGCAGTGTCGTTGGAGGTGAGCTGGTGGTGGTGATGGGTGCCTTTGGGGCTGCTTGACGGCATTCGTTTCCCGAAAAAGCACGTCGGCGTTTCTTGTTTTCTACCTTCGTCCAGTTGTCCTCAGTAGCGGTAGCAGCGGTGGTGGAGTTGTTGGAGGTGGTGGCAGTGTTCCTACTTTTCAGGGCTTCGTTGAAGGCGCGTAACTGGTCTGCTTTCTCTGTGCGAAGCCTGTCGTGGTTCGGGTCGTCAGGTTGGCGGTTCAGGCGGGGGTCGCGGTTAGGAGGGCGTACGCGCTCCATAACCGGGTTGTTGTTGTTGTTAAATCCCACTTGCCTGGAAGCGAGCAACAGCGCGAATTACAGCACCCCACCAGCTGGTGGTCGCAGAGTGTTCCCGAGCCACGGAGTTCCCCCATTAATAGTGGACTGCTCACTTATAGACGTGAGCTAAGTGTGCCTATTTGGGAAGGATAAGGATTGCTACCCTCTTTCCAGGTGGACCCGCACGATCACGGTTTTCCTGGAAAGACTCGGCTGGGGAGGGTTTTGCTCCGACCCCCTTTCGTGTTCACAATCTCCTGGGAGGGAGGTGAACAGTTACAGGGGGGACCGCAGGACGAATACACTTTTGAGGGTGCAGGTCCCTAGGCCAGAGCGAAAAAGGAAAAATGGTAGTAGAAGGAAAAGAGCTCAAACCACGCCGGGAATATCGCGCTATAACTGCTCTCCAGCTGGAGTGTGGGTCACTCACACCACCAGTGGGGAGGGCAAGCTAATGCTCGATAAACCGAGAACGCTCGTGAGTTGTTGTGGACGATGACAGTCGTGGGTGGTCCGGTCCGGGAAGATGGCCAACAATGGTACAAGGGAGAGGGCGGTCTTCAGAGTTCCGGGTCCAGCAGGAGGTCTTGTTGAGAGGTCTTCTTCGTTCAGGAGCGATGTGATGAGAGTGGGGCGGCCCGGCAGGCGGGCGGGCTTATATACAGACATTCTCCACCTCAGTGGCCACCTCATTGGCCACGAGTGCCGCATGCGTCATCCGCAAGCTACGCCCCACCTCCAAGAGGGAGGGACGGCCTTGGATGAACGATACTACCGCTGCGTCCACAGCACGCCACCTACTCCCACCAAACCGTGGGCGAAGCCACACCAGGACCACCTGTAGTAGCAACCACAACAACATGACTGGACGAGGCAAAGGAGGCAAGGGACTTGGAAAGGGTGGCGCCAAGCGTCATCGTAAGGTGCTTCGTGACAACATCCAGGGTCTCACCAAGCCCGCCATTCGTCGTCTAGCTCGGCGTGGAGGTGTTAAACGTATATCCGGCCTCATCTACGAGGAGACCCGCGGCGTCCTCAAGGTGTTTCTGGAGAACGTCATCCGTGACGCCGTCACCTACACCGAGCACGCAAAAAGGAAGACCGTCACCGCCATGGATGTGGTTTATGCCCTGAAACGGCAGGGCCGCACCCTTTATGGTTTTGGTGGTTAATCAACCTGATGGACGGGCGCACACCACCACCACCACCACGACAAACAAATATACGGACCTAATTTTAGGTCCACATTTAAATCGCTAAAGAGTTGGTTAGACACTGAATAAATCGTTGAAAATATATCCAATAACATGATCCTCTCTAATTCTGGACTTGTGGTATGAGTATAGGTTGTGTGTGAACGTGTTGGAACCACTTCCTAATAATTGTCAGTCAGTCAGTCAACATTCACCTAACCTCCAGGTACCTCACCTAACTTCCTGTAGCGTCACCGAACCTCACGAAATGTAACCCAATGTAGTTTATAATCTATCCTAACATGACATAACATAACCACGCACTATATTACTTCGGTAAGAGTAATGAGTTTTAATACGCAAAGTTGCAGTTATCATTCATACATACATACATAACATGCTAGTGACAGGGGGGGTTGAAGTGAATTTTAGGAGGAGAGAATAGGTGCAGTGGCTAAACAGCGCTTGCGTGAGGGACTTTAAGCAGCAACTTGCCTGGATGCGGCAGGACAGAGTCAGGTCAAGCGTCCGGTGCATGTTGGGTTCCGCCATGGTTTCTCAGTGTTTGGTCGGCTTGATTGTGTGTGTGTTGTTTTCTTGTTTGGAGGAAATGTCTTGGTATTCTTCTTCTTAGCTTGAAGTTGATTTTCTTCTAACTCTCCTCTTGTTGTTCGTCTTCCTCGTGTCTGCTATCATTCTGTAAAGACTCTATATATGTATGTAGGTATGAGTGAGTAACAGTTGCCGGTTACAGTGATACTTCATATTCGCTGGTGTTGTACTGTATGGCTTCGGTATTTCTTAATATACAAACGGCACCGTTAGGGGATTGAGGTATTTAAAAACCAGCCTACATTACTTATATATAGAAATAAATAATGTGGCTTGGACAATAATGACGACTACTCTCTCCTACCTTCCCCAAACAAGGGCTTTTCGAAAGTATACATTGGACACAAATGACTTAGTACATCATACATTGGTGGTTTAACAAAAGCCCTCATTAGAGAAAGGTGAAGGAGCACACAGTGAACATACAGATTAATGTTTGCACGCGTAGATCATGTAAGGTGAGATGTTGAACACCAGACACGTAGTGTAGTAACTCCCTCACAGATGGCGTTATGAGGGGCCTGATGATGTAGCAGTTACCTCACAGATGGTGTTATGAGGAAATTCACATGATGATGCTGTAGCAAAACATTCACTACGTGTTGTCGTAGCATCTTGGGGACACCACGTGGTCGACATGACTCACTCATTCAAGTGGGTGAGGTGTGGTCCCAGGCCTCTCTATCGTGGAGTCTCAGGGGAAGTATAACTGGGTACCTGGGACCTCACTGTGTGAAGGTGGTTAGCTAGCTTGGGTAAGACTCAACTGCCGAGTTGTTTTTCACTGAGTTAAGCACTGTTCACCACTATTCATCACTGGTTCCATTCCTTGGCCAAATGAGATAGTACCTTATGGCAAGAACTTGTTGATAGTCCGCTGGGGAGGAGGGTTCAGGGGAGTGAGTTGGTATGGGCCAACATATAAATAATAATAATAATAATAATAATTAACGGTTTATTGAAAGAGCTTGGCAGCCAGAAGACTGAAAATATACAGTTACATATTTGGGGAATGGGTTACGAATTACAAATAATATACAAGTAACATGAGTGACACAAATAAGACATATAATAACTAGCTGGGGAAAAGCTCAAACTACAGTTCATTTCAACATAGTGACAGTGCAAGGAGAAGTGTTTACTGGGAGTGAGTACACTGATTTATTACAAGTTATCGATAATTTTTACAATGGTTGGGACTGGGCTGTTCTTATAGCGATCAGTTCGTGCACGTATGGGCTGGGCTGGATGCGGTTGTGGTGTCGAAGAGCAATTCTCGGACTAGGGATCTCAGGTGGTAGTAGGAGCCGGTGTTCGATGTAGAAGCCACCAAATTTGCAGATGAGGTCGGTGATGGGTCAGTAGGAGTCTAGTACAAAGCGAGCGCTTGATTAAGGTGAGGTGAAGGCAGAGAATAATTTTGCATGGCCTCTTTTTGCACCTTTTTTTTCTAGGTGTTTACGCTGTGTGGGCATTTTAGAGTGAAGACCCAGGTGGAGGAGTGCATAGGTGAGCTTGGAAGTATGAATGTTGATACCTTACCAGACGTGGTTTAGTTGTTGTCTATATGTATGTGCGTGTGTGTATACCACTGTACTCATGCAAATTAACCCAAGATATATAGAAATATATTAATTATTTGTTAGTATGTGTTATAAAATGTAATTGCATGTTATTATTATTAATATTATTATTATTAATATTATTATTATTCATATTATTATTAGTATTATTATTATTATTGTTATTGTTATTATTATTACATACTAATATAATACTAAGTTGCCCGCCAGATTTCCTCAGAGATGGGAGGAGCACATTGGCGGCGGTGTTGTTTATACTCCGCCCGATTACTGAATCCTATTCACCGAGCCAGAGCTGGCGGGCGGCGTGTTATGTGCCACGTTTTGTTTCCCATTGGGCATACCGCTCAGCTGGGGAGTAGGAGATTTCATAAAAAGAAAGTTTGAGTGGAGAGCACACCTTTTCCTTCACATACAGTTATCTTAGACCATCTACTAGTATAATAGTTTGCACAAAAATACTCTACACTCTTTATAGGTTATTGTTATGTTGTTGTTGTTTTTTTTGACTTCTCATCAGATTGTGCATTCAACTAATATACACTAATAGTGTGTTTATTATTATGTTTTATAGTATTATTTCGTAAAATATTGGGTAACACAATTATAGTCACTAGTATAGTATATTATATTATTGGGGTTTATAGCAGTTTGTGGTCTAATAGTATCATGCTTTATGAGTGGTGTTCTATGTAGTGATGGTTAGGCAATAAAATATGCTTTGGGTGTTTATAGCAGTTTGTGGTCTACTAGTATCATGCTTTATGGGTGGTGTTCTATGTAGTGATGATTAGGCCATAAAATATGCTTTTGGTTTATTGCTAACAAAATATACTTTGCTCTACCGCTGTAGTGCAAAACATGGTGAAACTTACATACACCGTTAATAAAGTATTGATGGAAGAAGAAGAAGAAGAAGAAGAAGAAGAAGAAGAAGAAGAAGAAGAAGAAGAAGAAGAAGTAAGAGGAAGAATTGTGGAGGGAATGAACAGTGAGACAATGTATAGCCTCCGGGATGGCGGCAGCAGCGTTTCTGTTATTATTATATAATAAGACAATAGGAAAATATGTTGTTGTCTCTACCTGTATTATTACCTTTGCGATAGCATGGTTCAATTTTGGGAGGACAGAGGAAGGAGCAGGAGGTTAGGAAGGGAGAGATAGTGTCTGTGATCCTCGGGTCACCACTCCTCGGATTGTGTCAGTTCAACTTTAGAAGCTCCAACAACTTTCCCTGAATACGAATTGGCAACCTTTCAATTTACAACAGGTACCTACTTACTGCTACAGTAGGTGAACAGGGACCAAGGGGGCTAGGAAGAGTGTCCAAACAACTTGCTCCTGCCTGTGTGATGTAGTCGTGGCCAGAATTAGGTTAGGATACAGACACATCTGGCAAATTAGTAACGCTGTACCCATACCGGAACACTCAGCATGTAAACTTTGTGATACACCTTTAAAGCACTATATTATTGAATGTGACACTGTCAAAGACTTCAGGCCACCTCACTTATTGTATCTTGAACTATGTCATTACTTCATTGAGGACATTACATTCTTGCTCTTTATCCCAAATTGGCTAGCTAGCCCACACTGATTAGTCTACAATTACAATATGACTCCAATGTATGTGAGCCACTGACCTATATATGAACCAGACTGAAAATAAGGTCGCCCTGCGTTGCTACAAGGTTTGCGCCTAAGTCCTGCTTTGGGTCCCCAACAGGCCCCCACAACCTTCACATCTACACTATTCAAAAACACCATACCCATCACTACAATACTATGCCAATTAGATGGCAACAGAGTGTTATCCCGCAAAACGTTGATGTCGATATTTTATAGATATCCTGTGCTCCGAAAGGAGCCTGTTTGGTTAGGTTGTTTTGTGAACGAACCTGTTTGCTTGGGAGGAGCAGTTGATAGACACCCCGGCAATGGTGACCCAGAGGTTGTTCAGCCCCGTCACGCGAATGGGCGCAAGCCGAAGATGACGCCGATGGTCTCTTGTTGTCGCTGGCGGCGCATCGCCAGCTCAGAGCACTTTCTGTATAAGCAGGTGATCGGCAAGATTTGCCGCAAGGTACACAGGTGCACCTGCACCAACACGCTCAGCATAGTTGCCTTTACGCAAGAGACGGTGGATCCTACCCACGGGGAACTGGAGTCCGGCCCTGCTAGAACGGGACTTTGACTTGCCCTTCACCTTGCCTCCCTTGCCGCCTCCTGACATGTTGCTGCTGCTGCTTTTCGTGATAGGAGTTAAATTTCCGCCCGCCACCTTGGTCTTTTATACCAAGCTCAGGATCAGGCCAGGTGGCCGTCTCGCGGACCCAACCAATGTAAGAGAGTCGTAGCTGCAGCCAGTCTGATCCTGAGCGGCCCGCTCGGTATATAAGGAAAAGTTAGTCGGGCCAGTTTTCAATTCTCTCGCTCCGCGCCACGAGTAACTGTGCCGCCATGCCTCCCAAAACTTCCGGAAAGGCTGCCAAGAAGGCTGGAAAGGCCCAGAAGGCCATTGCCAAGGGTGACAAGAAGAAGAAGCGCAGGAGGAAGGAAAGCTACAGCATCTACATCTACAAGGTACTGAAGCAAGTGCACCCCGACACAGGAGTCTCCTCCAAAGCTATGTCCATCATGAACTCTTTCGTGAACGACATCTTCGAGCGCATCGCTGCCGAGGCTTCCCGCCTGGCGCACTACAACAAACGCTCCACCATTACAAGTCGGGAAATCCAGACAGCTGTCCGACTCTTGCTGCCCGGTGAACTGGCCAAGCATGCCGGGTCTGAGGGCACCAAGGCTGTCACCAAGTACACCTCTTCCAAGTAAGAGGTTACTTGTGCACAACAAACACGCCATCCCACTACTACAACTTAATCGGCTCCATCGGAGCCACAGTTACATGTTAAAGAGACAGTTACCGACAGTGATATATTGAGAGGGAAATAAATAAAAAAAAAATTATAATAATCTGCATTCTCTATTGGCGTAGAAACCGGACTAAATCGAAACATAATAAATAAATAAATAAATTCTGCGTGGAGTAGTTGTACACCCACTGCAAAGTGACATACATGGAGTGTGTTTGGGCTTCATTTCTTGTTTGCAGCACGCCTATTTCATGTAAACAATTTTTTTTTTTTTTTTTTATTGTATGTTCTTTTATTTTATTTATTTATTTACTTACTTCTTCTTTATATATTTATTTGTTACTAGCTCTTGTTTGTTGCACCCAACCACCTCCCGAATTGATGACCTACTATACAATCGTACCTCCACGAATGTTACCAACTTACCGTTAGGCGATTTGGGTAACCGAAATTAACGCTCTCCGACCACCAACCATTTCGATTGTCATGAAAATTATCTTCAGAACAGTTCTTTGGCCCTGAGAAGGGCCGAGTTATAGATGTCTGGTAGGTTTTGTTGTGCTTTTTGTTTTTCCCCAAGGAAGAGGACTTAAGCACGCTCTCCGCGGATGCGCCGGGCCAGCTGGATGTCCTTGGGCATGATGGTAACGCGCTTGGCGTGAATGGCACACAGGTTGGTGTCCTCGAAAAGACCCACCAGGTAAGCCTCAGAGGCTTCCTGCAGAGCCATGACGGCAGACGACTGGAGGCGCAGGTCAGTCTTGAAATCCTGGGCGATCTCACGCACCAGGCGCTGGAAGGGCAGCTTCCTGATGAGTAGCTCTGTGCTCTTCTGGTAACGACGGATCTCACGAAGGGCGACGGTTCCGGGCCTGTAATGATGGGGCTTCTTGACACCACCGGTGGCTGGGGCGGACTTGCGAGCTGCCTTGGTGGCAAGCTGCTTCCGTGGAGCCTTGCCTCCAGTGGACTTGCGGGCAGTCTGTTTAGTACGGGCCATCTCGACGACGAAATAGTCAATACGGGCGGCCCGTTGTTGTTGTTGTTGTATAGATTGTCGGACCGTAGTCCGACACGGGCCTTTGCCTATAGGCGGCCCGTTTGGTGGTTCCGGCTGGTGCTCCAGGAGCAGCCAACGTGGGATTGGGGGATTGAGGTGTCCCACCCCAAGATTGGAGGACATCAGAGGTTGTAGTGGCCGATCTCCGATCAGTGGACGCCACTAACGCCCCCACTTTGGGATTTTGGTCAGCCTGGAGGGCGCGCCTTAACTGGGGTCCGCACTTGCCGGGAGAGATGCTTTGGCTATCTGGTGGTGGGTATCGTGTGATGACCCGGAGTAGGTGGTGAATGTGGTCTGTGTGGGCCTTTCGGGTTAGAGTGGCCGCTGGTGTTGTGTGTGTTTCTTGGGAGATTTGAGTTCTGTCTCGGAGGCTTTGCGTGACCTCGCAATCGAGGAGATAGTGTTCAAGTGGGTTGGCTGCTGGCTCCTGACAGTAGGTGCATTCCGTGACGTCATTTCCTATCATCTGCCAGGAGCACTTGTACCCTAGTCGTAGTCGGTGAAGGCTGACTTGGGTTTGTCTTGGAGTTTTCTTGTCTGCGAAAGGTGGTTCCCCTTTTGTGGCCGCCAGGTACCATTTGGCTGATTGGGAACCAGCGTTGAGTGCATGAAGGAAGCTCTTTTTGATGTGGAGCTTGGTAGTCTTTCTGAGGTGATTTTTGATCTGTTGCACGCTTGCTGGAACTTGGATGTGTACGCTACTGGAACGTGTAGCTGCCTTGGCTGCTTCGTCTGCCACGTCGTTTCCTCCGATCCCTACATGACTGGGAATCCAGTGTAAGACGACTGGTCGGCTTTGGCTTTGGAATTCCTGTAGCTGCGCGAGGATCGAGGTGATGATGTGGACGTTGTCTCTTGGTTGACTGTGTTGCAGCGCTTGCATGGCCGATTTCGAGTCCGTGTGAATTATGACGGACTTGTTGTGTTGTGTTGCAGCGTGTTGTAGGGCCTTTGAGATTGCTACCAGTTCTGTTTGTAGGGTGGAGCAGTCGTTGGAAAGTCTCCATTTGAGGGTCTGACCTTGGGTGTAGAAGGCCGCTCCGGATCTGTGATGTTTTGGGTCCACCGAGCCGTCTGGGAAGTATGATGCTGCATCAGCCGGTGTCTCGGTGGCTATGGCTTGGAGAGATATTTTTTTGAGGTCCTCCTTCTGGAGGTTGGCTTTACTGTCGCCGAGGTCGGTGAATTTGAGTGTGGCTGGTGGAGGGCTCCATGGTGGAGGAACAGTGTAACCATTGTCTCGTGTGTCTTGGTTGTTCTTGACGAGTGTTTCTGCTTGCAGGTGTCGGATGACCTCGCTTGCCTCGTGCGACCAGGTGGCCCCTCGCACTCTGTGGTCGAGGTGGAGGGAGGCACTGATTCGAATCTTGGCAACTGTGGGCTTGTCTGCTCTACAGATTTTGGCGAGGAGACCGGTTGTCACCTGCTTGACTCGTACTGCCAGGGGTGGTAGTTCGGTTTCCATTTGCAGATTGCAAATTCTGGTCCACATGGGTGCTCCGAGCATGGTCCTGAGAGCATTGTTTTGGATGACTTCTAGCTTAGCTATTTGGTCTTCTCTCAGTCCAATGAGTGCTGGAGCACTGTAATCTACCAGCGATCTGATGGCGGCCGTGTAGTAGGCTTTGAGCACATGAAGGTTTGCTCCTGCGGATTTGCTGGTGAGCGACCTCATTATATTGTGTCTGCTCTTCGTCCTGTGCCTGAGATACTCGAGTTGCGGCTTGAGGGTGAGTTTCTGGTCAAACCAGATTCCAAGACACTGGTGGGCGTTGGTCCAGACTACCGGCGTGTTTTGTATGGAGAGCAACTTGTCTGGTGTGTCTGTGCAGATGGCCATCGCTTTCGACTTGGCTGGATTTATCTTGAGTCCAAGTCTGTTGCACTCCTCTTCTATAAGTTGGAGTGCGTGTTGCGTGTTGGCTAGTCTGTTCGATCCTCTTACTATGAGCTGTAAGTCGTCTGCATAGCATAGGAGCTTGGCTGTTTGTCTGAAGGGAAGTTTGACTAGATTTTCCATCAGGACATTGAACAGCATTGGACTGAGGATGCCTCCTTGTGGGGTTCCGTTTTCGTGGGCCCTGTAGCTTGAGGTTGCTCCCTGAAAGCGTACTCGTGCTTCTCTCTGTGTGAGGTAGTTCTGGATCCACCCCAGCAACCTTCCTTTGACGCCTTTTTTAGCGAGCGTAGTTGTAATGGCCAATGGATTTGCTAGTTCGAAGGCTTTCTCCAGGTCGAGGAAGACCACCAGAGCTGGTTTATTGTCCACTGTGCTGAGTATCTCGGCGATGTTGTTGCCTGTGCCGGTGTTCTCGGTGTAAGCAAAGATGTGAGGGTGTGGGCTGCCTACTTTCCACTTGAGTCGGTTGAGAGCCATTCTTTCTCCGGTCTTCGCTATGCAGCTGAGAAGGGAGATTGGCCTCGGCTTGTCTGGTTCTCTGGGCTTCGGAATGGGCTGTATATCTGCCTTCTTCCATTCCGGTGGGAGTTTTTGTGCTGTCCACGAAGCATTGATGGCTTGCAGCAGAGCCTCGTGTCCGGCTGTACCGGCATGAGAGAGCATGGAGTATGTTATCCTGTCGGCCCCTGGAGCTGTGTCCTTGCTTCGTTTTAGCGACTTCTGGAGTTCTTGCTGGTTGAATGGTCTGTCAGTGTCATCTTCACTGTTGCAGGCCTCTTCGATCATCTGGAGTCTGACCTGTCGCAGACGCCGTTGTGTCTCCTCCGCCTGTCTCGGGAGGTTTTTCGTTGCTGCTCGGTCAGAGAACAGTTTTGCAAGTCTCTCGGCTTCCTCTTCTGGGTTGGGATGAGTTGGTGGTGGTGGTGTTGCTTTCCCAGATGCCCTTCGGATCTGGGCCCACATCTTGCCAAGGGAGGTGTGCTCGTTCAGTTCGGAGCACCACTTGAGCCAGCTTACGTTTTTAATTTCTTCCTTCTCTTCCCTGGTATCCTTAACTATGACTTGCAGGAGGTGTCTGTTTGTTGCCGTGGGATGTCTCCTGTAGTTTCTTCAGGCCATGTTCACTCTGTGGTTGAGTTCTTTCACCCTGGGACAGTAGTACCAGTAATCATTGTACTGTCTTGATGTGGGTTTTGTTTTTGGGATAGCCTCTTCTGTCGCTAGGTGAAACGCCTCGACCAATTGGTGGTGGAGGGTTGTCTCATCCGCGGGTGCTGCGCCGGCCGGCTGTGATTTTTCGCGCCACTTAGCCAGGTGTTTCTTGAAGAGTCCCCAGTCTGCCTTTTGAGTGTTGTATCTCCATCTCGGGGGGGGTGGAGTGGGGAGTTTGTTCACCTTGAGCGTTGTTAGGGTGGCGAAGTGGTCACTGGTCAGCGTGGGGTGTATCTGCCAGGAGGCCGAAGGCTGTAGTGCGCTGGAGACGAAGGTCAGATCTAGCCTTCCTCCCCTAGTGTGGGTGGGCTCTCCGGTGTTCAGGAGGCAAATCTCGGGTGTATCTTGAAAGGTGGTGTATAGGTGTAGGCCGTCTTCATTTGTGGGGCTTGCCGAGCTTAGGAAGGGATGATGTGCGTTGAAATCCCCTCCTATGAGTGTGGCGTGGTCGGCGGCCGAAGCAAATAATTGAGTAACCTCCAGTGAGCCCCTTGGGTTCTTGTAGATGTTGTGAACGGTTAATTCCCGTTCTTGGAGGGTTACTTTGACGGCCTGTGTCTCGATGTTTTCCCCACATGGAAATTGCTGCGTGACATCGGCGGAGGGTATGCTTGACTTGACCAAGATCATACATCCTCTTGTTGACGCCTGCATGAAATGCCTCCTGTATGTCTTGTAACCGCTGAATTTGAAACAGTGGTGTTCTTGTAGAAGTGTTTCTTGTAGGAGTATGATGTCAAGCTTGTCCTTGGCTGCTGCTTCTTGTAGGAGGTGTTTCTTGTTTTTGATGCCCTGAGCATTCCATGTTAGGATGTTCAGGGTGTTGACGTTTTCCACCACTGTTTCATCGGGGACTTCTGGTGGTCCTCGATGGAGATGTCCAAGTTCGATTCCAACTGAATCAGGTCCATGTCTTCGTGTTCTGTGGTTTTTGCCTTCTGGGCCGTGGTTCGGTTCAGGGGAGTTGAAACGTCCAGTTTCTTTCTGGGAGCTGTCGGTGTCTTGGGTTCTCTGGTGGCCTTCTTCGGTGTAGAGTGTACCTCGGCTGTTACTCGTGTGCGGACCGGCGTGGCTTCCTCCACTGAGGTGGCTGGAGCTGTGGCGACTTGCCCGAGGACGCTCCCCATGAGTATTTGGAGCTGTGTGGGTTGGATCTTGTGGCCCAGTAGTCCGGCTAGGCCCTCCGCGAAGGTTGTCAGTACCTTGGCTAGGTCTGATACGTGTATCATTCCTTCTGGTGCCTTGGTGTGTGCTTCTTTTGTCTTGCTCGTGGTTGTCGTTGTCTGCTGCTTGGGTGGCTGAGGTGTGGCTGTAGTGAGGCCAGGAAACTGGGCTGCACTTTGGGTGTTGACTGGCTGAGGAGGTTGTCTTTGTTGTTTGGGCCTTTGGGTTCCCCACACGAAGGTACTTGGTGGGGCTGGTGTGTAGGCGGTGGGGGCCGGTCTTGCTGTTGGTCGGTTTGCCTGGACCCTCTTTGTTCTCTCGGAGCATCCAGGATTCCAGGCGTGGTGTTTGCCCCCGCAGTTGGCACACTTGGGGGCAATTTTTTCCCCATTTTTCAGCTTGGTGAGGCAGGAGTGTGTGCCGTGCTTCTGTGCGCAGACTGCGCAGATTTCCTTGTACGTGCACCTTGTCTGATGGTGCCCGTATTTCTGGCATCTGAAGCACCGCAGGGGCTCTGGGACGAAGGGCCTCACTTCGTAGATCCCCCAGGTTTTGAGGTCTATGGTGCTGGGGGGTGAACCGTAGTGCATTATGAGCACTTGTTTTGTGGTGGCCGTCTTGTCGGACGGGGGAGAGCATCTCTCGGCTTTTAGGATCTTCGGGTGGTTCTCCAGGGGTTCGAGAGGTAGTTCCTTTGGGTACCGGAGGACTACCGACTTCATCAGTTTCTGGGCGGGATCTAGCTTGGTTGAAGTAATGGTGGTGGTGTTTTGTAGGTAAGTGTCGAGGGTGGTGGCGGAGTTCTTGTCTTTGGGGTGGACGATCATCTCCCCCTTTAGGTTGGGCCGCACTGAGAACTTGGCCAGTGGGTTTTGCTTTTCCATCTCTGTGACGGCGGCATATGTTGTTTTTGCGTCCGTTTTCGTGATCCGGAATTTTGGCAGTGTCGTTGGAGGTGAGCTGGTGGTGGTGATGGGTGCCTTGGGGGCTGCTTGACGGCAATCGTTTCCCGAAAAGGCACGTCGGCGTTTCTTATTTTCTACCTTCGTCCAGTTGTCCTCAGTAGCGGTAGCAGTGGTGGTGGTGGTGGAGGTGGTGGTGGTGGTGGAGTTGTTGGAGGTGGTGGCAGTGTTCCTAGTTTTCAGGGCTTCATTGAAGGCGCGTAACTGGTTTGCTTTCTCTGTGCGAAGCCTGTCGTGGTTCGGGTCGTCAGGTTGGCGGTTCAGGCGGGGATCGCGGTTAGGAGGGCGTACGCGCTCCATACCTATTCCGGTTGAGTAAATAGCAAAGGAATTACAGCACTCCCCACTAGCTGGTGGTCGTAGAGTGGTTCCTGAGCTTCTCTCACGGAGCCCCGATTGGGGAAGCCTACTTCCTAGTGTATGTGACTGCTCACTTATAGACGTGAGCTAAGTGTGCCTATTTGGGAAGGATAAGGATTGCGACCCTCTTTCCAGGTGGACCCGCACGATCACGGTTTTCCTGGAAAGACTCGGCTGGGGAGGGTTTTGCTCCGACCCCCTTTCGTGTTCACAATCTCCTGGGAGGGAGGTGAACAGTTACAGGGGGGACCGCAGGACGAATACACTTTGAGGGTGCAGGTCCCTAGGCCAGAGCGAAAAAGGAAAAATAGTAGTAGAAGGAAAAGGGCTCAAACCACGCCGGGAATATCGCGCTATAACTGCTCTCCAGCTGGAGTGTGGGTCACTCACACAACCAGTGGGGAGGGCAAGCTAATGCTCGATAAACCAAGAACGCTCGTGAGTTGTTGTGGGCGATGACAGTCGTGGGTGGTCCGGTCCGGGAAGATGGCCAACAATGGCACAAGGGAGAGGGCGGTCTTCAAAGTTCCGGGTCCAGCAGGAGGTCTTGTTGAGAGGTCTTCTTCGTTCAGGAGCGATGTGATAAGTGGCGGCCCGGCAGGCGGGCGGGCTTATATACAGACATTCTCCACCTCAGTGGCCACCTCATTGGCCACGAGTGCCGCATGCGTCATCCGCAAGCTACGCCCCACCTCCAAGAGGGAGGGACGGCCTTGGATGAACGATACTACCGCTGCGTCCACAGCACGCCACCTACTCCCACCAAACCGTGGGCGAAGCCACACCAGGACCACCTGTAGTAGCAACCACAACAACATGACTGGACGAGGCAAAGGAGGCAAGGGACTTGGAAAGGGTGGCGCCAAGCGTCATCGTAAGGTGCTTCGTGACAACATCCAGGGTATCACCAAGCCCGCCATTCGTCGTCTAGCTCGGCGTGGAGGTGTTAAACGTATATCCGGCCCCATCTACGAGGAGACCCGCGGCGTCCTCAAGGTGTTTCTGGAGAACGTCATCCGTGACGCCGTCACCTACACCGAGCACGCAAAAAGGAAGACCGTCACCGCCATGGATGTGGTGTATGCCCTGAAACGGCAGGGCCGCACCCTTTATGGTTTTGGTGGTTAATCAACCTGATGGACGGGCGCACACCACCACCACCACCACGACAAACAAATATACGGACCTAATTTTAGGTCCACATGTAAATCGCTAAAGAGTTGGTTAGACACTGAGTAAATCGTTGAAAATATATCCAATCACATGATCCTCTCTAATTCTGGACTTGTGGTATGAGTATAGGTTGTGTGTGAACGTGTTGGAACCACTTCCTAATAATTGTCAGTCAGTCAGTCAACATTCACCTAACCTCCAGGTACCTCACCTAACTTCCTGTAGCGTCACCGAACCTCACGAAATGTAACCCAATGTAGTTTATAATCTATCCTAACATGACATAACATAACCACGCACTATATTACTTCGGTAAGAGTAATGAGTTTTACTACGCAAAGTTGCAGTTATCATTCATTCATACATACATACATACATACATACATAACATGCTAGTGGCAGGGGGGATTGAAGTGAATTTTAGGAGGATAGAATAGGTGCAGTGGCTAAACAGCGCTTGCGTGAGGGACTTTAAGCAGCAACTCGCCTGTATGCGGCAGGATAGAGTCAGGTCAAGCGTCCGGTGCATGTTGGGTTCCGCCATGGTTTCTCAGTGTTTGGTCGGCTTGATTGTGTGTGTTGTTTTCTTGTTTGGAGGAAATGTCTTGGTATTCTTCTTCTTAGCTTGAAGTTGATTTTCTTCTAACTCTTCTCCTCTTGTTGTTCGTCTTCCTCGTGTCTGCTATCATTCTGTAAAGACTCTATATATGTATGTAGGTATGAGTGAGTAACAGTTGCCGGTTACAGTGATACTTCCTATTCGCTGGTGTTGTACTGTATGGCTTCGGTATTTCTTAATATACAAACGGCACCGTTAGGGGATTGAGGTATTTAAAAACCAGCCTGCATTACTTATATATAGAAATAAATAATGTGGCTTGGACAATAATGACGACTACTCTCTCCTACCTTCCCCAAACAAGGGCTTTTCGAAAGTATACATTGGACACAAATGACTTAGTACATCATAAATTGGTGGTTTAAAAAAAGCCCTCATTAGAGAAAGGTGAAGGAGCACACAGTGAATATACAGATTAATGTTTGCACGCGTAGATCATGTAAGGTGAGATGTTGAACACCAGACACGTAGTGTAGTAACTCCCTCACAGATGGCGTTATGAGGGGCCTGATGATGTAGCAGTTACCTCACAGATGGTGTTATGAGGAAATTCACATGATGATGCTGTAGCAAAACATTCACTACGTGTTGTCGTAGCATCTTGGGGACACCACGTGGTCGACATGACTCACTCATTCAAGTGGGTGAGGTGTGGTCCCAGGCCTCTCTATCGTGGAGTCTCAGGGGAAGTATAACTGGGTACCTGGGACCTCACTGTGTGAAGGTGGTTAGCTAGCTTGGGTAAGACCCAACTGCCGAGTTGTTTTTCACTGAGTTAAGCACTGTTCACCACTATTCATCACTGGTTCCATTCCTTGGCCAAATGAGATAGTACCTTATGGCAAGAACTTGTTGATAGTCCGCTGGGGAGGAGGGTTCAGGGGAGTGAGTTGGTA
>NW_024731816.1:0-7503 GCF_018991925.1 Homarus americanus | reverse complement strand
CGTAAAGGGGAAGAGGAAGAAGAAGAGGCGGAGGAAGGAGAAGGAAGAAGATAAGGAGTAGGAGGAAAGTGAGAAGGAAGAAAGGAGGAGGAGAAAGAGGAGAGAAGAGAAAGAAGATGGAAGAAAGACAGAGAAGGAGAGGGGAGAGGAATGGTCACAAAGCGAACAGTAACAAGTTTCAGTGTTGGTGGTGGTGGTGGTGGTAGTGGTGGTGATAACAGCAGTGGTCACGTTAGTAGTAGGATTAGTGGTGATTAAAAGTGGTGCAGATGACGTGGTGGTGAGTGGTGATACGTGGTGGTAGTCACAGAAATGGTGGTGGTAGTGATGATAATAGCAGTGGTAGTGGTGGTGATAATAGCAATGGTCACACAGTCCTGTCGTAACTGGCTGGCGGGTCTCAGGTGACACGTCGGGGCGGAAGGGGACAGAACAAAGCCTCGGCATCCGTCACCCCCTCCTTCCCTCCCAGACAGTTAACAGTCACATAACGTCTTGACCTGTAAACACCTCAGCCCTGGGAACACCCGCAGAAACCGGAGAGAGTCCCTGAGAAAACCCTGTAGAAACCGCCGTGGCCCGAGGGATGGACTAGCCGAGAAAATCATAACGAATTTCAGGAAAGCCCTTTTGGCTCCTCCACCCGTCCGTCCGCCTCATGGGAAAAGGTTTTCTTTGCCATTTTAAAAGATTTGGAGCCACAATGAGGGATTTTTCACCGCTAAGGGTGAGTTATGTGTGAAGGGGATCATTCAGGTGGTGTGATAATACAATGTAAGAGAGAAACTTCACTAAATGGAGGAGGAGACACACACGTCCTCCCCATGGCTCCCACACACCCGCCGATAAATCACGTTCTGACTTCTTTATAAGGACCTTCCTATTACCTAAATAACCCGGCAGCTGCAGCCTCAACCAATGGGGCGCCGCGCATTACCGCCGGCCTCCAATAATTACACCACATCCAGGAAAGGGGCGGGTTTTGGGATTGATAAAAAACGCGCCATTCCCACTCTCGCGTGTGATTGGGCGAGGAAGGAAGATGATAAAAGGAGGCGACTGTGATTGGCTGGCACCGCGTGTAATCACATATGACATGATGATGATGATGATGGTGTTGCGATATGAGGAAGGTGTGTACTAGTGTGTGGTTGGTGGTGGCGGTAGTGGTGACTGGCATGTGTGACGTGTGTGTGTGTTGGCTACTGATGGCGACCCTCTACACTGCCCCTGTTCCCACACCCACCCCACCGCGCCTCACCATCGCTCCACACTACCCTCCCATAACATATAATTGCAGTATATAAGTTATTAATAACAGCAATTTAGTATTTATTATAATTTTTCGTATAGAGAAAAACACGTAAAAACAACATAGGATAAACTGGACAGTGTCAGATTGTGGGTGTCGGGAAACGTTGGAAGTGTGTAGTAGTAATAATAATTAACGGTTTATTGAAAAATATGGCAGGCAAAAACTGAAAATATAAACTAAACAGAGATGAGTGGGTCACTTTGTTGTCAAGAAATACACAAGTAATATTAGTGGTAAATAATATTACTTGTATATGATGACAAGGAGGACTGGATCTTTTAACAGTTTCAGAACAGTTACGGTACTAAAGTGAGATAGACAAGGAGTGACTACACCAACACCCCCCACAAACCACCCCTCACCAACATACCGCACTACAACTACGTCAGAAATTATAAGACGCACTACAACTACGTCAGAAATTATAAGACGCACTACAACTACGTCAGAATGTATATACTGTAACGCACTACATTTACGTCATGTGTGTTTTAGATGCACTACAGCTACGTCAGAATGTATATAACGCACTACATCTACCTTCAAGAGTGTTTTAGTCTTTTAGACACACTACAACTACGTCAGAAGGTATATATAACGCACTACAACCACGTCAGGAGTGTTTTAGATGCACTACAACTACGTCAGATGCATGAGGCACACTACAACTATGTCAGATGCATGACACACTACAACTACGTCAGATGCATGATACACTACAACTACGTCAGATGCATGGCACACTACAACTACGTCAGATGCATGGCACACTACAACTACGTCAGATGCATGACACACTACAACTACGTCAGATGCATGAGAGACACTACAACTACGTCCTAATGCATGATACACACTACAACTACGTCAGATGCATGACACACTACAACTACGTCAGATGCATGATACACTACAACTACGTCAGATGCATGACACACTACAACTACGTCAGATGCATGAGACACACTACAACTACGTCCTAATGCATGAGACACACTACAACTACGTCAGATGCATGACACACTACAACTACGTCAGAATGCATGAGAGATACTACAACTACGTCCTAATGCATGAGACACACTACAACTACGTGAGAATACACGAGACGCACTACAACTACGCCAGATGCATGAGACGTACTACAACTACGTCAGAATGCATGAGACGCAGTAGGCTTATATACAGATAACCTGGAGGAGACCCTAATAACAATAATGTTGTCAGATCATATTACTGATTTTTTCCGATATGTTGGTAGCCCTGATAGCTGCCTGACGTCATCAATTAGTGTTAAAAAGTAGGCACAATATTTCAGTGTTCATGAGATATCTTTTAGGTGTACTTGGAAAGGTTCATAATAAACGGTATGTTAACAAAAACTTATAACTTATATATGTTAATGTAAGTTTCTGTCATTTATAGTGGGTTTGGTTTACCAGAATATCACTTAATTATAAAAGTAATATATTGTGTATGTCCTTATTAACTGAAATCATTACTTTAATCTGTATATTTTAACTAATACGCGCCTGTATACTTGAAATTATTAATAGTTTCGGAGCAATATTATAGTATTGATATGTCAAAAGTAAATAGTTCGTTCCAAAATTCACGCTCGGGTGTGTGACTATGTTATTACTCAAAGAAAAATTATGTCCACTAGTAATCCTTCAGATACACATAACTGGGTTAAAACATTCATATTTTTCGTAGATAAAGGTTGGCAGATAACATACTGTAATACTAGGAAAGCGTACATTACTGACAAAGTATTCTCATACAGCCACTTATTATCATTCTCGTATATATCCGATAATACTGTGGCAAGATGTAACAAAAAAAATTAGCGAAATTAAAACCAATTCCTCTCCCCCCCTCCTCCACACATAGGGTCACCTCAGTAACGGACGAAGAAACACACCTCAACCACAAGACCATTTTATTCCCCGACGTTTACGTGCATCCCACTCCTCAGGTGAAGCCATAAGTCCTGACCTGAGTGGGTACCTTGATGTACCGAACGCCTTGACATAACGTATATATCAAACTACAGGAAGTTTCCATATAACATAAGGTATTTTCTTAAGCACACACCTAGATAAACGAAACTGAAGGAAGGTCAATTATAATACATTTTAACACTAACTCATAACTCTGAGGAGAGGGGCTAAAAATTATAAACTTTACGTCCAGTGAAGGTTTTATGTGGAGGGTCGAGGTGGAGAGATGACAGACCACACAGGTCTGATGTAAAGGCTGTCATGTGTGACGAGGTCCACACACACACACACACACACACACACACACACACACACACACACACACACACACACATACATACATACATACATACATACATACATACATACATACATACATACATACATACATACACAGAAATTGAAAAACAAAATTAGCCTTCAAATACCTTTTTAATACACCCTGTAACTCTCTTAATGTAAATAACCGAAATAATGTTATTTATAGGGGAGGTGGTGTGACGTAAGGGGACGTAGGGGAGGGGAGGTCTCTGCGCACTGGACAGAGGATAGGGGACAGTTGCACCGCCACACTGTTGTGTTAAGTAAGAAATACTCAAGATCTGAATGCTAATACTTACCATTTGGTTGTAGTGTCATTGAGATAAACAACATAACATTATTACAGCCTGTCTGCTATAGTATGTGGACATTAGTCATGCTCTTCATGTCAACTTTGGGATAAACCTGAGCCATGACGAAATGTGCCTAGGCATGAAGAGAAATTGTATTTATGAGTGTTTTTTTTTTGTGTACGCTACAAAAATATACTATACAATATTAATAGTGAAAATATGTGTGTAATGATCAGAGGTGATGCATTTCCCGTTACGTAAGTGAGATTTGGTAAACAAGTAGAAAATTAGGTGATTGGACAGAAATGCGGCAGGCAAGACTATTGACTTTGTCTCACAATCCTAGGCACCACGCCACCACCACACCACACTCCATAAAGCCTGGCACTATAACACCTTAGACTTTGCTTGAAAAGCGTCCATACTACACTAATTATCTATGTCAACGTTGCCGGGCACATGTATGGAGACAAATTTTATCATTGTGGTCCCAGGCTACTGTGTGCACCTCATGTCTCACCGAGTAACTTAGAGGCTTCAGATTCACGTTCAGATACTCACGGGGGTTCACACCTCACGGAAAGAATGGATTGACAACGCTGAGTGTACTAGTCGGAAATGTCCCCAACTGTACATAAAAAAATGAGATACTTTGGTTATATAATTAGGGACGAGGGGATAATAACAGAAATATTAATGGACAAAGTTGAGGGTAAAAGGGCCAGGGGAAGGCAACGACTGGGGTGGATGATGAAATTAAAACCTTGGGGGATTGTTAAAAACAGTCCGAGAAAGTTTAGAGTGGAGGACTGTGGTCGCCAACCCTCATATATATGGGGACGGTACTCTTGATTGACTGAGGTTAGGTTCTTGATCATTTTTTTTATTTGGTAAAAATTTATTTCCTCCGCCATTTTTGGGATGTTCTTAATTAAACTGAAGAAGTTTTCTTCTATTGGAATGTTTCCTAACTTGGCTCCTTAACCCGGGCACCCGTTCTTAAAAATTACTCTTAACATTTCTGTGATAATTAAATTAGGTTAGGTTTAATTTCGTCAGCGTTTTGCGTGTTTTACCTCACGATTTCCCTTTACCTCAAAGCCCTGCCCACTCTGTGCGATAAAAATAAAATTTTCAAGTGAAAATCGAAAAATATAAATTTCCGACGAAAATCCAATAAAGTGACCATTTTCGAATCTTTACCAAGTAAGGTTAGGTTAGGTTCGGTTATATTAGGTAATGTTAGATTAGGTAGGTTTAGTTGGTTGGTTTAGTTTGTTTTAATGTAAGTGTATGATACTGCAGGTACCATGGTGCTAAAGACTGCGATAATGGTCTTAACAATTATTAAAATGAATTATTCATGACATATTTCTGACAACAATGTAGGTTCTGGTCTAACCATGACTAAACTGATAATGACGATAAGCAAAACCACCCAACCAAATTCAACTTAACAATATCTCAAGATCTTTAGGTTTAGTTTAATTGGTTCGTTTTGTCTGCTGTCATTAAGGCCGCGCCCAAAAACACATCGTTGCCAAAAATATGCACTAATGACTGTTTGCACTTACGGTATGACTAAGTGGTACAGGTGCTGGTGGTGGGTGGTCAGGTCCTCAGTGACTCGAGAGACTTGTCATTCATGTTTTTTACTTTTCTTAAAGTGGGTTTGTGCCTATAATCCCCTTGCCAGGTTAGTGTCCTCGTCAGTCATATCTAAGGCAGGGAAAAATTACTTCTCTTGTGAATGTGGATCAAGTAAGCCTGGCGAGTTGTTAAGGTCAGTATGGATACAACATAGTGAGAGTTAAGCTTTTTGTAGGTATACAAGGTAATGTGACCAATACTACACTCGACCACCTTTACTTCCCCAACAGCAAAGTTAGGAAAACACATCCACAACTGGGTGAACTAACTCTGCTGTATGTGATTCTTACACTTCACAAGGCTTATTATCTAAGTCCTGGGTGTCCATGACATCAAACCCTGGAACAATTTTACTATTTCAAGGATACTTGATTTCTACAGTTGAATCAGTGAACCTCTAACTCATTTACCACTGAAGGCCGTAGTTTGCACCACAACACTATTACCTGTAGCTTGTGTAACGTCTGGCTAGGATTCGGGGTTCAGTGATGGTGTGATAAATATTGTAATTTATCCAGAAGCCTCGTGCAGCGTCGAGATCACCACCTTCACCAGCATTTAACATGCCATTAAGAAGCTTTGGCGTGTTAAGCTTCTTCAAATGTGCAATGATCCCTTGATTCATTGACTATAACATACCAGGGGCGTTAGGAGGTAGACACTGCGGGCTGATGTCATGGTCAGGTGAACTTTCTCTTACAGACTTGGTGCATTATCTTCCCTTAAAGAGCACCGCTTTGTCGGCAGTTTTTTATATACATCTTGTTATTTGGAATGCAACTGTTTCTGAACCGCTGATAGAAAACATTCCATTTATTTTGTACTGTTCATTTCTAATTAAAAGGACGAATGATTACTTCGCTCTACCCAAACAACCGAATCAGAGCCCAGACGACCATCCTTTTCCTAAGTTTTTCAACCATTTTTAGTCTAAACTCTACTGTATATCACAGCACTGTCGCCTCTTCTTGGCGTTCTCATAAAAACTTTAATCCTTTTTAGTCACACGCTAAGGCACTGTTGTTCATGTTAACTTACACTTTAAATCCTTTTCCCAGTTGACAACAACACGTCCACCGGCAGCCATTTAAACTCGGCTTAAAAAGATCCCACTTTTCTAATATTAACGAACCGATATATAAGATAGTACTACGTAACAATATATAAATTCGTTAATTAATTTATAATAGCAGATATCACAACCGATTTACGCTTTTATCTATTATTTAATCAATACTAAATTAAAACAAAATGAAAGTTATTAATATGATGGCGGCTGGTCGGTAGTCAGTGGGCGGGGCTGAACACTCAAACTGAGTGGTGTAGGAAAAAACGAAATTTTTAGTAATTCTTTGGTGGCTTAACAATAGTCGATGTACTAGGGCTTAATAATAATAATAATAATAATAATAATAATAATAATAATAATAATCATAATCATAATCATAATAATAATAATAAAAATAATAATAATAATAATAATAATAATAATAATAATAATAATAATAATATTAATAATAATAATAATAATAATAATAATAATAATAATAATAATAATAATAATAATAATAATAATAATAATAATAATAATAATAATTATAATAATAATAATAATAATAATAATAATAATAATAATAATTATAATAATAATAATAATAATAATAATACATCGATAAATCATTTTTCTTTTTCGTTTGCTGTATTTTTTCATTAGTTTTAAGTTTTAAATTTTTTATATTATTCTATTATAAATTACGTTACGTTACGTTACATTACGTAACGTTACGTTACATTATGTTAGGTTTGGTAACAGTACATAGATTAATAGTTAAATCTAATCCCATACAGCTTGCATTTTGTTAACTTGACTGTATGGGATCAACGAAGATTAGTTCAGCTATTTCACCTTAAGATTAACCAC
>NW_024731815.1:0-31370 GCF_018991925.1 Homarus americanus | reverse complement strand
GCTTGACATCATACTGCTACAAGAAACACTTCTACAAGAACACCACTGTTTCAAATTCAGTGGTTACAAGACATACAGGAGGCATTTCACGCAGGCGTCAACAAGAGGATGTATGATCTTGGTCAAGTCAAGCATACCCTCCGCCGAGGTCACACAGCAATTTCCATGTGGGGAAAACATCGAGACACAGGCCGTCAAAGTAACCCTCCAAGAACGGGAATTAACTGTTCACAACATCTACAAGAACCCAAGGGGCTCACTGGAGGTGACTCAATTATTCGCTTCGGCCGCTGACCACGCCACACTCATAGGAGGGGAATTAAACGCACATCATCCCTTTCTAAGCTTGATAAGCCCCACAAATGAAGACGGCCTACACCTATACACCACCTTTCAAGATACACCCGAGATCTGCCTCCTGAACACCGGAGAGCCCACCCACACTAGGGGAGAAAGGCTAGATCAAACCTTCGTCTCCAGTGCACTACAGCCTTCGGCCTCCTGGCAGCTACACCCCACGCTGACCAGCGATCACTTCGCCACCCTAACAACGCTGAAGGTGAACAAACTCCCCACTCCACCCGCGCCGAGATGGAGATACAATACCCAAAAAAATCACAGCCGGCCGGCGCAGCACCAGTGGACGAGACAACCCTCCACCAACAATTGGTCGAGGCGTTTCACCAAGCAGCAGAAGAGGCTATCCCAAAAACAAAACCCACATCAAGACAGAACAATGATTACTGGTACTACTGTCCCAGGGTGAAAGAACTCAACCACAGAGTGAACATGGCCCGAAGAAACTACAGGAGACATCCCACGGAAACAAACAGACATCTCCTGCAAGTCATAGTTAAGGATACCAGGAAAGAGAAGGAAGAAATAAAAAAAAGTAAGCTGGCTCAAGTGGTGCTCCGAACTGAACGAGCACACCTCCCTTGGCAAGATGTGGGCCCAGATCCGAAGGGCATCTGGGAAGGCAACACCACCACCACCAACCCATCCCAACCCAGAAGAGGAAGCCGAGAGACTTGCAAAACTGTTCTCTGACCGAGCAGCAACGAAAAACCTCCCGAGACAGGCGGAGGAGACACAACGGCGTCTGCGACAGGTCAGACTCCAGATGATCGAAGAGGCCTGCAACAGTGAAGATGACACTGACAGACCATTCAACCAGCAAGAACTCCAGAAGTCGCTAAAACGAAGCAAAGATACAGCTCCAGGGGCCGACAGGATAACCTACTCCATGCTCTCTCATGCCGGTACAGCCGGACACGAGGCTCTGCTGCAAGCCATCAATGCTTCGTGGACAGCACAAAGACTCCCACCGGAATGGAAGAAGGCAGATATACAGCCCATTCCGAAGCCAAGAGAACCAGACAAGCCGAGGCCCATCTCCCTTCTCAGCTGCATAGCGAAGACCGGAGAAAGAATGGCTCTCAACCGACTCAAGTGGAAAGTAGGCAGCCCACACCCTCACATCTTTGCTTACACCGAGAACACCGGCACAGGCAACAACATCGCCGAGATACTCAGCACAGTGGACAACAAACCAGCTCTGGTGGTCTTCTTCGACCTGGAGAAAGCCTTCGAACTAGCAAATCCATTGGCCATTACAACTACGCTCGCTAAAAAAGGCGTCAAAGGAAGGTTGCTGGGGTGGATCCAGAACTACCTCACACAGAGAGAAGCACGAGTACGCTTTCAGGGAGCAACCTCAAGCTACAGGGTCCATGAAAACGGAACCCCACAAGGAGGCATCCTCAGTCCAATGCTGTTCAACGTCCTGATGGAAAATCTAGTCAAACTTCCCTTCAGACAAACAGCCAAGCTCCTATGCTATGCAGACGACTTACAGCTTATAGTAAGAGGATCGAACAGACTAGCCAACACGCAACACGCACCCCAACTTATAGAAGAGGAGTGCAACAGACTTGGACTCAAGATAAATCCAGCCAAGTCGAAAGCGATGGCCATCTGCACAGACACACCAGACAAGATGCTCTCCATACAAAACACGCCGGTAGTCTGGACCAACGCCCACCAGTGTCTTGGAATCTGGTTGACCAGAAACTCACCTTCAAGCCGCAACTCGAGTATCTCAGGCACAGGACGAAGAGCAGACACAATATAATGAGGTCGCTCACCAGCAAATCCGCAGGAGCAAACCTTCATGTGCTCAAAGCCTACTACACAGCCGCCATCAGATCGCTGGTAGATTACAGTGCTCCAGCACTCATTGGACTGAGAGAAGACCAAATAGCTAAGCTAGAAGTCATCCAAAACAATGCTCTCAGGACCATGCTCGGAGCACCCATGTGGACCAGAATTTGCAATCTGCAAATGGAAACCGAACCTACCACCCCTGGCAGTACGAGTCAAGCAGGTGACAGCCGGTCTCCTCGCCAAAATCTGTAGAGCAGACAAGCCCACAGTTGCCAAGATTCGAATCAGTGCCTCCCTCCACCTCGACCACAGAGTGCGAGGGGCCACCTGGTCGCACGAGGCAAGCGAGGTCATCCGACACCTGCAAGCAGAAACACTCGTCAAGAACAACCAAGACACACGAGACAATGGTTACGCTGTTTCTCCACCATGGAGCCCTCCACCAGCCACACTCAAATTTACCGACCTAGGCGATAGTAAAGCCAACCTCCAGAAGGAGGACCTCAAAAAAATAACTCTCCAAGCCATAGCCACCGAGACACCGGCTGATGTAGCATCATACTTCACAGACGGCTCGGTGGACCCAAAACATCATAGATCCGGAGCGGCCTTCTACACCCAAGGTCAGACCCTCCAATGGAGACTTTCCAATGACTGCTCCACCCTACAAACAGAACTGGTAGCAATCTCAAAGGCCCTACAACACGCTGCAACACAACACAACAAGTCCGTCATAATTCACACGGACTCGAAATCGGCCATGCAGGCGCTGCAACACAGTCAACCAAGAGACAACGTCCACATCATCACCTCGATCCTCGCACAGCTACAGGAATTCCAAAGCCAAACCCGACCAGTCGTCTTACACTGGATTCCCAGTCATGTAGGGATCGGAGGAAACGACGTGGCAGACGAAGCAGCCAAGGCAGCTACACGCTCTAGTAGCGTACACATCCAAGTTCCAGCAAGTGTGCAACAGATCAAGAATCACCTCAGAAAGACTACTAAGCTCCACATCAAAAAGAGCTTCCTTCACGCACTCAACGCTGGTTCCCAATCAGCCAAATGGTACCTGGCGGCCACAAAAGGGGAACCACCTTTCGCTGACAAGAAAACTCCAAGACAAACCCAAGTCAGCCTTCACCGACTACGACTAGGGTACAAGTGCTCCTGGCAGATGATCGGAAACGACGTCATGGAATGCACCTACTGTCAGGAGCCAGCAGCCAACCCACTTGAACACTATCTCCTCGATTGCGAGGTCACACAAAGCCTCCGGAACAGAACTCAATTCTCCCAAGAAACACACACAACACCAGCGGCCACTCTAACCCGAAAGGCCCACACAGACCACATTCACCACCTACTCCGGGTCATCACACGATACCCACAACCCAGATAGCTTAGAAAGCATCCTCTCCCAGCAAGTGCGGACCCCAGTTCGGGGGGCGCGCCACTCCGAGGCTGACCACGTCCAAGAGTGGGGGCCGGTGGTAAGCGTCCACTGATCGGGGGTCCGCTCACACTTGCAACCTGCAGTACCCCTCCAATCTGCAGGTGGGACCACCTCCAATCCCAATCCGGTCTGGTTGCTCCTGGAGCTCCAGCCGGAACCACCAAACGGGCCGCCTATAGGCAAAGGCCCGTGTCGGACTACGGTCCGACAATCTATACAACAACAACAACAACCGGGCCGCCACTTATCACATCGCTCCTGAACGAAGAAGACCTCTCAACAAGACCTCCTGCTGGACCCGGAACTTTGAAGACCGCCCTCTCCCTTGTGCCATTGTTGGCCATCTTCCCGGACCGGACCACCCACGACTGTCATCGCCCACAACAACTCACGAGCGTTCTTGGTTTATCGAGCATTAGCTTGCCCTCCCCACTGGTGGTGTGAGTGACCCACACTCCAGCTGGAGAGCAGTTATAGCGCGATATTCCCGACGTGGTTTGAGCTCTTTTCCTTCTACTGCTATTTTTCCTTTTTTCGCTCTGGCCTAGGGACCTGCACCCTCAAAAAGTGTATTCGTCCTGCGGTCCCCCCTGTAACTGTTCACCTCCCTCCCAGGAGATTGTGAACACGAAAGGGGGTTGGAGCAAACCCATCCCAGCCGAGTCTTTCCAGGAAAACCGTAATCGTGCGGTTCCACCTGGAAAGAGGGTAGCAATCCTTATCCTTCCCCAATAGGCACACTTAGCTCACGTCTATAAGTGAGCAGTCACATACACTAGGAAGTAGGCTTCCCCAATCGGGGCTCCGGGAGAGAAGCTCAGGAACCACTCTACGACCACCAGCTAGTGGGGAGTGCTGTAATTCCTCTGCTATTTACTCAAACGGAATAGGTAGGATTTAAAAAAAAAAAAAATAAAAAAAAAATAAAAAATAAACCCGGTTATGGAGCGCGTACGCCCTCCTAACCGCGATCCCCGCCTGAACCGCCAACCTGACGACCCGAACTACGACAGGCTTCGCACAGAGAAAGCAGACCAGTTACGCGCCTTCAACGAAGCCCTGAAAAGTAGGAACTCTGCCACCACCTCCAACAACTCCACCACCACCACCACCTCCACCACCACCACCTCCACCACCACCACCACTGCTACCGCTACTGAGGACAACTGGACGAAGGTAGAAAACAAGAAACGCCGACGTGCCGTTTCGGGAAACGATTGCCGTCAAGCAGCCCCCAAGGCACCCATCACCACCACCAGCTCACCTCCAACGACACTGCCAAAATTCCGGATCACGAAAACGGACGCAAAAACAACATATGCCGCCGTCACAGAGATGGAAAAGCAAAACCCACTGGCCAAGTTCTCAGTGCGGCCCAACCTAAAGGGGGAGATGATCGTTCACCCCAAAGACAAGAACTCCGCCACCACCCTCGACACTTACCTACAAAACACCACCACCATTACTTCAACCAAGCTAGACCCCGCCCAGAAACTGACGAAGTCGGTAGTCCTCCGGTACCCAAAGGAACTACCTCTCGAACCCCTGGAGAACCACCCGAAGATCCTAAAAGCCGAGAGATGCTCTCCCCTGTCCGACAAGACGGCCACCACGAAACAAGTCCTCATAACGCACTACGGCTCACCCCCAGCACCATAGACCTCAAAACCTGGGGGATCTACGAAGTGAGGCCCTTCGTCCCAGAGCCCCTGCGATGCTTCAGATGCCAGAAATACGGGCACCATCAGACAAGGTGCACGTACAGGGAAATCTGCGCAGTCTGCGCACAGAAGCACGGCACACAGTCCTGCCTCACCAAACTGAAAAAGGGGGAAAAAATTGCCCCCAAGTGTGCCAACTGCGGGGGCAAACACCACGCCTGGAATCCTGGATGCTCCGAGAGAACAAAGAGGGTCCAGGCAAACCGACCAGCAGCAAGACCGGCCCCCACCGCCTACACACCAGCCCCACCAAGTACCTTCGTGTGGGGAACCCAAAGGCCCAAACAACAAAGACAACCTCCTCAGCCAGTCAACACCCAAAGTGCAGCCCAGTTTCCTGGCCTCACTACAGCCACACCTCAGCTACCCAAGCAGCAGAGAACGACAACCACGAGAAAGACAAAAGAAGCACACACCAAGGCACCAGAAGGAATGATACACATATCAGACCTAGCCAATGTACTGACGACCTTCGCGGAGGGCCTAGCCGGACTACTGGGCCACAAGATCCAACCCACACAGCTCCAAATACTCATGGGGAGCGTCCTCGGGCAAGTCGCCACAGCTCCAGCCACCTCAGTGGAGGAAGCCACGCCGGTCCGCACACGAGTAACAGCCGAGGTACACTCTACACCGAAGAAGGCCACCAGAGAACCCAAGACACCGACAGCTCCCAAGATACCGACAGCTCCCAGAAAAAAACTGGACGTTTCAACTCCCCTGAACCGAACCACGGCCCAGAAGGCAAAAACCACAGAACACGAAGACATGGACCTGATTCAGTTGGAATCGAACTTGGACATCTCCATCGAGGACCACCAGAAGTCCCCGATGAAACAGTGGTGGAAAACGTCAGCACCCTGAACATCCTAACATGGAATGCTCAGGGCATCAAAAACAAGAAACACCTCCTGCCAAAAGACAGATATAGATGTACGATCTTGGTCAAGTCACATATTCTCCACGATGTCACGCAGCACTTCAGCGGGGAAAAACATCGAGACACAGGCTGGTCAAAGTAACCCTCCTAGAACGGGAATTAACTCTTCACAACATCTACAAGAACCCAAGGGGCTCACTGGAGGTGACTCAATTATTCGCTTCGGCCGCTGACCACGCCACACTCATAGGAGGGGATTTCAACGCACATCATCCCTTCCTAAGCTCGGTAAGCCCCACAAATGAAGACGGCCTACACCTATACACCACCTTTCAAGACACACCCGAGATCGCCCTCCTAAACACTGGAGAGCCCATCCACATTAGGGGAGGAAGGCTAGATCTAACCTTCGTCTCCAGTGCACTACAGCCTTCGGCCTCCTGGCAGCTACACCCCACGCTGACCAGCGACCACTTTGTCACCCTAACAACACTGAAGGTGAACAAACTCCCCACTCCACCCCCCGCCGAGATGGAGATACAATACCCAAAAGGTAGACTGGGAACTCTATAAGAAACACCTGGATAGGTGGCGCTAAATCACAGCCGGCCGGTGCAGCACCCGTGGACGAGACAACCTTCCACCAACAATTGGTCGAGGCGTTTCACCAAGCGGCAGAAGAGGCTATTCCAAAAACAAAACCCACATCAAGACAGTACAAGGATTACTGGTACTACTGTCCCAGGGTGAAAGAACTCAACCACAGAGGGAACATGGCCCGAAGAAACTACAGAAGACATCCCACGGAAACAAACAGACATCTCCTGCAAGTCATAGTTAAGGATACCAGGGAAGAGAAGGAAGAAATCAAAAGCGTAAGCTGGTTCAAGTGGTGCTCCGAACTGAACGAGCACACCTCCCTTGGCAAAATGTGGGCCCAGATCAGAAGGGCATCTGGGAAGGCAACACCACCACCACCACCAACCCATCCCAACCCAGAAGAGGAAGCCGAGAGACTTGCAAAACTGTTCTCCGACCGAGCAGCAACGAAAAACCTCCCGAGACAGGTGGAGGAGACACAACGGCGTCTGCGACAGGTCAGACTCCAGATGATCGAAGAGGCCTGCAATAGTGAAGATGACACCGACAGACCCTTCAACCAGCAAGAACTCCAGAAGTCGCTAAAACGAAGCAAGGACACAGCTCCAGGGGCCGACAGGATAACCTACTCCATGCTTTCCCATGCGGGAGAAGTCGGGCACGAGGTTTTGCTACAAGCCATCAATGCTTCGTGGACAGCACAAAGACTTCCACCGGAATGGAAAAAGGCAGATATACAGCCTATTCCGAAGCCCAGAGAACCAGGCAAACCGAGACCCATCTCCCTTCTCAGCTGCATAGCGAAGACGGGAGAAAGAATGGCTCTCAACAGACTCAAGTGGAAAGTAGGCAGCCCACACCCTCACATTTTTGCTTACACCGAGAACACCGGCACAGGCAACAACATCGCCGAGATACTCAGCACGGTGGACAATAAACCAGCTCTGGTGGTCTTCCTCGACCTGGAGAAGTCCTTCGAACTCGCAAATCCACTGGCCATTATAACGACGCTCGCTGAAAAAAGCGTCAAAGGAAGGTTGCTGGGGTGGATCCAGAACTACCTTCCAGGGAGCAACCTCAAGCTACAGGGTCCATGAAAACGGAACCCCACAAGGAGGCATCCTCAGTCCAATGCTGTTCAATGTCCTGATGGAAAATCTAGTCAGACTTCCTTTCAGACAAACAGCCAAGCTCCTATGCTATGCAGACGACTTACAGCTTATAGTAAGAGGATCGAACAGACTAGCCAACACGCAACACGCACTCCAACTTATAGAAGAGGAGTGCAACAGACTTGGACTCAAGATAAATCCAACCAAGTCGAAAGCGATGGCCATCTGCACAGACACACCAGACATGATGCTTCTCCATACAAAACACGGTAGCCGGACCAATGCCCAGGCCTGGAATCTGCTGATCGAGGAAACCACCTTCGCCGCAACTCGAGTATTCGGTGCACGGCGAACAGGTACTGAGGCTGTCACCAGCAAACCGCAGGAGTAAACTGGTGTCAGTTTACTACACAGCCGCCATCAGATCGCTGGTAGATTACAGTGCCCAGCACTCATTGACTGAGAGAAGACCAAATAGTTAAGCTTAGAAGCTGTCCAAAACAATGCTTCCCAGGACCATGCTCGGAGCACCCATAGGGTTCAGAATTTTAACGCAAATAAACCGAGCTACCACCCCTGGCAGTACGAGTCAAGCAGGTGACAGCCGGTCTCCTCGCCAAAATCTGCAGAGCAGACAAGCCCACAGCTGCCAAGATTCGAATCAGTGCCTCCCTCCACCTCGACCACAGAGTGCGAGGGGCCACCTGGTCGCACGAGGCAAGCGAGGTCATCCGACACCTGCAAGCAGAAACACTCGTCAAGAACAACCAAGACACACGAGACAATGGTTACACTGTTCCTCCACCATGGCGCCCTCCACCAGCCACACTCAAATTCACCGACCTCAAGGATAGTAGTTAAATCACGAAGGAGGACTCCTGCAACACATTCTCCAGTCATAGCCACGCCGAGACACCGGCTGATGCAGCATCATATTTCACAGGACGGCTCGTGGACCCAAACATCACAGGTGATCCGGAGCGGCCTTCTACACCCAAGGTCAAACCCTCCAATGGAGACTTTCCAATGACTGCTCCACCCTACAAACAGAACTGGTAGCAATCTCAAAGGCCCTACAACACGCTGCAAAACAACACAACAAGTCCATCATAATTCACACGGACTCGAAATCGGCCATGCAGGCGCTGCAACACAGTCAACCAAGAGACAACGTCCACATCATCACCTCGATCCTCGCACAGCTACAGGAATTCCAAAGCTAAAACCGACCAGTCGTCTTACACTGGATTCCCAGTCATGTAGGGATCGGAGGAAACGACGTGGCAGACGAAGCAGCCAAGGCAGCTACACGTTCCAGTAGCGACACATCTGAAGCTCCAGTGCAAATAGATCAAAATCACCAGAAAGACACACAAGCTCCACATCAAAAAGAGCTCTTCATGCACTAACGCTGGTTCCCTAATCAGCCAAATGGTACCTGGCGGCTACAAAAGGGGAACCACCTTTCGCAGACAAGAAAACACCAAGACAAACCCAAGTTAGCCTTCATCGACTACGACTAGGGTACAAGTGCTCCTGGCACATGATCGGAAATGACGTCATGGAATGCACCTACTGTCAGGAGCTAGGAGCCAACCCACTTGAACACTATCTCCTCGACTGCGAAGTCACACAAAGCCTCCGAAACAGAACTCAAAACTCTCAAGAAGCACACACACAACACCAGCGGCCACTCTAACCCGAAAGGCCCAAACAAACCACATTCACCATCTTCTCCGGGTCATCACACGACACCCACCACCCAGATAGCTTAGAAAGTATCCTCTTCCAGCAAGTGCGGACCCCAGTTCCGGGGGCGCGCCACTCCGAAGCTGACCACGTCCAAGAGTGGGGGTTGGTGGTAAGCGTCCACTGATCGGGGGTTCGCTCACACTTGCAACCTGCAGTATCCTTCCAAATCTGCAGGTAGGACCACCTCCAATCCCAATCCGGTCTGGCTGCTCCTGGAGCCCAGCCGGAACTACTCAAACGGCCGCCTTATAGGTAGCCCGGTTTGACTACTGGTCCCACAATCTTATACAACAACAACAACCGGCCACCGATACTATTTTGCCGTCGATGTCTGTGACTAAACAGATCGTCTGCGAAGTCCACTGGAGGCAAGGCTCCTGACGGGAAGCAGCTGCCACCAAGGCAGCTCTCGTGAAGTCCTACCTGTTACCGGTGGTGCCAAGAAGCCCCCATCGTTAAGAGGTCTGAAACCGTCGCCCTTCGTGAGATCCGTCGTTACCAGAAGAGCACAGAGCTACTCATCAGGAAGCTGCCCTTCCAGCGCCTGGTGCGTGCGATCGCCCAGGATTTCAAGACTGACCTGCGCTTCCAGTCGTCTGCCGTCATGGCTCTGCAGGAAGCCTCTGAGGCTTACCTGGTGGGTCTTTTCGAGGACACCAACCTGTGTGCCATTCACGCCAAGCGCGTTACCATCATGCCCAAGGACATCCAGCTGGCCCGGCGCATCCGCGGAGAGCGTGCTTAAGTCCTCTTCCTTGGGGAAAAACAAAAAGCACAACAAAAAACTACCAGAGACGAGTAACTCTGGCCTCTTCTCAGGCCAAAGAACTGTTCTGGAAGATACTTCATGACAATCGAAGGCCAGGCTGAGCCGCACTTCAAGTTACCCAAATCGCCTAACGGTAAGTTGGTAACATTCGTGGAGGTACGATTGTATAGTAGGTCATCAATTCGGGAGGTGGGTGGGTGCAACAAACAAGAGCTAGTAACAAATAAATATATAAAGAATAAGTAAGTAAATAAATAAATAAAATAAAAGAACATACAATAAAATAAAAAAAAAAAATTGTTTACATGAAATAGGCGTGCTGCAAACAAGAAATGAAGCCCAAACACACTCCATGTATGTCACTTTGCAGTGGGTGTACAACTACTCCACGCAGAATTTATTTATTTATTTATTATGTTTCGATTTAGTCCGGTTTCTACGCCAATAGAGAATGCAGATTATTATAATTGTTTTTTTATTTATTTCCCTCTCAATATATCACTGTCGGTAACTGTCTCTTTAACATGTAACTGTGGCTCCGATGGAGCCGATTAAGTTGTAGTAGTGGGATGGCGTGTTTGTTGTGCACAAGTAACCTCTTACTTGGAAGAGGTGTATTTGGTGACAGCCTTGGTGCCCTCAGACACGGCATGCTTGGCCAGTTCACCGGGCAGCAAGAGTCGGACAGCTGTCTGGATTTCCCGACTTGTAATGGTGGAGCGTTTGTTGTAGTGCGCCAGGCGGGAAGCCTCGGCAGCGATGCGCTCGAAGATGTCGTTCACGAAAGAGTTCATGATGGACATAGCTTTGGAGGAGACTCCTGTGTCGGGGTGCACTTGCTTCAGTACCTTGTAGATGTAGATGCTGTAGCTTTCCTTCCTCCTGCGCTTCTTCTTCTTGTCACCCTTGGCAATGGCCTTCTGGGCCTTTCCAGCCTTCTTGGCAGCCTTTCTGGAAGTTTTGGGAGGCATGGCGGCACAGTTACTCGTGGCGCGGAGCGAGAGAATTGAAAACTGGCCCGACTAACTTTTCCTTATATACCGAGCGGGCCGCTCAGGATCAGACTGGCTGCAGCTACGGCTCTCTTACATTGGTTGGGTCCGCGAGACGGCCACCTGGCCTGATCCTGAGCTTGGTATAAAAGACCAAGGTGGCGGGCGGAAATTTAACCCCTATCACGAAAAGCAGCAGCAGCAACATGTCAGGACGCGGCAAGGGAGGCAAGGTGAAGGGCAAGTCAAAGTCCCGTTCTAGCAGGGCCGGACTCCAGTTCCCCGTGGGTAGGATCCACCGTCTCTTGCGTAAAGGCAACTATGCTGAGCGTGTTGGTGCAGGTGCCCCTGTGTACCTTGCAGCCGTCATGGAGTACCTGGCAGCAGAAGTGCTCGAGCTGGCCGGTAACGCCGCCCGCGACAACAAGAAGACCCGCCTTATCCCGCGTCATCTTCAGCTTGCCATTCGCAATGATTACGAGGAGCTGAACAAGCCCTGTCTTGGAGTCACCATTGCCCAAGGGGGTGTCCTTCCTAACATCCAAGCCGTGCTCCTCCCCAAGAAGACAGAGAAGAAATAAGAACCCAAGGTTCGTTCACACAAGACAACCTAACCAAACAGGCTCCTTTCGGAGCCACAGGATATCACTTAAAGAGAGAAATATACGACATCAACGTTTTGCAGGATAACACTCTATTTTACGTGTAATTAGCATAGTCTTGTGGAAATTGAGTGAAATTGATTTTGAATGGTGTAGATGTGAAGGGCGGTTGTGGGGGCCTGGGGTGGGGGACTTAAACGGGACTTAGAAGGGCGCAAGAAGCAGCTTTAGCAGCAGCAGCAGCAAGGGATGAGACCATATTTTCAGTCTGGTTCATATATAGGTCAGTGGCTCACATACATTGGAGTCATATTGTAATTGTAGACTAATCAGTGTGGGCTAGCTAGCCAATTTGGGATAAAGAGCAAGAATGTAATGTCCTCAATGAAGTAATGACATAGTTCAAGATACAATAAGTGAGGTGGCCTGAAGTCTTTGACAGTGTCCCATTCAATAATATAGTAGTGCTTTAAAGGTGTATCACCAAGTTTACATGCTGAGTGTTCCGGTATGGGTACAGCGTTACTAACTAGCCAGATGTGTCTGTATCCTAACCTAATTCTGGCCACGACTACATCACACAGGCAGGCAGGAGCAAGTTGTTTGGACACTCTTCCTAGCCCCCTTGGTCCCTGTTCACCTACCTACTGTAGCAGTAAGTAGGTACCTGTTGTAAATCGAAAGGTTGCCAATTCGTATTCAGGAAAAGTTGTTGGAGCTTCTAAACTTGAACTGACACAATCCGAGGAGTGGTGACCCGAGGATCACAGACACTATCTCTCCCACTACAAATCCCTTCCTAACCTCCTGCTCCTTCCTATGTCCTCCCAAAATTGAACCATGCTATCGCAAAGGTAATAATACAGGTAGAGACAACAACATATTTTCCTATTGTCTTATTATATATTAATAACAGAAACGCTGCCGCCATCCCGGAGGCTTTACATTGTCTCACTGTTCATTCCCTCCACAATTCTTCCTCTTACTTCTTCTTCTTCTTCTTTTTCTTCTTCTTCTTCTTCTTCTTCTTCTTCTTCTTCTTCTTCTTCTTCTTCCATCAATACTTTATTAACGGTGTATGTAAGTTTCACCATGTTTTGCACTACAGCGGTAGAGCAAAGTATATTTTGTTAGCAATAAACCAAAAGCATATTTTATGGCCTAATCATCACTACATAGAACACCACCCATAAAGCATGATACTAGTAGACCACAAAAACTGCTATAAACCCCCAAAGCATATTTTATTGCCTAATCATCACTACATAGAACACCACCCATAAAGCATGATACTATTAGACCACAAACTGCTATAAACCCCAATAATATACTATACTAGTGACTCTAATTGTGTTACCCAATATTATACGAAATAATACTATAAAACATAATAATAAACACACTAATAGTGTATATTAGTTGAATGCACAATCTGATGAGAAGTCAAAAAAAAAAAAAAAAAAAATAGCAACAACCTAGAAAGAGTGTAGAGTATTTTTGTGCAAACTATTATACTAGTAGATGGTCTAAGATAACTGTATGTGAAGGAAAAGGTGTGCTCTCCACTCAAACTTTCTTTTTATGAAATCTCCTACTCCCCAGCTGAGCGGTACGCCCAATGGGAAACAAAACGTGGCACATAACACGCCGCCCGCCAGCTCTGGCTCGGTGAATAGGAATCAGTAATCAGGCGGAGTATAAACAACACCGCCGCCAATGTGCTCCTCCCATCTCTGAGGAAATCTGGCGGGCAACTTAGTATTATATTAGCATGTAATAATAATAACAATAATAATAATAATAATACTACTACTACTAATAATAATAATAATAATAATACTACTAATAATAATAATAATAATAATAATATTAATAATAATAATATTAATAATAATAACATGCAATTTCATTTTATAACACATACTAACAAAATAGTGTATAGCCTACTATACTTAACTATAATAGGTTAGGTTGCGTAGGAGGATCTAAAAAGTACAGTAGTATATACACACACACACACACACACACATACATATAGACAATAAACTAAATTAGAAACCACACGTCAGTGAAGTTATCAAATCCTCCAGTTTCCGTCTCCACCTCCTACGCCGACTCAAGTCCCTCGGTGGTCCTGCACACGAGCTCCTCAGTGTTTACACAACATTCATACTTCCCAAGCTCACCTATGCCTCCTCCACCTGGTCTTCCTCCCTAAATGCCACACAACGTAAACACCTCGAAAAAGTGCAAAAGAGGCCATGCAAGATTATTCTCTACCCTTCCTACTCCACATATCAAGAAGCGCTCAACACACTGACCCTTTAGACTCTCACTGACCATCACCACGACCTCATCTGCAAATTTGGTAAGAAGCTTCTACACCATCCCCTACACCGGCTCCTACTACCACCTGAGATCCCTAGTCCGAGAATTGCTCTTCGACACCACAACCGCATCCAGCCCAGCCCATACGTGCACGAACTGATCGCTATAAGAACAGCCCAGTCCCAACCATTGTAAAAATTATCGATAACTTGTAATAAATCAGTGTACTCACTCCCAGTAAACACTACTCCTTGCACTGTCACTATGTTGAAATGAACTGTAGTTTGAGCTTTTCCCCAGCTAGTTATTATATGTCTTATTTGTGTCACTCATGTTACTTGTATATTATTTGTAATTCGTAACCCATTCCCCAAATATGTAACTGTATATTTTCAGCCTTCTGGCTGCCAAGCTCTTTCAATAAACCGTTAATTATTATTATAATTATTATTATTTATATGTTGGCCCATACCAACTCACTCCCCTGAACCCTCCTCCCCACCGGACTATCAACAAGTTCTTGCCATAAGGTACTATCTCATTTGGCAAAGGAATGGAACCAGTGATGAATAGTGGTGAACAGTGCTTAACTCAGTGAAAAACAACTCGGCAGCTGAGTCTTACCCAAGCTAGCTAACCACCTTCACACAGTGAGGTCCCAGGTACCCAGTTATACTTCCCCTGAGACTCCACGATAGAGAGGCCTGGGACCACACCTCACCCACTTGAATGAGTGAGTCATGTCGACCACGTGGTGTCCCCAAGATGCTACGACAACACGTAGTGAATGTTTTGCTACAGCATCATCATGTGAATTTCCTCATAACACCATCTGTGAGGTAACTGCTACATCATCAGGCCCCTCATAACGCCATCTGTGAGGGAGTTACTACACTACGTGTCTGGTGTTCAACATCTCACCTTACATGATCTACGCGTGCAAACATTAATCTGTATATTCACTGTGTGCTCCTTCACCTTTCTCTAATGAGGGCTTTTTTTAAACCACCAATTTATGATGTACTAAGTCATTTGTGTCCAATGTATACTTTCGAAAAGCCCTTGTTTGGGGAAGGTAGGAGAGAGTAGTCGTCATTATTGTCCAAGCCACATTATTTATTTCTATATATAAGTAATGCAGGCTGGTTTTTAAATACCTCAATCCCCTAACGGTGCCGTTTGTATATTAAGAAATACCGAAGCCATACAGTACAACACCAGCGAATATGAAGTATCACTGTAACCGGCAACTGTTACTCACTCATACCTACATACATATAGAGAGTCCTTACAGAATGATAGCAGACACGAGGAAGACGAACAACAAGAGGAGAAGAGTTAGAAGAAAATCAACTTCAAGCTAAGAAGAAGAATACCAAGACATTTCCTCCAAACAAGAAAACAACACACACAATCAAGCCGACCAAACACTGAGAAACCATGGCGGAACCCAACATGCACCGGACGCTTGACCTGACTCTATCCTGCCGCATCCAGGCGAGTTGTTGCTTAAAGTCCCTCACGCAAGCGCTGTTTAGCCACTGCACCTATTCTATCCTCCTAAAATTCACTTCAATCCCCCCCTGCCACTAGCATGTTATGTATGTATGTATGTATGTATGTATGTATGTATGTATGTATGAATGAATGATAACTGCAACTTTGTGTATTAAAACTCATTACTCTTACCGAAGTAATATAGTGCGTGGTTATGTTATGTCATGTTAGGATAGATTATAAACTACATTGGGTTACATTTCGTGAGGTTCGGTGACGCTACAGGAAGTTAGGTGAGGTACCTGGAGGTTAGGTGAATGTTGACTGACTGACTGACAATTATTAGGAAGTGGTTCCAACACGTTCACACACAACCTATACTCATACCACAAGTCCAGAATTAGAGAGGATCATGTGATTGGATATATTTTCAACGATTTACTCAGTGTCTAACCAACTCTTTTGCGATTTAAATGTGGACCTAAAATTAGGTCCGTATATTTGTTTGTCGTGGTGGTGGTGGTGGTGGTGGTGGTGTGCGCCCGTCCATCAGGTTGATTAACCACCAAAACCATAAAGGGTGCGGCCCTGCCGTTTCAGGGCATACACCACATCCATGGCGGTGACGGTCTTCCTTTTTGCGTGCTCGGTGTAGGTGACGGCGTCACGGATGACGTTCTCCAGAAGCACCTTGAGGACGCCGCGGGTCTCCTCGTAGATGAGGCCGGATATACGTTTAACACCTCCACGCCGAGCTAGACGACGAATGGCGGGCTTGGTGATACCCTGGATGTTGTCACGAAGCACCTTACGATGACGCTTGGCGCCACCCTTTCCAAGTCCCTTGCCGCCTTTGCCTCGTCCAGTCATGTTGTTGTGGTTGCTACTACAGGTGGTCCTGGTGTGGCTTCGCCGAACGAACGAACGAAAAATGCTAGTGACAGGGGGGAAGGAGGTTCAGGAGAAGAATAAAGGGAGGATTGAAGTGAATTTTAGGAGGAGAGAACAGATGCAGTGGCTAAACACCGCTTGCGTGAGGGATTATAAGATGGGGGCAGCAGCAACAACCCGGCTGGACGCGGCAGGGAGGCGACAAGACAAGGCCAGGCTAGCGTCAGGTCAAGCGCCAGGTCAAGCGTCAGGTCAGGCGTCAGGTGCGTGTTGGGTTGGGCAATGGATGTTCAGTGCTTGGTCGGCTTGATTGTGTTTTGGTTTCTTGTGTGGAGGGGATGTCTTGGTCTTCTTAGCTTGATGTCGATTTTCTTCTCTCTCTCCTTCTCTTCTTGCTCTCTTGAATTGTCCATTCGTTTGTGTTTGGGTCTTCTTGTTCGTCTTCCTCGTATTTTAAGTCCTCATAGGTGTGGAAGAATTCAGAGAGGGAGAGGTGGACCACGTGGGCTTCAGCACCACTGGCCGCGTGGGCTTCAGCACCACGGGCCACGTGGTGTTCTTGGTTCTGTGTGGTGGGCTGCTTCTGTTGAGTTTTCTTTTCTTGGTTTTTCTTTACTGCTGGTTTTTTCTTTTCTTGGGAGCGTACAGCAAGGAGGGCCTCTTTGTAGCTCAGTTTTTTCTCAAGACGAGCCTTGGCTACCCTGCATTCCTCCTTCCATCTGGGGCAGGTCCGGTCGGCGGAGGAGCGTGGGCCACCACAGGCAACGCATTTTTTCTCTGTGTTGGGGCAGGCCGTGTAGCGGTGTCCAGGGTTGCCACACATGGAGCAGGTGTCTTCCTGCGCCTCACACTTGTTTACAGTGTGTCCATAGTGCTGGCATTTGTAACACCGTTTCGGTCTGCAGTAGGGCTTGACTGGCATAGTTACCCACGCCAGTTGAGCTTCCTTGGGTAGGGTGGAGTGGTGTCCGATGAGGGCAGTGGTGTCGGACAGCTTCTTCACAACTTGGAGCTGCTGCTCCTTGAGGAGCTCACTCAGCTCTGCTTTGTCCATGTGGGCAATTTCGGCGTGGGAGATTACACCCAGCTTCAAGTTGTCCCACATGAAGGCAAACATTTTAAAAGGAATGCCGTTGATGTCTGGGATCTCCGTGTTTCGCCCACGGTTTGGTGGGAGTAGGTGGCGTGCTGTGGACGCAGCGGTAGTATCGTTCATCCAAGGCCGTCCCTCCCTCTTGGAGGTGGGGCGTAGCTTGCGGATGACGCATGCGGCACTCGTGGCCAATGAGGTGGCCACTGAGGTGGAGAATGTCTGTATATAAGCCCGCCCGCCTGCCGGGCCGCCCACACATCACATCGCTCCTGAACGAAGAAGACCTCTCAACAAGACCTCCTGCTGGACCCGGAACTCTGAAGACCGCCCTCTCCCTTGTACCATTGTTGGCCATCTTCCCGGACCGGACCACCCACGACTGTCATCGCCCACAACAACTCACGAGCGTTCTTGGTTTATCGAGCATTAGCTTGCCCTCCCCACTGGTGGTGTGAGTGACCCACACTCCAGCTGGAGAGCAGTTATAGCGCGATATTCCCGGCGTGGTTTGAGCTCTTTTCCTTCTACTACCATTTTTCCTTTTTCGCTCTGGCCTAGGGACCTGCACCCTCAAAAGTGTATTCGTCCTGCGGTCCCCCCTGTAACTGTTCACCTCCCTCCCAGGAGATTGCGAACACGAAAGGGGGTCGGAGCAAAACCCTCCCCAGCCGAGTCTTTCCAGGAAAACCGTGATCGTGCGGGTCCACCTGGAAAGAGGGTAGCAATCCTTATCCTTCCCAAATAGGCACACTTAGCTCACGTCTATAAGTGAGCAGTCATATACTAGGAAGTAGGCTTCCCCAATCGGGGCTCCGGGAGAGAAGCTCAGGAACCACTCTACGACCACCAGCTAGTGGGGAGTGCTGTAATTCCTCTGCTATTTACTCAACCGGAATAGGTAGGATCTAAAAAAAAAAAAAATAAATAAACCCGGTTATGGAGCGCGTACGCCCTCCTAACCGCGATCCCCGCCTGAACCGCCAACCTGACGACCCGAACCACGACAGGCTTCGCACAGAGAAAGCAGACCAGTTACGCGCCTTCAATGAAGCCCTGAAAACTAGGAACTCTGCCACCACCTCCAACAACTCCACCACCACCACCACCTCCACCACCACCACCACTGCTACCGCTACTGAGGACAACTGGACGAAGGTAGAAAACAAGAAACGCCGATGTGCTTTTTCGGGAAACGAATGCCGTCAAGCAGCCCCAAAGGCACCCATCACCACCACCAGCTCACCTCCAACGACACTGCCAAAATTCCGGATCACGAAAACGGACACAAAAACCACATATGCCGCCATCACAGAGATGGAAAAGCTAAATCCACTGGCCAAGTTCTCAGTGCGGCCCAACCTAAAGGGGGAGATGATCGTTCACCCCAAAGACAAGGACTCCGCCACCACCCTCGACACTTACCTGCAAAACACCACCACCGTTGCATCAACCAAGCTAGACCCCGCCCAGAAACTGATGAAGTCGGTAGTCCTCCGGTACCCAAAGGAACTACCTCTCGAACCCCTGGAGAACCACCCGAAGATCTTAAAAGCCGAGAGATGCTCTCCCCTGTCCGACAAGACGGCCACCACGAAACAAGTGCTCATAACGCACTACGGCTCACCCCCCAGCACCATAGACCTCAAAACCTGGGGATCTACGAAGTGAGGCCCTTCGTCCCAGAGCCCCTGCGGTGCTTCAGATGCCAGAAATACGGGCACCATCAGACAAGGTGCACGTACAAGGAAATCTGCGCAGTCTGCGCACAGAAGCACGGCACACACTCCTGCCTCACCAAGTTGAAAAATGGGGAAAAAATTGCCCCCAAGTGTGCCAACTGCGGGGGCAAACACCACGCCTGGAATCCTGGATGCTCAGAGAGAACAAAGAGGGTCCAGGCAAACCGACCAGCAGCAAGACCGGCCCCCACCGCCTACACACCAGCCCCACCAAGTACCTTCGTGTGGGGAACCCAAAGGCCAAAACAACAAAGACAACCTCCTCAGCCGGTCAACACCCAAAGTGCAGCCCAGTTTCCTGGCCTCACTACAGCCACACCTCAGCCACCCAAGCAGCAGACAACGACAACCACGAGAAAGACAAAAGAATCACACACCAAGGCACCAGAAGGAATGATACACGTATCAGACCTAGCCAAGGTACTGACAACCTTCGCGGAGGGCCTAGCCGGACTACTGGGTCACAAGATCCAACCCACACAGCTCCAAATACTCATGGGGAGCGTCCTCGGGCAAGTCGCCACAGCTCCAGCCACCTCAGTGGAGGAAGCCACGCCGGTCCGCACACGAGTAACAGCCGAGGTACACTCTACACCGAAGAAGGCCACCAGAGAACCCAAGATACCGAGAGCTCCCAAGATACCGACAGCTCCCAGAAAGAAACTGGACGTTTCAACTCCCCTGAACCGAACCACGGCCCAGAAGGCAAAAACCACAGAACACGAAGACATGGACCTGATTCAGTTGGAATCGAACTTGGACATCTCCATCGAGGACCACCAGAAGTCCACGATGAAACAGTGGTGGAAAACGTCAGCACCCTGAACATCCTAACATGGAATGCTCAGGGCATCAAAAACAAGAAACACCTCCTACAAGAAGCAGCAGCCAAGGACAAGCTTGACATCATACTCCTACAAGAAACACTTCTACAAGAACACCACTGTTTCAAATTCAGCGGTTACAAGACATACAGGAGGCATTTCACGCAGGCGTCAACAAGAGGATGTATGATCTTGGTCAAGTCAAGCATACAACTCCGCCGATGTCACGCAGCAATTTCCATGTGGGGAAAACATCGAGACACAGGCCGTCAAAGTAACCCTCCAAGAACGGGAATTAACTGTTCACAACATCTACAAGAACCCAAGGGGCTCGCTGGAGGTGACTCAATTATTTGCTTCGGCCGCTGACCACGCCACACTCATAGGAGGGGATTTCAACGCACATCATCCCTTCCTAAGCTCGGGAAGCCCCACAAATGAAGACGGCCTACACCTATACACCACCTTTCAAGATACACCCGAGATCTGCCTCCTGAACACCGGAGAGCCCACCCACACTAGGGGAGGAAGGCTAGATCTAACCTTCGTCTCCAGTGCACTACAGCCTTCGGCCTCCTGGCAGATACACCCCACGCTGACCAGTGACCACTTCGCCACCCTAACAACGCTGAAGGTGAACAAACTCCCCACTCCACCCCCCCCGAGATGGAGATACAACACTCAAAAGGCAGACTGGGGACTCTTCAAGAAACACCTGGCTCAGTGGCGCGAAAAATCACAGCCGGCCGGCGCAGCACCCGCGGATGAGACAACCCTCCACCACCAATTGGTCGAGGCGTTTCACCTAGCGGCAGAAGAGGCTATCCCAAAAACAAAACCCACATCAAGACAGTACAATGATTACTGGTACTTCTGTCCCAGGGTGAAAGAACTCAACCACAGAGTGAACATGGCCCGAAGAAACTACAGGAGACATCCCACGGCAACAAACAGACATCTCCTGCAAGTCATAGTCAAGGATACCAGGGAAGAGAAGGAAGAAATTAAAAACGCAAGCTGGCTCAAGTGGTGCTCCGAACTGAACGAGCACACCACCCTTGGCAAGATGTGGGCCCAGATCCGAAGGGCATCTGGGAAGGCAACACCACCACCACCAACTCATCCCAACCCAGAAGAGGAAGCCGAGAGACTTGCAAAACTGTTCTCTGACCGAGCAGCAACGAAGAACCTCCCGAGACAGGCGGAGGAGACACAACGGCGTCTGCGACAGGTCAGACTCCAGATGATCCAAGAGGCCTGCAACAGTGAAGATGACACTGACAGACCATTCAACCAGCAAGAACTCCAGAAGTCGCTAAAACGAAGCAAGGATACAGCTCCAGGGGCCGACAGGATAACCTACTCCATGCTCTCTCATGCCGGTACAGCCGGACACGAGGCTCTGCTGCAAGCCATCAATGCTTCGTGGACAGCACAAAGACTCCCACCGGAATGGAAGAAGGCAGATATACAGCCCATTCCGAAGCCCAGAGAACCAGACAAGCCGAGGCCCATCTCCCTTCTCAGCTGCATAGCGAAGACCGGAGAAAGAATGGCTCTCAACCGACTCAAGTGGAAAGTAGGCAGCCCACACCCTCACATCTTTGCTTACACCGAGAACACCGGCACAGGCAACAACATCGCCGAGATACTCAGCACAGTGGACAACAAACCAGCTCTGGTGGTCTTCCTCGACCTGGAGAAAGCCTTCGAACTAGCAAATCCTTTGGCCATTACAACTACGCTCGCTAAAAAAGGCGTCAAAGGAAGGTTGCTGGGGTGGATCCAGAACTACCTCACACAGAGAGAAGCACGAGTACGCTTTCAGGGAGCAACCTCAAGCTACAGGGTCCATGAAAACGGAACCCCACAAGGAGGCATCCTCAGTCCAATGCTGTTCAACGTCCTGATGGAAAATCTAGTCAAACTTCCCTTCAGACAAACAGCCAAGCTCCTATGCTATGCAGACGACTTACAGCTTATAGTAAGAGGATCGAACAGACTAGCCAACACGCAACACGCACTCCAACTTATAGAAGAGGAGTGCAACAGACTTGGACTCAAGATAAATCCAGCCAAGTCGAAAGCGATGGCCATCTGCACAGACACACCAGACAAGACGCTCTCCATACAAAACACGCCGGTAGTCTGGACCAACGCCCACCAGTGTCTTGGAATCTGGTTTGACCAGAAACTCACCTTCAAGCCGCAACTCGAGTATCTCAGGCACAGGACGAAGAGCAGACACAATATAATGAGGTCGCTCACCAGCAAATCCGCAGGAGCAAACCTTCATGTGCTCAAAGCCTACTACACAGCCGCCATCAGATCGCTGGTAGATTACAGTGCTCCAGCACTCATTGGACTGAGAGAAGACCAAATAGCTAAGCTAGAAGTCATTCAAAACAATGCTCTCAGGACCATGCTCGGAGCACCCATGTGGACCAGAATCTGCAATCTGCAAATGGAAACCGAGCTACCACCCCTGGCAGTACGAGTCAAGCAGGTGACAGCCGGTCTCCTCGCCAAAATCTGCAGAGCAGACAAGCCCACAGCTGCCAAGATTCGAATCAGTGCCTCCCTCCACCTCGACCACAGAGTGCGAGGGGCCACCTGGTCGCACGAGGCAAGCGAGGTCATCCGACACCTGCAAGCAGAAACACTCGTCAAGAACAACCAAGACACACGAGACAATGGTTACACTGTTCCTCCACCATGGAGCCCTCCACCAGCCACACTCAAATTCACCGACCTCGGCGACAGTAAAGCCAACCTCCAGAAGGAGGACCTCAAAAAAATATCTCTCCAAGCCATAGCCACCGAGACACCGGCTGATGCAGCATCATACTTCACAGACGGCTCGGTGGACCCAAAACATCACAGATCCGGAGCGGCCTTCTACACCCAAGGTCAGACCCTCAAATGGAGACTTTCCAACGACTGCTCCACCCTACAAACAGAACTGGTAGCAATCTCAAAGGCCCTACAACACGCTGCAACACAACACAACAAGTCCGTCATAATTCACACGGACTCGAAATCGGCCATGCAGGCGCTGCAACACAGTCAACCAAGAGACAACGTCCACATCATCACCTCGATCCTCGCACAGCTACAGGAATTCCAAAGCCAAAACCGACCAGTCGTCTTACACTGGATTCCCAGTCATGTAGGGATCGGAGGAAACGACGTGGCAGACGAAGCAGCCAAGGCAGCTACACGCTCCAGTACCGTACACATCCAAGTTCCAGCAAGTGTGCAACAGATCAAGAATCACCTCAGAAAGACTACCAAGCTCCACATCAAAAAGAGCTTCCTTCATGCACTCAACGCTGGTTCCCAATCAGCCAAATGGTACCTGGCGGCCACAAAAGGGGAACCACCTTTCGCAGACAAGAAAACTCCAAGACAAACCCAAGTCAGCCTTCACCGACTACGACTAGGGTACAAGTGCTCCTGGCAGATGATCGGAAATGACGTCACGGAATGCACCTACTGTCAGGAGCCAGCAGCCAACCCACTTGAACACTATCTCCTCGATTGCGAGGTCACACAAAGCCTCCGAGACAGAACTCAAATCTCCCAAGAAACACACACAACACCAGCGGCCACTCTAACCCGAAAGGCCCACACAGACCACATTCACCACCTACTCCGGGTCATCACACGATACCCACCACCCAGATAGCTTAGAAAGCATCCTCTCCCAGCAAGTGCGGACCCCAGTTCGGGGGGCGCGCCACTCCGAGGCTGACCACGTCCAAGAGTGGGGGCCGGTGGTAAGCGTCCACTGATCGGGGGTCCGCTCACACTTGCAACCTGCAGTATCCCTCCAATCTGCAGGTGGGACCACCTCCAATCCCAATCCGGTCTGGCTGCTCCTGGAGCTCCAGCCGGAACCACCAAACGGGCCGCCTATAGGCAAAGGCCCGTGTCGGACTACGGTCCGACAATCTATACAACAACAACAACAACCGGGCCGCCCGTATTGACTATTTCGTCGTCGAGATGGCCCGTACTAAACAGACTGCCCGCAAGTCCACTGGAGGCAAGGCTCCACGGAAGCAGCTTGCCACCAAGGCAGCTCGCAAGTCCGCCCCAGCCACCGGTGGTGTCAAGAAGCCCCATCGTTACAGGCCCGGAACCGTCGCCCTTCGTGAGATCCGTCGTTACCAGAAGAGCACAGAGCTACTCATCAGGAAGCTGCCCTTCCAGCGCCTGGTGCGTGAGATCGCCCAGGATTTCAAGACTGACCTGCGCTTCCAGTCGTCTGCCGTCATGGCTCTGCAGGAAGCCTCTGAGGCTTACCTGGTGGGTCTTTTCGAGGACACCAACCTGTGTGCCATTCACGCCAAGCGCGTTACCATCATGCCCAAGGACATCCAGCTGGCCCGGCGCATCCGCGGAGAGCGTGCTTAAGTCCTCTTCCTTGGGGAAAAAGAAAAAGCACAACAAAACCTACCAGACATCTATAACTCGGCCCTTCTCAGGGCCAAAGAACTGTTCTGAAGATAATTTTCATGACAATCGAAATGGTTGGTGGTAGGAGAGCGTTAATTTCGGTTACCCAAATCGCCTAACGGTAAGTTGGTAACATTCGTGCAGGCACGAATGTATAGTAGGTCATCAATTCGGGAGGTGGGTGGGTGCAACAAACAAGAGCTAGTAACAAATAAATATATAAAGAATAAGTAAGTAAATAAATAAATAAAATAAAAGAAAATACAATAAAAAAAAAAATAAAAAAATGTTTACATGAAATAGGCGTGCTGCAAACATGAAATGAAGCCCAAACACACTCCATGTATGTCACTTTGCAGTGGGTGTAAAAGTACTCCACGCAGAATTTATTTATTTATTTATTATGTTTCGATTTAGTCCGGTTTCTACGCCAATAGAGAATGCAGATTATTATAATTTTTTTTATTTATTTCCCTCTCAATATATCACTGTCGGTAACTGTCTCTTTAACATGTAACTGTGGCTCCGATGGAGCCGATTAAGTTGTAGTAGTGGGATGGCGTGTTTGTTGTGCACAAGTAACCTCTTACTTGGAAGAGGTGTACTTGGTGACAGCCTTGGTGCCCTCAGACACGGCATGCTTGGCCAGTTCACCGGGCAGCAAGAGTCGGACAGCTGTCTGGATTTCCCGACTTGTAATGGTGGAGCGTTTGTTGTAGTGCGCCAGGCGGGAAGCCTCGGCAGCGATGCGCTCGAAGATGTCGTTCACGAAAGAGTTCATGATGGACATAGCTTTGGAGGAGACTCCTGTGTCGGGGTGCACTTGCTTCAGTACCTTGTAGATGTAGATGCTGTAGCTTTCCTTCCTCCTGCGCTTCTTTTTCTTGTCACCCTTGGCAATGGCCTTCTGGGCCTTTCCAGCCTTCTTGGCAGCCTTTCCGGAAGTTTTGGGAGGCATGGCGGCACAGTTACTCGTGGCGCGGAGCGAGAGAATTGAAAACTGGCCCGACTAACTTTTCCTTATATACCGAGCGGGCCGCTCAGGATCAGACTGGCTGCAGCTACGGCTCTCTTACATTGGTTGGGTCCGCGAGACGGCCACCTGGCCTGATCCTGAGCTTGGTATAAAAGACCAAGGTGGCGGGCGGAAATTTAACTCCTATCACGAAAAGCAGCAGCAGCAACATGTCAGGACGCGGCAAGGGAGGCAAGGTGAAGGGCAAGTCAAAGTCCCGTTCTAGCAGGGCCGGACTCCAGTTCCCCGTGGGTAGGATCCACCGTCTCTTGCGTAAAGGCAACTATGCTGAGCGTGTTGGTGCAGGTGCACCTGTGTACCTTGCAGCCGTCATGGAGTACCTGGCAGCAGAAGTGCTCGAGCTGGCCGGTAACGCCGCCCGCGACAACAAGAAGATCCGCATTATCCCGCGTCATCTTCAGCTTGCCATTCGCAATGACGAGGAGCTGAACAAGCTCCTGTCTGGAGTCACCATTGCCCAAGGGGGTGTCCTTCCTAACATCCAAGCTGTGCTCCTCCCCAAGAAGACAGAGAAGAAATAAGAACCCAAGGTTCGTTCACACAAGACAACCTAACCAAACAGGCTCCTTTCGGAGCCACAGGATATCACTTAAAGAGAGAAATATACGACATCAACGTTTTGCAGGATAACACTCTATTTTACGTGTAATTAGCATAGTATTGTGGAAATTGAGTGAAATTGATTTTAGAATGGTGTAGATGTGAAGGGCGGTTGTGGGGGCCTGGGGTGGGGGACTTAAACGGGACTTAGAAGGGCGCAAGAAGCAGCAGAAGCAGCAGCAAGGGAGGCGACCTTATTTTCACTCTGGTTCATTGACAGTACACATTTACCAGCAGCATACATTGGAGTCATATTGTAATTGTAGACTAATCAGTGTGGGCTAGCTAGCCAATTTGGGATAAACAGCAAGAATGTAATGTCCTCAATGAAGTAATGACATAGTTCAAGATACAATAAGTGAGGTGGCCTGAAGTCTTTGACAGTGTCACATTCAATAATATAGTGCTTTAAAGGTGTATCACAAAGTTTACATGCTGAGTGTTCCGGTATGGGTACAGCGTTACTAACTTGCCAGATGTGTCTGTATCCTAACCTAATTCTGGCCACGACTACATCACACAGGCAGGCAGGAGCAAGTTGTTTGGACACTATTCCTAGCCCCCTTGGTCCCTGTTCACCTACCTACTGTAGCAGTAAGTAGGTACCTGTTGTAAATCGAAAGGTTGCGAATTCGTATTCAGGGAAAGTTGTTGGAGCTTCTAAACTTGAACTGACACAATCCGAGGAGTGGTGACCCGAGGATCACAGACACTATCTCTCCCTTCCTAACCTCCTGCTCCTTCCTCTGTCCTCCCCAAATTGAACCATGCTATCGCAAAGGTAATAATACAGGTAGAGACAACAACATATTTTCCTATTGTCTTATTATATATTAATAACAGAAACGCTGCCGCCATCCCGGAGGCTTTACATTGTCTCACTGTTCATTCCCTCCACAATTCTACCTCGTACTTCTTCTTCTTCTTCTTCTTCTTCTTCTTCTTCTTCCATGAATACTTTATTAACGGTGTATGTAAGTTTCACCATGTTTTGCACGACAGCGGTAGAGCAAAGTATATTTTGTTAGCAATAAACCAAAAGCATATTTTATGGCCTAATCATCACTACATAGAACACCACCCATAAAGCATGATACTAGTAGACCACAAAAACTGCTATAAACACCCAAAGCATATTTTATTGCCTAATCATCACTACATAGAACACCACTCATAAAGCATGATACTATTAGACCACAAACTGCTATAAACCCCGAAAATATACTATACTAGTGACTCTAATTGTGTTACCCAATATTATACGAAATAATACTATAAAACATAATAATAAACACACTAATAGTGTATATTAGTTGAATGCACAATCTGATGAGAAATCAAAAAAAAAAAAAAAAACATAACAATAACCTAGAAAGAGTGTAGAGTATTTTTGTGCAAACTATTATACTAGTAGATGGTCTAAGATAACTGTATGTGAAGGAAAAGGTGTGCTCTCCACTCAAACTTGTTTTTTATGAAATCTCCTACTCCCCAGATGAGCGGTACGCCCAATGGGAAACAAAACGTGGCACATAACACGCCGCCCGCCAGCTCTGGCTCGGTGAATAGGAATCAGTAATCGATCCGTGACAGCTGTGAATTCCAAAGCCAAAACCGACCAGTCGTCTTACACTGGATTCCCAGTCATGTAGGGATCGGAGGAAACGACGTGGCAGACGAAGCAGCCAAAGCAGCTACACGCTCCAGTAGCGTACACATCCAAGTTCCAGCAAGTGTGCAACAGATCAAGAATCACCTCAGAAAGACTACCAAGCTCCACATCAAAAAGAGCTTCCTTCACGCACTCAACGCTGGTTCCCAATCAGCCAAATGGTACCTGGCGGCCACAAAGGGGGAACCACCTTTCGCAGACAAGAAAACTCCAAGACAAACCCAAGTCAGCCTTCACCGACTACGACTAGGGTACAAGTGCTCCTGGCAGATGATCGGAAACGACGTCATGGAATGCACCTACTGTCAGGAGCCAGCAGCCAACCCACTTGAACACTATCTCCTCGATTGCGAGGTCACACAAAGCCTCCGAAACAGAACTCAACTCTCCCAAGAAACACACACAACACCAGCGGCCACTCTAACCCGAAAGGCCCATACAGACCACATTCACCACCTACTCCGGGTCATCACACGATACCCACCACCCAGATAGCTTAGAAAGCATCCTCTCCCAGCAAGTGCGGACCCCAGTTCGGGGGGCGCGCCACTCCGAGGCTGACCACGTCCAAGAGTGGGGGCCGGTGGTAAGCGTCCACTGATCCGGGGTCCGCTCACACTTGCAACCTGCAGTACCCCTCCAATCTGCAGGTGGGACCACCTCCAATCCCAATCCGGTCTGGCTGCTCCTGGAGCTCCAGCCGGAACCACCAAACGGGCCGCCTATAGGCAAAGGCCCGTGTCGGACTACGGTCCGACAATCTATACAACAACAACAACAACCAGGCCGCCCGTATTTACTATTTTGTCGTCGAGATGGCCCGTACTAAACAGACTGCCCGCAAGTCCACTGGAGGCAAGGCTCCACGGAAGCAGCTTGCCACCAAGGCAGCTCGCAAGTCCGCCCCAGCCACCGGTGGTGTCAAGAAGCCCCATCGTTACAGGCCCGGAACCGTCGCCCTTCGTGAGATCCGGCGTTACCAGAAGAGCACAGAGCTACTCATCAGGAAGCGTTCTTCCAGCGCCGGTGCGTGAGATCGCCCAGGATTTCAAGACTGACCTGCGCTTCCAGTCGTCTGCCGTCATGGCTCTGCAGGAAGCCTCTGAGGCTTACCTGGTGGGTCTTTTCGAGGACACCAACCTGTGTGCCATTCACGCCAAGCGCGTTACCATCATGCCCAAGGACATCCAGCTGGCCCGGCGCATCCGCGGAGAGCGTGCTTAAGTCCTCTTCCTTGGGGAAAAAGAAAAAGCACCACAAAACCTACCAGACATCTATAACTCGGCCCTTCTCAGGGCCAAAGAACTGTTCTGAAGATAATTTTCATGACAATCGAAATGGTTGGTGGTAGGAGAGCGTTAATTTCGGTTACCCAAATCGCCTAACGGTAAGTTGGTAACATTCGTGCAGGCACGAATGTATAGTAGGTCATCAATTCGGGAGGTGGGTGGGTGCAACAAACAAGAGCTAGTAACAAATAAATGTATAAAGAATAAGTAAGTAAATAAATAAATAAAATAAAAGAAAATACAATAAAATACAATAAAATAAATTGCTTTACATGAAATAGGTAAGGTGCTGCAAACATGAAATGAAACCCAAACACACTCCATGAGTGTCACTTGCGGGTGTAAAAAGCACTCCATGAATTTATTTATTTATTTATTATGTTTCGATTTAGTCCGGTTTCTACGCCTATAGAGAATGCAGATTATTATAATTTTTTTTTTATTTATTTCCCTCTCAATATATCACTGTCGGTAACTGTCTCTTTAACATGTAACTGTGGCTCCGATGGAGCCGATTAAGTTGTAGTAGTGGGATGGCGTGTTTGTTGTGCACAAGTAACCTCTTACTTGGAAGAGGTGTACTTGGTGACAGCCTTGGTGCCCTCAGACACGGCATGCTTGGCCAGTTCACCGGGCAGCAAGAGTTTGGATGTGCTGTCTGGATTTCCTGACTTGTACGTGGTGGAGTGCTTGTTGTAGTAAGTGCCAGGCGGGAAGCCTTCAGCGATGCGCTCGAAGATGTCAGTTCACGAAAGAGTTCATGATGGACATAGCTTTGGAGGAGACTCCTGTGTCGGGGTGCACTTGCTTCAGTACCTTGTAGATGTAGATGCTGTAGCTTTCCTTCCTCCTGCGCTTCTTCTTCTTGTCACCCTTGGCAATGGCCTTCTGGGCCTTTCCAGCCTTCTTGGCAGCCTTTCCGGAAGTTTTGGGAGGCATGGCGGCACAGTTACTCGTGGCGCGGAACGAGAGAATTGAAAACTGGCCCGACTAACTTTTCCTTATATACCGAGCGGGCCGCTCAGGATCAGACTGGCTGCAGCTACGGCTCTCTTACATTGGTTGGGTCCGCGAGACGGCCACCTGGCCTGATCCTGAGCTTGGTAAAAAAGACCAAGGTGGCGGGCGGAAATTTAACTCCTATCACGAAAAGCAGCAGCAGCAACATGTCAGGACGCGGCAAGGGAGGCAAGGTGAAGGGCAAGTCAAAGTCCCGTTCTAGCAGGGCCGGACTCCAGTTCCCCGTGGGTAGGATCCACCGTCTCTTGCGTAAAGGCAACTATGCTGAGCGTGTTGGTGCAGGTGCACCTGTGTACCTTGCAGCCGTCATGGAGTACCTGGCAGCAGAAGTGCTCGAGCTGGCCGGTAACGCCGCCCGCGACAACAAGAAGACCTGCATTATCCCGCGTCATCTTCAGCTTGCCATTCGCAATGACGAGGAGCTGAACAAGCTCCTGTCTGGAGTCACCATTGCCCAAGGGGGTGTCCTTCCTAACATCCAAGCTGTGCTCCTCCCCAAGAAGACAGAGAAGAAATAAGAACCCAAGGTTCGTTCACACAAGACAACCTAACCAAACAGGCTCCTTTCGGAGCCACAGGATATCACTTAAAGAGAGAAATATACGACATCAACGTTTTGCAGGATAACACTCTATTTTACGTCAAATTAGCATAGTATTGTGGAAATAGAGTGAAATTGATTTAGAATGGTGTAGATGTGAAGGGCGGTTGTGGGGGCCTGGGGTGGGGGACTTAAACGGGACTTAGAAGGGCGCAAGAAGCAGCAGGAGCCAGGGAGGCGACCTTATTTTCACTCTGGTTCATTGACAGTACACATTTACCAGCAGCATACATTGGAGTCATATTGTAATTGTAGACTAATCAGTGTGG
>NW_024731814.1:0-14992 GCF_018991925.1 Homarus americanus | reverse complement strand
TAGTAAGAGGATCAAACAGACTAGCCAACACGCAACACGCACTCCAACTTATAGAAGAGGAGTGCAACAGGCTTGGACTCAAGATAAATCCAGCCAAGTCGAAAGCGATGGCCATCTGCACAGACACACCAGACAAGACGCTCTCCATACAAAACACGCCGGTAGTCTGGACCAACGCCCACCAGTGTCTTGGAATCTGGTTTGACCAGAAACTCACCTTCAAGCCGCAACTCGAGTATCTCAGGCACAGGACGAAGAGCAGACACAATATAATGAGGTCGCTCACCAGCAAATCCGCAGGAGCAAACCTTCATGTGCTCAAAGCCTACTACACAGCCGCCATCAGATCGCTGGTGGATTACAGTGCTCCAGCACTCATTGGACTGAGAGAAGACCAAATAGCTAAGCTAGAAGTCATTCAAAACAATGCTCTCAGGACCATGCTCGGAGCACCCATGTGGACCAGAATCTGCAATCTGCAAATGGAAACCGAGCTACCACCCCTGGCAGTACGAGTCAAGCAGGTGACAGCCGGTCTCCTCGCCAAAATCTGCAGAGCAGACAAGCCCACAGCTGCCAAGATTCGAATCAGTGCCTCCCTCCACCTCGACCACAGAGTGCGAGGGGCCACCTGGTCGCATGAGGCAAGCGAGGTCATCCGACACCTGCAAGCAGAAACACTCGTCAAGAATAACCAAGACACACGAGACAATGGTTACACTGTTCCTCCACCATGGAGCCCTCCACCAGCCACACTCAAATTCACCGACCTCGGCGATAGTAAAGCCAACCTCCAGAAGGAGGACCTCAAAAGAACAACTCTCCAAGCCATAGCCACCGAGACACCGGCTGATGCAGCATCATACTTCACAGACGGCTCGGTGGACCCAAAACATCACAGATCCGGAGCGGCCTTCTACACCCAAGGTCAGACCCTCAAATGGAGACTTTCCAACGACTGCTCCACCCTACAAACAGAACTGGTAGCAATCTCAAAGGCCCTACAACACGCTGCAACACAACACAACAAGTCCGTCATAATTCACACGGACTCAAAATCGGCCATGCAAGCGCTGCAACACAGTCAACCAAGAGACAACGTCCACATCATCACCTCGATCCTCGCGCAGCTACAGGAATTCCAAAGCCAAAACCGACCAGTCGTCTTACACTGGATTCCCAGTCATGTAGGGATCGGAGGAAACGACGTGGCAGACGAAGCAGCCAAGGCAGCTACACGCTCCAGTACCGTACACATCCAAGTTCCAGCAAGTGTGCAACAGATCAAGAATCACCTCAGAAAGACTACCAAGCTCCACATCAAAAGAGCTTCCTTCATGCACTCAACGCTGGTTCCCAATCAGCCAAATGGTACCTGGCGGCCACAAAAGGGGAACCACCTTTCGCAGACAAGAAAACTCCAAGACAAACCCAAGTCAGCCTTCACCGACTACGACTAGGGTACAAGTGCTCCTGGCAGATGATCGGAAACGACGTCATGGAATGCACCTACTGTCAGGAGCCAGCAGCCAACCCACTTGAACACTATCTCCTCGATTGCGAGGTCACACAAAGCCTCCGAGACAGAACTCAAATCTCCCAAGAAACACACACAACACCAGCGGCCACTCTAACCCGAAAGGCCCACACAGACCACATTCACCACCTACTCCGGGTCATCACACGATGCCCACCACCCAGATAGCTTAGAAAGCATCCTCTCCCAGCAAGTGCGGACCCCAGTTCGGGGGGCGCGCCACTCCGAGGCTGACCACGTCCAAGAGTGGGGGCCGGTGGTAAGCGTCCACTGATCGGGGGTCCGCTCACACTTGCAACCTGCAGTATCCCTCCAATCTGCAGGTGGGACCACCTCCAATCCCAATCCGGTCTGGCTGCTCCTGGAGCTCCAGCCGGAACCACCAAACGGGCCGCCTATAGGCAAAGGCCCGTGTCGGACTACGGTCCGACAATCTATACAACAACAACAACACCGGGCCGCCCGTATTGACTATTTCGTCGTCGAGATGGCCCGTACTAAACAGACTGCCCGCAAGTCCACTGGAGGCAAGGCTCCACGGAAGCAGCTTGCCACCAAGGCAGCTCGCAAGTCCGCCCCAGCCACCGGTGGTGTCAAGAAGCCCCATCGTTACAGGCCCGGAACCGTCGCCCTTCGTGAGATCCGTCGTTACCAGAAGAGCACAGAGCTACTCATCAGGAAGCTGCCCTTCCAGCGCCTGGTGCGTGAGATCGCCCAGGATTTCAAGACTGACCTGCGCTTCCAGTCGTCTGCCGTCATGGCTCTGCAGGAAGCCTCTGAGGCTTACCTGGTGGGTCTTTTCGAGGACACCAACCTGTGTGCCATTCACGCCAAGCGCGTTACCATCATGCCCAAGGACATCCAGCTGGCCCGGCGCATCCGCGGAGAGCGTGCTTAAGTCCTCTTCCTTGGGGAAAAACAAAAAGCACAACAAAACCTACCAGACATCTATAACTCGGCCCTTCTCAGGGCCAAAGAACTGTTCTGAAGATAATTTTCATGACAATCGAAATGGTTGGTGGACGGAGAGCGTTAATTTCGGTTACTCAAATCGCCTAACGGTAAGTTGGTAACATTCGTGGAGGTACGATTGTATAGTAGGTCATCAATTCGGGAGGTGGGTGGGTGCAACAAACAAGAGCTAGTAACAAATAAATATATAAAGAAGAAGTAAGTAAATAAATAAATAAAATAAAAGAACATACAATAAAAAAAAAAAAAAAAAATTGTTTACATGAAATAGGCGTGCTGCAAACAAGAAATGAAGCCCAAACACACTCCATGTATGTCACTTTGCAGTGGGTGTACAACTACTCCACGCAGAATTTATTTATTTATTTATTATGTTTCGATTTAGTCCGGTTTCTACGCCAATAGAGAATGCAGATTATTATAATTTTTTTTTTATTTATTTCCCTCTCAATATATCACTGTCGGTAACTGTCTCTTTAACATGTAACTGTGGCTCCGATGGAGCCGATTAAGTTGTAGTAGTGGGATGGCGTGTTTGTTGTGCACAAGTAACCTCTTACTTGGAAGAGGTGTACTTGGTGACAGCCTTGGTGCCCTCAGACACGGCATGCTTGGCCAGTTCACCGGGCAGCAAGAGTCGGACAGCTGTCTGGATTTCCCGACTTGTAATGGTGGAGCGTTTGTTGTAGTGCGCCAGGCGGGAAGCCTCGGCAGCGATGCGCTCGAAGATGTCGTTCACGAAAGAGTTCATGATGGACATAGCTTTGGAGGAGACTCCTGTGTCGGGGTGCACTTGCTTCAGTACCTTGTAGATGTAGATGCTGTAGCTTTCCTTCCTCCTGCGCTTCTTCTTCTTGTCACCCTTGGCAATGGCCTTCTGGGCCTTTCCAGCCTTCTTGGCAGCCTTTCCGGAAGTTTTGGGAGGCATGGCGGCACAGTTACTCGTGGCGCGGAGCGAGAGAATTGAAAACTGATGATGATGATTATATGGAGAGAAGAGAGCAGTGGCTCTGAGAGTGGGAGAAGGGTATAGTACAAGGTAAAGTTTAGAAGTGGGAAGTAGAGGAGAAGGTTAACAGCAGGTGGGCTATCCACCTTGCGGAGACGAGTTTTTTTTTTGTCTTCCGTAACTGTGCTGCGTTGAGAGGTTCTTGGGGTTAGGGAAGGCCGGTCTCAGCCAAGCTAAGCTAGGTTGTTCTAAGGTGTCCTGAGGGCATATTTTGTTAGGGGGGGTCTCTCCAGGTCCTTGTGGCACTGGAGGGATGATCCCCATCTTTTAGTTATTTTTATTGTTATTTCTTATTGTTATTTTGTTGTTATTTTGTATATAGAGGCTCTGGTTCTTCGTTATCATTTTCCTGCTTCTAGGCCACCATCCGTGCGATGTGTTGTTGTTTTCCTCAATTAGTTGGTTTAGTATGGGATCCTGTTCTTGCTCGATTTTTTCCCATATTACATTTGCTTGGGTGTGTATTCTGATGTTGAGTGGGTCTATGCCGTGTTCTGTGTGTATGTCTTGTACTGTTTGTGTGTATGGTGGTTGGTGTTTTGCCGCTCTTCTGAGGGCTATATTTTGCACTGCTTGATATTTGAGTTGATTGGTTCTTGAGATTGTGTTCAGAGGTATCGGGGGGTATTCTAAGTGTGGTCTGATCAGTGCTTTGTATAGGTGCAATTGCGTGTTGGTGTCCAGTTGGAGGAATCTTCTGAGTTTTGTAAGTTGTGATCTTGCCATAGCTATTCTTTCATTGATGTGAGGGATTATTCCGCTTCTGGATATCTTGAGTCCTAATGTTTTTCCCTTGGCAACATATGGTATTTGTTGATTGTTGATAATAATAGGGCATGGGTTCGTTTTTGCGATGTGAATTATTTGGAGTTTTTGGACATTGGTTTTTATCTTCCATTTTCGTTCATAGTTGTTTATTAACTCTATTTCTCTGCATGTTCTAATGGCCATCATTTGTTTGGATTTTCCCGGGTACCTGATTATCTGTGTAACATCATCTGCGTATGCTATATATTCTGATTGCCGTGGTTGCGGCATGTCTGCTGTGTATACAGTGTATAATGTCGGCGATATATTACTGCCTTGGGGAACTCCACTATGAAGGTTGAAAGTTTGTCCTAGATGGTTGTCGATGATTAATTTGGCCTTTCTGTTGTCTAAGAAATTGCATAGTAGTGTTGTGATATTGGAAGGCATGTCCAATTTGATTATTTTCAACTTCAATCCTTCATGCCAGACTTTATCAAATGCTTTTGACACATCTCTTAGAATTATATTACATTGGTCTCTGTTACTTGCAGCATTTGCAATTGATTCGTATATTAGTGCTATTGCTGTGTTGGTTCCTCGATTTTTCCGAAAGCCGCGCTGTCTCGGGTTATATTTGTTTTCTTGGTTCTAGAAAATTTCTGAGTCGGTGGTTGACTATTTTTTCCAATATTTTTCCGGGTGTTTCCGGTAGTGAGATAGGTCGGTAATTGTCTACTTGGGTATGATTCTTTCCTGCTTTCGGGGTGAGTCTGATTTTGGCTATTTTAAATTTGGTAGGGAAGAAGCCAGTTGCAAGTGAGGCATTGTATATATTTGTAAGCTGTTTGATCATAGACTGAGGAATGTTTTGTAGTACGATTTTATTAATTTGGTTTATGCCAGGTGCTTTGTTCTTAAAGCTTGCTATTGTTTTTCATAAAGATTGGTGAATCTAGTTTGGATAATTTTCTCTTCATATGTTAATTGTGCATGTGGTAATGTAGGGTATGTTGTTATGTTGTTTTTCATTGCTGTTATTACTTCCTTGTACCATGTATCCAGTGTTTTGTCAATCTCTGTTGTGTCTTTGTTGTGTAGTAGTGTTGGTTCGTTGTTGCTAAGATCCGATTTAAATTTTTCCCAATTTGCTCTATTGAGTGAAAATCTTGGGATTGATGGAATTTGTATCGGGGATGTGGATAGAGTTGCTATTATGGGTAGATGATCACTGGTTGTTGTGGGTTGAGCTTTTAGATGTACGTTTAGATGGTGATGCCTATTGGTTAAAACAATGTCTGGTTTCCCAGAGTTACCGGCTGATACGTAAGTTGCGAAGTCGGGCCCGAGGTGTGTTATTGTCCCGTGTTCGATGAGAGCATGGAGGATTTTTCCTCCTGGGTTTCTAATATTGTTTCCTAAGGTTGTGTGTTTAGCATTGAGGTCTCCTATGAAGTATGCTGGATTGTTTTGCCTCATTAGTTTTAAGATGTCCCCTGTAGGGAATATTGGCCTTCTGAATGTTAAATATGAAGTTCCGATAGTTATTGGGCCTCTTGTTGTATTTACTTCGGCTGCAAGAAAGTTACTTTGAAAGTTGTCAATGATTTTGTATTGTATGTTGCGTTTTATAGCTATTGCTATTCCGTCATGTGGTTCGTCGTGTATGTTCATTTGATGTACATGGTAGTTAAAGATCTTGATTTTTTCACTATTTTTCCTACCATGTGCGTTGATAAGAATGATGTCAGGGTCTAATGTGCTGTATATGTTGGTGAGTTCTGATTTCCTTGCCGAATTCCAGGCTAGGACGTTGTGCTGGATTATCTTTAATGATTTGTTTTGAGTAGTCGTGGGTCCCGAGAACTTGGTGTAGGGTGTCTGCTGGCTCGTATATCTCCTGGCGAGTGTCCACTCCTTTCCTCCTTCAATCCCGTTCTGATTTTCTTAAATTTAATTGCATCTACTCTTTCAATTCTATTGTATTTGGTGTTAATAAGTCCTGCATTTATCAGTTGTTCTATGTAGGATTCTTCTACCCTATCATCTTCGTAGGTAACTTTTACTGTGCCTTCCTCTATTTCCTGGAGAAGTCTGTCATTTGTTATTGTAGGTGGTGTGTTAACTGAGTAGAATCGGATGCCGATTTCGTTGCCTAATTCTTCTGGTTGCACATCACTTGATGAGGGTGGGGGGGCACGAAGGCCAGGTAGGGATTCTTTACTAGTTTTCGGTTTGGTTGGGTCAGCTTTTGCAGGTTTTAATTTCTCTGCTTGCTGAGTTGTGGAACCTGATGATTTGCGGCGTGGTGTGGTGTGGTGTGGTGTGACTGCTTGGGTGATAGGGTCTGTTTCCATGATGGTTTCTTCTGTGTCTAGTTTAGTTATGTGCTTCTGTGCTTTTGTTACTCCCAGGCTACTCTCTGTGACAATTTTAAATATCTCTGTTGAGGGGGCGTCGTCCGGAAAATTCACCTCCGGTAGATTGTTTGCAGCAAACATTTCTCTGATCGTTTTTCCGAAGCTTCCTGGTTCTGCAATGTTGTTAAGGTGTGCATGGATGATACTTGCTAGGATTGTGAAAGGTAATCCTTCACTTAGATTGAGGTATGTCGGTTGCATGATGGGATTTTCTTTAGTTTTATTTAGGACTTTGGTAGTGGTGTCTTGTAGCTTTGCGATTGCTGCGTATGTTTTGTTGGGGTCTGTTTCAATCTTCTTATTTGTCCTTTCTTTTTCTCTCAGGTTTTTGATTATGTCTTTCCTTATGGGACAACGCGCTGCTAGTGTTCGGTGTTCCCCATCACAGTTCAGGCATTTGGGGTTATCTTTGTTGCAGCATTCTCTGAAAGTATGGCCCTCTGATGCACATTCGGAGCAGATCTTCTTGTCCTTTAGTGGACAATTTATGGCTAGATGATTATATTTATAACAGTTCCAGCACGGTGTTATTGTAAAAAATTCCTCCTGCTCAATTTGATACTTTGTGAGATGGTAGTGGGAAATACAGAGTCCATTCTCTAGGGCTTTTTGTGCCATGGAGATCTCTGCAAACCTGACCTTCATCATGGTAGGGGCACCAGGCATTAGCACAACCTCTTCAACTCTGGCCCATGTGTTCTTTTCTTCTATATTATTGGCAATATTCCTTGGTGATTGTACCAGTATGTCCTTATCAACCCTTTTAATTACTATGGATTTTTTGGCTCGTAGTTGTGGTGGTATTACAATTTCGAACCCTTGTTCTTCTAATTTCTTTGTTGATTCAACAGACAGCATGTTATCTACATCTTTTTCTTCGAGGCAAAGGACTATGTAGGAGTCCTTTGTTTCGATTAGCGCGGCGAATTTGATGTTTAGCTGGGCACACAGTAGTATGCCCAGTTCCTCCTTGCGTTTTTCGGATACGCCCCCCAAGAGGGAGCGTACCCGTATCCTGTTTCCAGTTGTCCTAGTCATTGCTTAATTCGTTTTCCGTGGCATCAGTCTTGTTGTGGTTTTTTTTTTTACCGGCACCCTACCTATTCCAGGCGAGCAACCTAAACACAGGAATTACAGCACTCCCCACCGCCACTTGCTGGTCGAGTGGTCGTGGAGTGGTTCCTGTGTCACTCACCCAGAAGCCCCGTTAGGGGAGCCTATATCCCTATTGTTGGTGATGTGCTCACTTATAGACGTGAGCTTAAAGTGTACCTATTAGGGGAAGGGTGGAGGATTAAGGATTGCGACCCCCTTCCTAGGTGGAACACGCACGATCACGGTTTCCCAGGAAGGCTCGGCGGAGGGGGGGGGGGTTCTGCTCCTACCCCCTTTCGTGTTCACAATCTCCTACCGTGGAGGTGAACAGTTACAGGGGGGACCCAAGGACGAATACACCTCTAGGGTGCAGGTCCCCAGGCCAGAGCGAAAAAGAAGGAAGATCAAGGAGAAATAGCCAAGGGTGCAAGTGCACCAGTGGGATCGCGGCCCGAGTCCGCTACGGAAAACCGTTACAGATCTCCCAGTCAGGGCCGCCTCTGATCAGGAGTCACCCCTGATCAGTAGGGAGGCACAGAAAGGGCGTTGTCTGGAACGAGCTTCCCGGTTGTGTGAAGTGATGGTAATGAGGTTGATGTTGAAGTTATAGTGCAGTTTGTCGAAAGTAAGAGATAGGCTGGCTGGCTTTGCAGTGAGCGGTCTAGAAAGACGTCCGTTCAGCGGGACGCTCAGGAGCAGACTGATTGATTGATTGATTGAAAACTGGCCCGACTAACTTTTCCTTATATACCGAGCGGGCCGCTCAGGATCAGACTGGCTGCAGCTACGGCTCTCTTACATTGGTTGGGTCCGCGAGACGGCCACCTGGCCTGATCCTGAGCTTGGTATAAAAGACCAAGGTGGCGGGCGGAAATTTAACTCCTATCACGAAAAGCAGCAGCAGCAACATGTCAGGACGCGGCAAGGGAGGCAAAGTGAAGGGCAAGTCAAAGTCCCGTTCTAGCAGGGCCGGACTCCAGTTCCCCGTGGGTAGGATCCACCGTCTCTTGCGTAAAGGCAACTATGCTGAGCGTGTTGGTGCAGGTGCCCCTGTGTACCTTGCAGCCGTCATGGAGTACCTGGCAGCAGAAGTGCTCGAGCTGGCCGGTAACGCCGCCCGCGACAACAAGAAGACCCGCATTATCCCGCGTCATCTTCAGCTTGCCATTCGCAATGACGAGGAGCTGAACAAGCTCCTGTCTGGAGTCACCATTGCCCAAGGGGGTGTCCTTCCTAACATCCAAGCTGTGCTCCTCCCCAAGAAGACAGAGAAGAAATAAGAACCCAAGGTTCGTTCACACAAGACAACCTAACCAAACAGGCTCCTTTCGGAGCCACAGGATATCACTTAAAGAGAGAAATATACGACATCAACGTTTTGCAGGATAACACTCTATTTTACGTGTAATTAGCATAGTATTGTGGAAATTGAGTGAAATTGTTTTTGAATGTTGTAGATGTGAAGGGGTACTGCGGGGGCCTGGGGTGGGGGACTTAAACGGGACTTAGAAGGGCGCAAGGCAGCAGCAGCAGCAGCAGCAGCAGCAAGGGAGGCGACCTTATTTTCACTCTGGTTCATTGACAGTACACATTTACCAGCAGCATACATTGGAGTCATATTGTAATTGTAGACTAATCAGTGTGGGCTAGCTAGCCAATTTGGGATAAACAGCAAGAATGTAATGTCCTCAATGAAGTAATGACATAGTTCAAGATACAATAAGTGAGGTGGCCTGAAGTCTTTGACAGTGTCACATTCAATAATATAGTGCTTTAAAGGTGTATCACAAAGTTTACATGCTGAGTGTTCCGGTATGGGTACAGCGTTACTAACTTGCCAGATGTGTCTGTATCCTAACCTAATTGTGGCCACGACTACATCACACAGGCAGGCAGGAGCAAGTTGTTTGGACACTATTCCTAGCCCCCTTGGTCCCTGTTCACCTACTGTAGCAGTAAGTAGGTACCTGTTGTAAATCGAAAGGTTGCGAATTCGTATTCAGGGAAAGTTGTTGGAGCTTCTAAACTTGAACTGACACAATCCGAGGAGTGGTGACCCGAGGATCACAGACACTATCTCTCCCTTCCTAACCTCCTGCTCCTTCCTCTGTCCTCCCAAAATTGAACCATGCTATCGCAAAGGTAATAATACAGGTAGAGACAACAACATATTTTCCTATTGTCTTATTATATATTAATAACAGAAACGCTGCCGCCATCCCGGAGGCTTTACATTGTCTCACTGTTCATTCCCTCCACAATTCTTCCTCGTACTTCTTCTTCTTCTTCTTCTTCTTCTTCTTCTTCTTCCATGAATACTTTATTAACGGTGTATGTAAGTTTCACCATGTTTTGCACGACAGCGGTAGAGCAAAGTATATTTTGTTAGCAATAAACCAAAAGCATATTTTATGGCCTAATCATCACTACATAGAACACCACCCATAAAGCATGATACTAGTAGACCACAAAAACTGCTATAAACACCCAAAGCATATTTTATTGCCTAATCATCACTACATAGAACACCACTCATAAAGCATGATACTATTAGACCACAAACTGCTATAAACCCCAATAATAAACTATACTAGTGACTATAATTGTGTTACCCAATATTATACGAAATAATACTATAAAACATAATAATAAACACACTAATAGTGTATATTAGTGACTATAATTGTGTTACCCAATATTATACGAAATAATACTATAAAACATAATAATAAACACACTAATAGTGTATATTAGTTGAATGCACAATCTGATGAGAAGTCAAAAAAAAAAACAACAACATAACAATAACCTAGAAAGAGTGTAGAGTATTTTTGTGCAAACTATTATACTAGTAGATGGTCTAAGATAACTGTATGTGAAGGAAAAGGTGTGCTCTCCACTCAAACTTTCTTTTTATGAAATCTCCTACTCCCCAGCTGAGCGGTACGCCCAATGGGAAACAAAACGTGGCACATAACACGCCGCCCGCCAGCTCTGGCTCGGTGAATAGGAATCAGTAATCGGGCGGAGTATAAACAACACCGCCGCCAATGTGCTCCTCCCATCTCTGAGGAAATCTGGTGGGCAACTTAGTATTATATTAGTATGTAATAATAATAACAATAATAAAAATAATAATAATAATAATAATAATACTAATAATAATAAGAATAATAATAATATTAATAATAATAATATTAATAATAATAACATGCAATTTCATTTTATAACACATACTAACAAAATAGTGTATAGCCTACTATACTTAACTATAATAGGTTAGGTTGCGTAGGAGGATCTAAAAAGTACAGTAGTATATACACACACACACACACACACATACATATAGACAACAAACTAAATTAGAAACCACACGTCAGTGAAGTTATCAAATCCTCCAGTTTCTGTCTCCACCTCCTACGCCGACTCAAGTCCCTCGGTGTTCCTGCACACGAGCTCCTCAGTGTTTACACAACATTCATACTTCCCAAGCTCACCTATGCCTCCTCCACCTGGTCTTCCTCCCTAAATGCCACACAACGTAAACACCTAGAAAAAGTGCAAAAGAGGCCATGCAAGATTATTCTCTACCCTTCCTACTCCACATATCAAGAAGCGCTCAACACACTGACCGACCCTTTAGACTCTCACTGACCATCACCACGACCTCATCTGCAAATTTGGTAAGAAGCTTCTACACCATCCCCGACACCGGCTCCTACTACCACCTGAGATCCCTAGTCCGAGAATTGCTCTTCGACACCACAACCGCATCCAGCCCATACGTGCACGAACTGATCTCTATAAGAACAGCCCAGTCCCAACCATTGTAAAAATTATCGATAACTTGTAATAAATCAGTGTACTCACTCCCAGTAAACACTACTCCTTGCACTGTCACTATGTTGAAATGAACTGTAGTTTGAGCTTTTCCCCAGCTAGTTATTATATGTCTTATTTGTGTCACTCATGTTACTTGTATATTATTTGTAATTCGTAACCCATTCCCCAAATATGTAACTGTATATTTTCAGCCTTCTGGCTGCCAAGCACTTTCAATAAACCGTTAATTATTATTATTATTATTATTTATATGTTGGCCGATACCAACTCACTCCCCTGAACCCTCCTCCCCACCGGACTATCAACAAGTTCTTGCCATAAGGTACTATCTCATTTGGCAAAGGAATGGAACCAGTGATGAATAGTGGTGAACAGTGCTTAACTCAGTGAAAAACAACTCGGCAGTTGAGTCTTACCCAAGCTAGCTAACCACCTTCACACAGTGAGGTCCCAGGTACCCGGTTATACTTCCCCTGAGACTCCACGATAGAGAGGCCTGGGACCACACCTCACCCACTTGAATGAGTGAGTCATGTGGACCACGTGGTGTCCCCAAGATGCTACGACACCACGTAGTGAATGTTTTGCTACAGCATCATCATGTGAAGTTCCTCATAACACCATCTGTGAGGTAACTGCTACATCCTCAGGCCCCTCATAACGCCATCTGTGAGGGAGTTACTACACTACGTGTCTGGTGTTCAACACCTCACCTTACATGATCTATGCGTGCAAACATTAATCTGTATGTTCACTGTGTGCTCCTTCACCTTTCTCTAATGAGGGCTTTTGTTAAACCACCAATGTATGTACTAAGTCAATTGTGTCCAATGTATACTTTCGAAAAGCCCTTGTTTGGGTTAGGTAGGAGAGAGTAGTCGTCATTATTGTCCAAGCCACATTATCTATTTCTATATATAAGTAATGTAGGCTGGTTTTTAAATACCTCAATCCCCTAACGGTGCCGTTTGTATATTAAGAAATACCGAAGCCATACAGTACAACACCAGCGAATATGAAGTATCACTGTAACCGGCAACTGTTACTCACTCATACCTACATACATATATAGAGTCTTTACAGAATGATAGCAGACACGGGGAAGACGAACAACAAGAGGAGAAGAGTTAGAAGAAAATCAACTTCAAGCTAAGAAGAAGAATACCAAGACATTTCCTCCAAACAAGAAAACAACACACACACAATCAAGCCGACCAAACACTGAGAAACCATGGCGGAACCCAACATGCACCGGACGCTTGACCTGACTCTATCCTGCCGCATCCAGGCGAGTTGCTGCTTAAAGTCCCTCACGCAAGCGCTGTTTAGCCACTGCACCTATTCTATCCTCCTAAAATTCACTTCAATCCCCCCTGCCACTAGCATGTTATGTATGGATGTATGTATGTATGTATGAATGAATGCTAACTGCAACTTTGCGTATTAAAACTCATTACTCTTACCGAAGTAATATAGTGCGTGGTTATGTTATGTCATGTTAGGATAGATTATAAACTACATTGGGTTACATTTCGTGAGGTTCGGTGACGCTACAGGAAGTTAGGTGAGGTACCTGGAGGTTAGGTGGATGTTGACTGACTGACTGACAATTATTAGGAAGTGGTTCCAACACGTTCACACACAACCTATACTCATACCACAAGTCCAGAATTAGAGAGGATCATGTTATTGGATATATTTTCAACGATTTACTCAGTGTCTAACCAACTCTTTAGCGATTTAAATGTGGACCTAAAATTAGGTCCGTATATTTGTTTGTCGTGGTGGTGGTGGTGGTGTGCGCCCGTCCATCAGGTTGATTAACCACCAAAACCATAAAGGGTGCGGCCCTGCCGTTTCAGGGCATAAACCACATCCATGGCGGTGACGGTCTTCCTTTTTGCGTGCTCGGTGTAGGTGACGGCGTCACGGATGACGTTCTCCGGAAACACCTTGAGGACGCCGCGGGTCTCCTCGTAGATGAGGCCGGATATACGTTTAACACCTCCACGCCGAGCTAGACGACGAATGGCGGGCTTGGTGATACCCTGGATGTTGTCACGAAGCACCTTACGATGACGCTTGGCGCCACCCTTTCCAAGTCCCTTGCCTCCTTTGCCTCGTCCAGTCATGTTGTTGTGGTTGCTACTACAGGTGGTCCTGGTGTGGCTTCGCCCACGGTTTGGTGGGAGTAGGTGGCGTGCTGTGGACGCAGCGGTAGTATCGTTCATCCAAGGCCGTCCCTCCCTCTTGGAGGTGGGGCGTAGCTTGCGGATGACGCATGCGGCACTCGTGGCCAATGAGGTGGCCACTGAGGTGGAGAATGTCTGTATATAAGCCCGCCCGCCTGCCGGGCCGCCCACTCATCACATCGCTCCTGAACGAAGAAGACCTCTCAACAAGACCTCCTGCTGGACCCGGAACTCTGAAGACCGCCCTCTCCCTTGTACCATTGTTGGCCATCTTCCCGGACCGGACCACCCACGACTGTCATCGTCCACAACAACTCACGAGCGTTCTCGGTTTATCGAGCATTAGCTTGCCCTCCCCACTGGTGGTGTGAGTGACCCACACTCCAGCTGGAGAGCAGTTCCCGTCGTGGTTTGAGCCCTTTTCCTTCTACTACTATTTTTCCTTTTTCGCTCTGGCCTAGGGACCTGCACCCTCAAAAGTGTATTCGTCCTGCGGTCCCCCCTGTAACTGTTCACCTCCCTCCCAGGAGATTGTGAACACGAAAGGGGGTCGGAGCAAAACCCTCCCCAGCCGAGTCTTTCCAGGAAAACCGTGATCGTGCGGGTCCACCTGGAAAGAGGATAGCAATCCTTATCCTTCCCAAATAGGCACACTTAGCTCACGTCTATAAGTGAGCAGTCACATACACTAGGAAGTAGGCTTCCCCAATCGGGGCTCCGGGAGAGAAGCTCAGGAACCACTCTACGACCACCAGCTAGTGGGGAGTGCTGTAATTCCTCTGCTATTTACTCAAACGGAATAGGTAGGATTTAAAAAAAAAAAAAATAAAAAAAAAATAAAAAATAAACCCGGTTATGGAGCGCGTACGCCCTCCTAACCGCGATCCCCGCCTGAACCGCCAACCTGACGACCCGAACTACGACAGGCTTCGCACAGAGAAAGCAGACCAGTTACGCGCCTTCAACGAAGCCCTGAAAAGTAGGAACTCTGCCACCACCTCCAACAACTCCACCACCACCACCACCTCCACCACCACCACCTCCACCACCACCACCACTGCTACCGCTACTGAGGACAACTGGACGAAGGTAGAAAACAAGAAACGCCGACGTGCTTTTTCGGGAAACGAATGCCGTCAAGCAGCCCCAAAGGCACCCATCACCACCACCAGCTCAC
>NW_024731813.1:100000-114180 GCF_018991925.1 Homarus americanus | reverse complement strand
TAATTGAAAGTAATAATATGCATCACAATTATCATGCAGTTATTTGAGTAATTTACAGTTCATTACTGAGGGAGGGTTGGGGCAGGTGAGGTAATCTTTACATACACGTAAATGAGGCGTGTACGTCCCCCTGCTATGTATGTATGGTGTAGTGTGTAGGTCCCTGATATGTACGTTTCAGACCATGTGTATGTGTATATAGTGTAATATGTATATAAAAATGAGGAGTGTACATTTGAGCACAATGTGTGTTTTTTGTGCAGAGACGTGTGTACACAGAGGTGAAACGTGTGTGTGTGTGTGTGTGTGTGTGTGTGTGTGTGTGTGTGTGTGTGTGTGTGTGTGTGTGTGTGTGCGTATTGTATATATTAGAACAACGACAACAACAGACGTGACGGTACAAGATAATGGTGGAGGGCAACTAATGCTTTAGGAGGAGGTGGGAGGGAAGAGAGGAAGAAAGGAAGGAGGAAGGGAAGAAGGAGGGAAGGAGGGAAAGGAGGGAAGGTCCTCAGGAATAACACAGGAGATACATAAATTACAGTCAAAGTACAGGACGTAGCCACCTCAGCTATTAACCTGATTACAGTATGAAAATTATAACGAGAATTACGACAAGAGAGAGAGAGAGAGAGAGAGAGAGGGAGAGAGAGAGAGAGAGAGATTTTGTTTTGTCGAATTTAATGTCGATTGGTCCAAAATGTAAGGACGGTAATGACCAAAATATATATGTGTCGTGTTTGTCTTTTGATCTTGTGAAAATTAATGGAGACCTTGATCATATAAAGTTATAATGGAAGAGTTAAATGTGTGTGTGTATGTGTGTGTGTGTGTGTGTGTGTGTGTGTGTGTGTTTGCATAGTGATAATTATAAATAAGTGCTGTTTGGAAAATAAATAAATAAAAGAGAAAAACAGGACTAAATAACAAGAAGAAAAACGTACACCATAAAAACAAACAACAACAACAAAAACTACCCACGAGACGCGTGTTAATGGGAAGAAACACGAAACAATTCAGAAATATTCCCCCCTTGATTTATGCTCATGAATCCGTCACCATTGTACACCTGAACAAACAGAACCTCCAATAATCCTAAAAAAATACCAAGAAAATCTCACTTCCAGGATTCAATTAGGACGAGCAGCATTCTTAAGACAGCCTTATTGATAACAGGGGGGCAGTTTAGTGTCAAGCCACGAGTGCCCTGAAGGTTGTAAATCCCAGGTAATGCACTGCTCTCCTTGGCACTTAGGTTCATTATCAAGGTAAGGCTGTAATGATGAGGTATATTGATGTGGCGTGTCAGGGGTATTCACTTATATTCGCTTGTTCTCTATGGATTCAGTGTGTGTGTGTGTGTGTGTGTGTGTGTGTGTGTGTGTGTGTGTGCGTGTTCTCTCTTTAGCTCTATCTAATTTTATTACTACTACTACTACTACTATCCAACAACAATTACTATTATAATTCCAACAACTGCAACTATTACTACTACCACAACTACTACCACCATTACTACTACCACTACTACCACCACTACTACTATCAACACCATTACACGTATTTAATCTGGGTATAAATTGTTATTAAAGAGTTTATGATTTACTGAAAGAATGTACAGTGGGATTGGTTTATTGTTGGAGAGAGAGAGAGAGAGAGAGAGAGAGATTAACGTAATGAAAACGGTAGAAAGACAGACAGACAGACAGACACACACACACACGGTCATAATATTGACTGTTATTATCTCTCACTACGCGACCTTAACACACACACACACACTTGATGATCTGAGGAGGGGAGTGAAGGGAGGGGTTGGGAAGGAGGGGGTTGAAGGGAGGGGTTGGAAGAGGGGAGAGAAGGGGAGGGGTTTGAAGGAGGGGCTAAGGAGGGGTTAGAAGGGAGGGGTTAGAAGGAGGGTTAGAAGGAGGGGTAGGGAGGGTTAGAAGGAGGGGCAAGAGGAGGGGTTGAAGGGGAGGGTGGAAGGGAGGGGCTGAAGGAGGGTTAGAAGGGAGGGTTAGAAGGGAGGGGTTAGAAGGGAGGGGTTGGAAGGAGAGGAAAGGGTAGGTAGGTAAGTAAAAGAGGGAGGAAGGAAAGAAGAGAAGAATAAGGAAGAGAGAGGAAGGTAGATAAGGAGGAGGAAAGGAAAGAAGATAGGAAGAAGGGGGAGAAGAGAGGAATGGGGGAAGGGAGAGTAGAAAGTGGAGGGAAGAGAAGAATGGAAGGGAGAAGGAATGAGGAAAGTGAAGAGTCACGTGACATAATGTAAGAGAAGAGAAGAGGAGAGGAGAAGAGAGGGGAGGAGAGGAGAGGAGAGGAGAGGGAGAGGAGAGGAGGGAGGAGAGGGAGAGAAGAGGAGAGGAAATGGAGAAACCAATTAGGTAAATGAAGGGGAGGTGAGAAAATGGGAGGAAATATCATATTTGGGGAGAGAGAAGGATCACCGGGCATAATAAAAAAGAGGGGAGAAGGGGAGAAAAGAGGAAAGAGGAAAAAGGTGGAATTAAGTGAGAGGAGAAGGAGAGAAAGGGAGGGGAGGAGGAAGACGGGAGAGGAGGGGAAGAGGGGAGAGAAGGAAGGAGGAGGAAGAGGGGAGGAAAGGTGGAAGAGGGGAGAAAAGGCGTAGGGGAAAGGGGAAAGAATGGGAGAGAGATAAACAGGGGAGAGAGTTGAGAGACAGAGGGGAGAAAGATGGAGGGGATGAAAGAGGGGAGAATGAGAGATAGAGAGGGGAAAGTGAGAGAGGGAGGGGAAATGAGACATAATGGAAGACAAACAGAGGGGAGAGACAGACAAGAGGGCAGTCACCGAGGGGAGACAGGAGTGGGGGGGAGGAGGGTGAGGGGAGATGATGGTTTTGGTGACCTTGGAGACAGAGAGGAGAGAGGAGTCAAGGAGAAGATGTATTAAATTCTCTCTCTCTCTCTCTATCTATCTCTATCTCTGTCTCTCTCTCCGTCAGTTGGCGATGAAGGGAGAGAAGAGGAGAAGGAAACAGATTCTAGGTTTGAGAGAGAGAGAGAGAGAGAGAGACGTTGTAATTATTAATAGTCACCATTGCTCGCGAGTCCTTCAAGATAACAGCTAGAGTAAACCTTGAAACACAGGAGCCGTTGGATAAAGGAGGGGGAAGAGGGAGAGAATTAGGGAATAGGAAAGAGTAAGGGAGAAGGGAGATAAAGAGGGAATGGAAGAGAGAGGAAAAAGGGAGATAAAGAGGGAATTGAAGAGAGAAGAAAAAGGGAGATAAAGAGGGAATGGAAGAGAGAAGGAAAAGGGAGATAAAGAGGGAATGGAAGAGAGTAAGGGAGAAGGGAGAGAAAGGAAAGGATAAGGAAAGAAAGTGGGGTATGGAAAAGAGAGAGATGAAAGAGAGAAAGGCAGTTAAAGAGGGAATGGAAAAGAAAGAGAGGAAATGGAGAAAGAAAAGAAAGGGGAAGTAGAGAAAAGAAATGGAAGAGGAGGACTAAGTGAAGAAGGAAAATAAAGAAGAACAGCAGGAGACGATTAGAAAAAAAAATAGAGTGGATGAGATAACAAGAGAGAGAGAGAGATGACGGAAGGGGGTAAAGATGGAACAGACGTGACGGTGGTAAGAGCTTTAACTCCCTTGGCTGGCAATATTGAGGGTGATAGGTTAATGGTGCAGGTGATGGGCCCTCTCCCTGCCTCCCTCTCACAGCCTGGGAGAGGGAGAGAGGTGTTGATGTGGGAGAGGGAGGGAGTGGGATTACTGTGGGAGAGGGAGGGAATGAGGTTGATGTGGGAGAGGGAGGGAGGGAAGGAAGGAGGGAGGGAAGGAAGGAGGGAGGGAAAGGGATTGATGTAGGACGTAGAGAGAGAGAGAGAGAGAGAGAGAGAGAGAGAGAGAGAGAGAGAGAGAGAGAGAGAGAGAGAGAGAGAGACGAACGTGGACTTAGGAGAGGGAGAAGAAAATGAATGGGAGAAGGAGGAAGAATGGAAAGAATAAGAGGAAGGAGAGGGAAACAAGGGAGGAAAGCGTAGGGAAGAGGGGAGGGAAGTGTAAGTGAGTGCAAAAGGGGAGAGGGAGAGAAAGAGAGAGGAAATAAAGCGAGGGAAGGGAGTAGGGTGATAATTTGTAGGAGAGAGGTGCTATGACAATTTGCAATGGACTGATAATATGAAAGGGTGAAAGTATAGGGGCTGAAAGTAGATGGGATGAAAGTATACATGGTGAAAGTATACAGGGGTGAAAGTATACAGAGGGTGAAAGTGTACAAGGGGTGAAAGTATACAGGGGTGAAAGTATACATGCGTTCAAGTATACAGAGGGTGAAAGTATACAAGGGGTGAAAGTATACAGGGGTGAAAGTATACATGCGTTCAAGTATACAGAGGGTGAAAGTATACAAGGGGTGAAAGTATACAGGGGTGAAAGTATACATGCTTTCAAGTATACAGAGGGTGAAAGTATACAAGGGGTGAAAGTACACAGAGGGTGAACATATACAAGGTGTGAAAGTATAGAGGTGAAAGTATTCAAGAATGATAGAGAGTGTGTGTGTGTGTGTGTGTGTTTCAAGGTATTATTGAGATTTTGACTCGTGACGCCGAGATTCGTTAAGTTTCACGAGTTTCCCCTTCAAACGCCAAAACATTTCACCAACGTTCCCCCTCATTATACCAACATTTCGCCAACGTTCCCCCTCATTACACCAACATTTCGCCAACGTTTCACCCCCAGACGCCAAAAAATTTCCCCAAACGTTTCCCCTCACTGACGCACAATTTAAGGACTGTTTCCGCTGCCGCCGTGCTTCAGAAAATAAAATAGTGTCCGCTGCCGGCAAGCTGGATCATAAAATAAGGGAGTGAGTGTGTCCGGGTGGCGCCTTGTGGCTTACTTTACGAGCTGGCCGGAGCGAACACACCCCCTTAGGGACGCACATTTACCCCTGCCTCGATCTGCTGCTAGTTCACCCACACACATCCCCTCCCCTCTTCATCTTCCATCCTTCCTTCCTTCCTCACCTCCCTCCATCTCCTTACCCCTCCTCCTCCTCCTCTTCCTCCTTGCACTTTCCCATCCTTCTCCTCCTACCTTCTCTTCCTTTCCCCTACCGCCCCCTTCCCCTTAACTCCTACTCTTCCTCCTTCCCGTAAACCCCTTCGCCCTTCTTAGAGGAGTGATGTACCCCCTTCCTGCCCCCCTACTATGGGCAATTCTTTTATTCGTTTGCTTCTAGTCTGCCTCTTACTTGAAGTTATCTGCCATCTCTCTCTCTCTCTCACTCTCTCACTCTCTCTTTCTTTCTCATTCGGTGTACTACTCTCTCTCTCTCTCTCTCTCTCTCTCTCTCTCTCTCTCTCTCTCTCTCTCTCTCTCTCTCTCTCTCTCTCTCTCTCAAACCCGCACTTCTATCCACACCACCCTATTGTGTGACCTGTTATCCCTCCCTATCCACACTTACCCATTACGCCTTCAACCAAATCCACCTGATCCGTTTTACCTGACTCCCGTAATCCGCACGGTCATACCCTGAATATATTTAATAATTACGTGTTAATATCCACTTGTGGGTCGTGTAACTAAAGAGGATTTGGATTTTAACATCAATTTTGTCTGATTTACCTTTGTGTATAAATATAATCCGATTACACACCGTGTTTATAATTGACTGGCTATCATGTACAGTATGTTAGGTTAGGTTAGGTTAACAGTAGATACCAGATATTGCCGAGTGTTCAGATAATTTAGCATGTGACTGTACAGTTTATTAACGCTGACGAATTCAGGTTCATATTTTTATAACCTGGAATTAATGAATCGGTTTAAGATTTCTCTTTTTCATTTTAATATGTCGACTTGACAACCTGGAAATAATAAACATGAGTGTTCGTTCCTGCTGTTTCTATTTCGTAATCTGGAAATAATAACAAGCTGGTTTGAGCTTCTGTTCCTCTTATTTCAGTGTTTATTTCAGAACCTGGATTTAATATGTCCGTATGCATGTAACTGAGTTTGAAATACTCCCCCCGTCTCAAAGCACCGTCTGGGGGGTGGGGGGTGAGGGGTGAGGGTGAGGGTGAGGGGTGGTGGGGGGGTGGGGTCCAATTTTCCACAATGAACCCTAACAGATAAATGGATCTTCAGCCAAGCTTACATTGGAGCTTTGAAACGTCATTTATGTGTATTTTTTCCTCAGCCTTGCCTAAAAGCTTATTTTCTTCTTTTTTCCTTCCTTCCTTCCTTCCTTCCTTCCTTCCTTCCTTCCTTTCTTTCTTTCTTTCTTTTTTCTTTCTTTCTTTCGTTAACGAAAAGCTTCCTTCCTTCGTTGACTACAAGCGTTTTTCCTTCCTTTCTTCCTTCCTTCCTTCGTTGACTACAAGCGTTTTTCCTTTCTTCCTTCCTTCGTTGACTAAAAGCTTTTCTCCATCCTTACTTCCTTCCTGCGTTGACTAAAAGCTTCCTTCCTTCCTTCCTTCCTTCCTTCCTTCCTTCCTTCCTTCCACCTCGCGTCAAATTTAATCATATTCGCTCCAGTATTATACCATCATCAAACAAACGTATTTTTCTTCCCTGGCGGAGTTCGTGAATAATAGATCCGTTTTAAGTCGCGTCCATCAGGCGAACGGCAACAACTACAGGTAGCTCTTTCATTATATATGTATGTCTCTCCTCAGCCAGACGACTCTTGCTTTCTCTTGTGTGTACTGCAAGGGAAAGTATTATCTTGTGAGGTCTTGTGAGGAAGTGGTGTGGTCTTTGGGAAGGATATGGAAGTAAATGTAGGTTAGTGCTTGAGATTTTATTTTGTTTTGTTTATACAGGTGATGAGGATAGCAACTCTCTCTCTCTCTCTCTCTCTCTCTCTCTCTCTCTCTCTCTCTCTCTCTCTCTCTCTCTCAGCCTCCTCGCTCTCTCATAAACAAAATAATAAGCCTCTCCTTGGCACCTTATCTCTCTGGGATGATGCTGTCCTCTTCCTAGAAGTCCACTGGGAGAGAGGTGGAATTGAGGAAGGAGGAGGTTAGGTGAAGAAAAGAGAGTAGTAGAGGATTAGATTGGGTTAGAAGAAATTGGGATGGGTTAGATGAGAGAGATGTAGAATAGGAGAGAGAGTAAGAGGGATGAACAGAGATGAAGCACCGGTGAGCGTAAATGAGTGGATAGCATGGCGTCCAGTGAGGTTTAGGTTAGGTTAGGTTAGGGGACGTACATGGTGTTGATGGTGGCTTGTGTGAGGCGAGGAGGGTGAAGTAACTACTGGGTCTTGTTGTGGAAGGGGAGTATGTACCTTTTTTACAGCAATAAGACTGAATGAATAATAACGAATTGGTAGGGAACGAGAGAGAGAGAGAGAGAGAGAGAGAGAGAGAGAGAGAGAGAGAGAGAGAGATAAATGGACACCTGGAAATACTACAGTAAGTGTCCCGGGAAGAAAAAAATCCAATTGGAATTCCTGCTGACCACATAACAGCCAATCAGCTTACAGAACTCCACTCCCCGGCCACGGCCATTAGCCATTAGCGTGAGAGTGTTTATTCTGCATTTACTGGAAGTGACCCTGATTGGTTGATTTGATTTTCCCGCCAATGTGATTTAGACTCGCACGCTCAGGGTTGCCAGATGTCTCTTTCCTCCCTCACTGTGTCTGGCAACAGTGAGTGAAAAGTGTTTTGAAGATTAGCGATATTGTAATTTTCTTCCGCAAATTCCTCTTCCTCTTTTTTTAACCCATGGCTAATACTAAAAAAATATTATTAAATCCTACACAACGATATAAATAATATTTCTCGTTACTTCCTCGTAAAGTATTCGTTATATTATATTGCTCCGAGCTAAATTGAGACTAACTCCCAATAGATATCATTCATTTATGAATTTTTAGTTACTTATAGTTTTAATTATTATTGTCTTTTTATTTATTTTTTTGGTTGTAATTTGTTTTATTTCCAATTAGATAAAGTCATCGTTTTGAAGGAAGGTTAAGTTATCGTACTCAAGAGGTTAAATCATCATACTGAAAGAGAGTAAGCATTGTACTCAAGGATTAAGTATTATCGTACTCAAGTAAATTAAGTCAACGTACTCAAAAGGAAGCTCAGTACTTGTAAGGGATGATGACTGAGGGGTAAACACGCCGCCGGGTACAAGGTTAACTCGGCAGTAAGGAATGGTACCTAACACGTCATGAACATCCCCCCACCCTCTCTCTCTCTCTCTCTCTCTCTCTCTCTCTCTCTCTCTTTCTCTCAGCCAACACTAATGGACGCCAGACTCAGTCGCGGGTTGATGGTGACTGGATGGTGAGTGGAATAGCTGGAGGGGTGGTGAGTGGGTTTGTGGTTGGGTGGAAAGGATGGAATAGTTAGGGGTGAGAGGGATGCTGAGAGGGATGGTGAAAGCATTAGAAAGATAGTAAGAGTGGTGGGGAAAGAAATGTGGCGAGAGTGGCCCACGGGACACAAGATAAGGTGGTGGAATTAGGAGTGAAAACGAGGGGGAAAGTGAGGGTGAAATTGAGAATGAAAGAGCGAAATTGAGGGTGAAATTGGGAATGATCGAATGGAAGTGAGGGTGAAAGAGTGAAAGGGAGGGTGAAATTCGGAGTCAAAGTGAAGGTGAAAATGAGTGAGAATGAAATTGGGAATGAAAGAGTGAAAGTGAGGGTGAAAGGAGTGAGTGAGAATGAAAGTGAGGATGAAACTGGGAGCAAAAGGGTGAAAGTGAGGGTGAAAGAGTGAAAGTGAAAGTGAGGTTGAAAGAATGAAAGTGAAAGTAAAAATGAGTGAGTGAGGATGAAACTGGGAGTAGAAGAGCGAAAGTGAGGGTGAAAGAGTGAAAGTGAGGGTGAAAATAGTGTGGTGAGAGCAACATCGCACCTTCCATTATACACTCGTCGTGGTGCTTGCCTATTCAACCAGCCTTGTCGCTCTTCCTCATGACCGTGTCGCAGCCCCCAACAGAAAGGATAACAGGAAAATAAATAAAATTGTACTCATCACTTTAGCTGAATAACATATGTATATATATATATCCTGTGTCGTGTTGTGTGCTCAAACAAAGGCTATTGCGTGTCGTTTTAGCGGCCTGATTTTTAGCTGTCTGGTGTGTTGTGTGGTAAACGAAGGCTATTAAGTGTCGTTTTAGCTGCCTGATTTATACCTTGTGTCGTGTTGTGTGTTCAAACGAAAGCCATTAAGTCGTGTTGTGTGGTAAGCGAAGGCTATCAAATGTCGTTTTAACTGCTTGTGTCGTGTTGTGTGATCAAACGAAGACTTTTTAGTATTAGTTTAGTTGCCAGACATTTGTTATCGTTACATATATAAATATATAAACTAAATAAATAAACTACAGAACTACAGGTAAATTTATTTTATAAAAGTAATCAAGAAAGCTCACCGTAATCCAGTTACAACAATAAAATATAAATTCATTTATTTTAATAATAACAAACAAAAAGTTCACACATGTATAAACACAAAAGACAACGTTTCCAGCATTTTCTTTAGTAATTACTAACACGTTTAAACCATAAAAACAAACATTAAAAACAAGAGATAACTCTTTTCAGCAATAGTAAGTATGATAAACATCATAATTAATACAAAAATATATTGATGTCACAAACTTATTCCATTCATCTACAGTAAACAAATGAGCATCTCCCAGAGCTATAGATGACACAACTTATTCCTTTCATCTTGAGTTAAACAAATGAGCATCTCCCTGAGATAAATAAACACAGTAATACATAGGTAACAGGGTATATAAACAGAACAATAATGACGTGATATAAACAAATGCACAAAGGGGATGAAAGCACAAGGAGACAGTGGTGGCCATAACGGATGTGACGTCACGAATGTAAACATAACAATCGAATTTAAACAGGAGAAAGAAGGCTGGTGATAAATGGACGATGATGGGGATTTGGTCTGCCCCTGGGGACCCGTTTAATGTATGTAGATGTTGAAATTATGGTGGGGAGGGGCTTTGTAGGGGGAGGCGGAGGGGAAGAGGAGGCGAGAGGTTGTATAGGGCAAGGAGGAAGAGGAGGAGGGGGAGGAGGGGAAGAGGTTGTGTAAAGCCAGGAAGGAGTAGAAAGGGAGGGAGGGGAGGCGAGAGAGAGAGAGAGAGAGAGGGCAGTCCGATGAATGGAGGAGATAAGAAGAAGAGGAGGTGAATAAGGTAGATGAAGGAGGGGAGAGGAGGAGGAAGGGGGAGTGTAGTCCTATGAATAAAAGAGAAGGAGGAGGAGAAAGGGAGTGAAGGAAGAAAGAAAGGTGGGGAGAGAGAGTGAGAGAGAAGGTTTGTAAATTACTCATGAATAACTGAGGATAATGGAAGGGGGGGGGAGAGAGAGACTGTGTATGCCTATGAATTGAGAAGAAGGAAGAGGAAGAAGAGGAAGAGGAAGAGGAGTGGGGAGAGGAGAAACGTTTACCAGATAAGATAATTACACACACACACACACACACACACACACACACACACCGCCTAAAACTTTCCTCTCGACATTTAAATAAACAAAAATCTTTTCCCCCGCAAAATTTATTTCTTGTCTGACTTGTATACCAAAAGGTTCCATAGATACTGCAGTAGAAGGTATCTCTTATGTTCTGATTGGTTCCCCTGGTCTACGGAACGATCTGATTGGTTCCCCTGGTCTAAGGAACGTTCTGACTGGTTCCCCCGGTCCATGGAGCATTCCAATTGGTTCCCCCTTGTCCAAGGAACATTCTGATTAGATTCCTTTCCCTTCAAGCAATCTGATTGGTCTTTTCCCATGTAAGAAACGTCGTGATTGGTGCTTGAGACGAGTGAGGGCTTGTGACTGAATAGAGAAAATATGACGCAAGGAAAGACAGAGAATTGAGAAGAAAATTGTGATGTTTTGGTGACATGCATACATACATACATACATACATACATACATACATACATACATACATACATACATACATACATACATACATACACACATATATACATACACACATATATACATACATACATACATACATACATACATACATACACACATATATACATACATACATACATACATACATACAATAAACAAATCACTGGCAGTACCTTCCTTCCGTCTTTGTCACCACCGATAAAATCAATGTGTAAAATTATTTCTTCCATGTATTGTGTCCGTCCCTCACCCCCTCCGTCCCTCACCCCCTCCCTCCCTCACCCCCTCCCTCCCTCACCCCCTCCCTCCCTCACCCCCCACGCCTCTCACCTGACGACAATACAACACGTCTCTCCCTCCTCCATCTGTTTGTCTTCGCTACATCTTTAATAATACTCTACTGTAAAATCCCTTAATACCGTATGTGCAATCTAAGGAAAAATCTCTCTCACTGTTAAACAAAACCTCGGTAGACTAGGAGACACACGTACACGACAGCGAAATATGTGAGAAATAAAGTAAAAAAATACGGAAATGATAAGATAATATAGGGAGGGTTCTGTAGTTCGGGAATTGACCGCTATACAGATACCAAGCGCTGTGTCCCTCGTCTTTACCTTCTGTCTCCATCAAACTTATTGGGTAAAATGTTATCAGGTGCAACACACACATGGCCCTCCTTCCTTCCTTCCTTCCTTCCTTTCATCCTTTTAAAACGCACAAGGACGTACACTACCTACCTGTCCTTCGTCTCGGCTCCTCTCCTTCACTCCACCACCACCACCAGCAGGAGGTCTACTTGCTACTCCACCGCGTCTAGTCGATATATATTATGTAACACGATACTACCAGAGGCACTCCTGTCATCTTTCATCTTTTATTTCTGCATCCCGCTACAATAAGGAGGGAGGGAGGGAGGGAGGGAGGGAGGGTATCTCTCTCTCTCTCTCTCTCTCACTGTGTTTTCCTAAGCCAAAAGAAAAGACCAGGAAACATTCTCTTTATTGGGAATCTGACTCAACTGAATATTTTTTTGATGTTGGGACGAGAGAGAGAGAGAGAGAGAGAGAGAGAGAGAGAGAGAGAGAGAGAGAGAGAGAAAAAAAAGGTTTGATATAAAAAAAAATATATTTATACATATTTTATTCAGGAGTGAAATTCTGGCGGCGTAGCGGTGTATTTGCTTTGTTATTAAACTTTCTCTGTTGCAATATTTGTCTAGGGAAAGAGTACGAGTGAAAAGTGTAAACAAAAGAAAGGTGATGAAATATGAAAGGAAAAGGACGAGTGATAGAGATGGCTGGAGCGATGGATGTATGTGTGTGTGTTTGTTTACGTCCATTGGGGTTTAAATGGGTAAAAATAAACTGCGAAAGTCCTGGTGATTTTTATGTTATTTCTCTCACCCATTAGCCCTTCTATTTCCCCCCTTTGCCCCCTTTTCTTACCACTTATCTTCTACCATTTATCCCCCCACCACTTACCCTTACTACTTACCATCACCACTCTGCTACCATTCCCACTACTACTTACCCCTACCACTTACCCTAGTACTTCCCCTACCACTCCCCCCTGCCACTTGCCCTACTACCACTTACCCCACCACTTTCCCCTACCACTTATCCCTCACCAGTTATGACAATGAGAGGCAAGAGTTGTAGTATCTCCCTCATCCAACTCATCCAGTAAGGGTAAGGCAGGAATGCTATTGACCTCTGATATATCCGTCGGCCAGAGCAAGCAGATGAGGGTAAGGGGAGGATGCTTGGCTTCCGAATCTTTAAAAGCTCGTAAGTTTTTTTTTTTTTAAGGTTTTCCAGGGTTCGTAAGTCATATTTCCTAAGGTTTATTCATGAACGCTTAAGACTCCAGTTTAGAAGAGAAATTCATCTTACGAACGATTGAAGTTAGTGTTTCTGTTTTTGTATTTCCAGGGTTTTAATTTACGAACTTTTTAAGAATCCAGATTTTTTTCTCTCATCTTAAGTTATGGAGAAAAAATTATCTTACGAGTTTGTGAGGATTCGGGGCCGTTCTTTAATTTGTAGTTAAAAGGAACAAAAAATTAACTTACGAATCTTGAAGACTTGAGACCCGTTGTCGTAAGTTAAGAGGAATTAACTTAACTTACGAACCTCTAAGAATTAAACCAATTGCCGTAAGTTAAGGGAGATTAACTTAACTTACGAATCTCTAAGAATTAAACCAATTGCCGTAAGTTAAGGGAGATTAACTTAACTTACGAACCTCTAAGTATCCGGGAACTGGTGGGATAAGTTCTCGTTGTCTCTCTCGCTTATTTGGCTGTTATGTTTATTCTGGGAGAGTGTGTTTGTGGACGGGTGATTGAGGGGCGTGTGAAGACGATACTGCTGGGGTGATGCCTGAAGATGAGGGGTGATGGGTGTTAGGGTGATGGTGAAGGGGTGATGGGGTGTTAGGGGTGATCGTGGGTGATGGGGTGATGGGTGAGGGGTGATGGGGTGTTAGGGTGATGGTGAAGGGTGTTGGGGTGTTAGGGGTGATGGTGAGGGGGGGTGATGGGGGTGTTAGGGGATGGTGAAGGGTGTTAGGATGATGGTGAGGGGTGATGGGTGTTAGGGGTGATGGTGAGGGGGTGATGGGGTGTTAGGGTGATGGTGAGAGGTGGGTGATGGGGTGATGGTGAGGGAGTGATGATGAGGGGGGGTTAGGGGGGTGATGGTGGTGAATGTAGGGGTGATGGGGTGATGGTGAGGGAGTCAGGGTGAGGTGATGGAGTGAGGGGGTGAGGGAGAGGATCTTAAATTCCAATACATATTTTCCTGTATAATATTTTATCAGTCAGTCAGTCAGTCAGTCAGTCAATCAACGAAAACAAACAACAGATAATCAAGCAAAATCAAACAATTTTCAGTAAACAAACAACAACCAAACAATACTCGGATGATAATTCCCTTAAAATTGGCTTACGATTTTTCCTCAAACTTAATTATCGTTAAAATTTTTCTCACTTTCGTCTTTTTTTTTCTTCCCTGAATTCATTATTGCTTTTCTCAGCACATTTAGTCGAGGATTATGGTTTAATTACTTATCTCCGGGTCACGCTCAAGCAGTTTCGATATTCATGACTCATTTTGAGTGTGAGAGAGAGAAAATGAGTGGTGGAGAAAGGGAGAGAGAGGGGGAGGTGGTGGAGAGGAAGTGCAGAGAGAGGGAGGTGGTGGAGAGAGAGGAGAGAGGAGGAGGTGGTGGAGAGGGAGGAGAGAGGGGGAGGTGGTGGAGAGGGAGGAGAGAGGGGAGGTGGTG
>NW_024731813.1:82500-97500 GCF_018991925.1 Homarus americanus | reverse complement strand
ACTTTTTTATTTTTTTATTTTTTATTTAAATTTTTTTCAGATATTGTGGATAGGAGAGAGAGAGAGAGAGAGAGAGAGAGAGAGAGAGAGAGGCGTCAACCTTCCTTCCTGACAACAACTCAACACATCCTGAGACGAACGAACATTTTGACCTATTGAAAGTCAAAGCGTTTAGGTTAGGTTAGGTTAATCCATTGTAATCTGAGGGTTGGCGACCACAGTCCTCCACTCTAAACGTTCTCGGGCTGTTTTTACACTTAGCAACGTCACGGCCAGTCTGCTCTCTCTCTCTCTCTCTCTCTCACTAGACAATTGTATAAACACGACCATAGATCTGTGCCTTCCTCCACAGGATTTAAAAGCAATCAGACTACAATCTCAATCAATGGTTATATCATGTCTGTATATATATTGACTCCTGTGTGTGTGTGTGTGTGTGTGTGTGTGTGTGTGTGTGTGTGTATTATCAAGCAAATTAGAAAGAGTGAAAGGAAGGAAGAGAGAGAGAATTGAAAGAAGAGAAAAATAAAAAAATAAAAAGTAAATAAGAAATGTGTAAAAAACATAAGAAAAAATTGAAAATATTACATTCAACTGTTTCCTCTAGAGACAAAACTCCCCATTTTTTTTATTTAGCCTCACCGTAATTCCCTTTTCCGGCAACTTTCTTTTATATATTTTTATTATTTTTTTCATTTTCTTTCCTTCCTCTTTTTTTTTGTTTCTATAGTTTCAATATTGGATGGGAGCTCCGACTCACACTGGCTTGCTGACTGGGTAGCTGGGTGAGTGACTGGCTTTCTGGGAGGGTGGGTGAGTGGGTGACTGGCTGTCTGGGTGGGTGGTTGACTGACTAGGTGGGTGACTGACTGGCTGGATGATTGACTGACTTTCTGGGTGGGTGACTGGCTGTCTGAGTGGGTAACTGACTTTCTGGGCTGGGTGGGTGACTGACTGACTGGCTTTAGTTCTCTCCCAGCCACCGATGCCATCACCATAACCTCCCCACCCCTTCCTCATCACCCACCTCCTCACCCCCTTAACCCCTTCACCTTCCCCATTATCCCACCCCCTTATAAATCTCCTCCCCTTTCCTTGACCCCACCCCTTACACCCTCCCCCTCTTTCCCATTAACCTACCTCCTAACCCCCCCATAACCCTTCCCTTCCTCCCCCCCCATATCAACCTTGCTTTTCCCCACCTGCTCACCTCCCATAATCCCCCTTCCTCTTCCCCCCCAAGTGCTAAGAGACGTTCCACAATTTCCATCCGGATTTTGTTAATTTGGGAAAACATTTTTTTGAAAGCCAGGACCTTTTTAGTAATTTACATTTAGATTACGTGTGTAGCTGGGCCGCTTGCTCCTCCCCGGGGACGCAAGTAGGACAGGGCATTACTTGTTTAAGCCACCCGGTAAATATTGCCGTGGACGAGAGGGAGGAGGGGCGAGGAGGAGGAAGAGTGGGGGCGGAAGAGGGAAAAGGTCGAGGTAGTGTGTTAGTGAGCCTTTGCGTGTGTGTGTGTGTGTGTGTGTGTGTGTGTGTGTGTGGTGACTTAGTTTCTTGAGTACGATGAATTAGCCTAGTAAAAGATTTATAACCCCCTTGAGTTTAATTCCCTGAGTTAGGTTAGGTGAGGTTAGGTTAGGTTAGCTTTTAGGTTAGGTTGGGTTAGGTTAGGTTATGGGCATCAGGAGAAGAGTGTGTACCGCTGGCAGGAACAGAGAGAAAGTCATTGATATGGAGCAACTTTCTTTTACTGTCTCTCTTTTTCTCTTCCTTTCTTTGTGTTTCTTTGTTTGTATAGTTTCAATATTGGAAGCTTCCTCTCCCGCACCCTGGCTGACTGGCTGGATGACTGGTTGACTGACTGAGTGGGTGGTTGACTGACTGGGTGGGTGGTTGACTGACTGGGTGGGTGGTTGATTGGCTTAGTGGGTGACTGTCTGGCTGGGTGGGTGGCTGACTGGCTGGGTAAGTGGCTGACTGGTTGGGTGAGAGGGTAGTTGGCTGGGTGACTGACTGACTGGCTGGTTTGCTGACTGGCTGACTGGCTGTGGCTGGGTGGGTTCGAGGAGGCTCTCTTGAAATTGGTTTGTTTCAATGAATTTTTGTCTCGGAGTTTTCTTGTTATTATCGGTTTTCATTTATTTATTTCCTGTTTTCCTCGGCTTTGGGTAACATTTTCTTTGTTCTCTTATTGTTTACTTTACTTTCGTTTTTCCTTTTGTTTTGAGTCACTTTTTCCTGTTTTACTTCTGTTTTGATAATTTTTTTTCTTCTTTTATTCACCTTTAATTCGTTTTATGTGTTTTTATTTGTTTTAGTTTTTTATGTCTTCAGTTTTTTGTTTGTTTTTTTGTTTTTTGTTTCCATTTTCTTCTTTTCTTCATAGAGAGTTGAAGTCACTGGTTTATTACGGTAATGTTTGTTAATTTATGAATAGTTTGAGGTGTGTGTGTGTGTGTGTGTGTGTGTGTGTGTGTGTGTGTGTGTGTGTGTGTGATGCTGGTTATTGAAGTTGTTGTTTAACGTTGTTGTAGGTTGTTGTTGTTGTTGTTGTTGTTGTTGTTGTTGTTGTTGTTGTTGTGGGTCGCTGTTGTTGTTGAAGGTAAATTGTATAGTTTTGATGGCCGTTGTTTCCTGTTTAAAAGTTATCCCTTAATGATGATATTATTATTAAACACATACATACATACATACATACATACATACATACATACATACATACATACATACATACACTGACCACAAAACACACACACAGTGACCTCAAAACACCGTCACTTGCTGTCAATATTCTCACATGGTTCTCTCCCCCTTAAAAAAGGACAAATAACAACAACAAAAACATAATGAAACACCACAAAAACAGTTTTACAAATCAATGTAATTTTTATTCGGCCCAAGTATTAATGATGGCCAACGCCCCACCGAAACAAGTAATAATATTTGTGACGTCAACTGTAAATGGCATTATTATTCATTGGAAAAATAATTAGATTTTCGAATATTTTTTTTACCATTGAGCTTGGGGGCGGGGGGGGGGAAGAGGGGGTAAAAAATATTTATTTATTTTATATTTTTTCTATCAGTATTACACGAGGAAAATTTGTAATGGCTATTGAAAACAATGAACAAAAATAAAAGTTTTAATTGGTCATCTGTCACACAGTTGAGCCCAGGAAGTAACTCCATGGACACCCAGTTGTGGTGGGGGGAGGGGAGGGAGGGGAGGAGGAGGAGGAGGGTGAGGTGGGGGGAGGGTGAGAGTTGTTAGGGGTAGGGAGAGGGAGGGGAGGGAGGTGAAGGAAGGGGAGGTAGAGGAGGCGGAGGGGGGGTGGTGAGGGGGGAGCTGTGGTGAGAGTGTTGGGGAGAGGGAAACGAGAGAGAGAGAGAGAGAGGGAGAGAGAGAGAGAGAGAGAGAGAGAGAGAGAGAGAGAGAGAGAGAATAATTTATCTTGTTTGTAAATTTATTTCCTTAGTAACTGGTCATTTAGCCTCCAGAGTCCTTAAGGCCCCAGTCTTAACCTAACCTAACCTAACAATTAGTATTGATATCTCGTTATAATTGACCCAGATACTAATTGACCCATATATTGATTGACCCAGATACTAATTGACCCAGATATTAATTGACCCAGTTATTAATTGACCCATATACTAATTGACCCACATTCTAATTGACCCACATTCTAAATGATCCAGATACTAATTGACCCACATACTAATTGACCCATACCCTTAAAATGGGGATCGTGACCTAATTAAAACTCTGAGTCCTGTTACAACTAAAAATCACTCCACATGTACCTATTTAAATTACTATAGTATGAAATTCAGTTCTAATTGCCTCCCTCCCCCCTTAGTTATGGTAATTAGTTTTGGCCCCATTACGAGAGACAACCCCATTCCACCATCACCAATTTAAATCAGATTACATCCCTCCATAGTTCTTGCCTTGCCTATTACACTCTCTACTGTTTAGTTATATAGCGGACCTTCTATATAACGAACTTCTCTCTATATAGGAAAAATAGCAGTGGAAATTATATAAGAAAAATCAACTTATTGTTATTTAGTTACTGTAATATTTAAAGAGTTTAAGAGTCATATATTATAATTCATATTAGGTGCTATTTTTTCTGTTATTTAAGCTGTTATTATATAATTTATTGGGTATGTATATTGAGTAAAAAAAAAACTATTGTATTCGGATATAAATATTATTTTTTATTCAATTACTAGTCTATTCTGTCCATATGTTAATCAATTTATTTCACTTTCCGTATGTATGTATGTATGTACTGTATGTATGTATGTATGTATGTATGTATGTATGTATGTATGTATGTATGTATGTATGTATGTATGTATGTATGTATGTGTGTGTGTATGTATGTATGTATGTATGTACTGTATGTATGTATGTATGTTTCAACCCCTCCTCGTCTCTCTCTCTCTCTCTCTCTGAGCGTGACCCCGCCTGCTGGTGCCCTGGGACTGCCTGCTGGTGGGTGACTGGGGGTTGGTTCGCCGTGGGACTTTTAGCCTAAAAAAATCACGTCCAACATTTTCTCTCTGGACTTCCACTTTGGAGTGAATGTGAAATGCTGTCTGCAGAAATTTTATTGCCGTTGAATAGTGCTTCCTTGTGTCTTAGTTTATGTGTGTGTGTGTGTGTGTGTGTGTGTGTGTGTGTGTGTGTGTGTATGTGTGTGACAGCGAAATAAAAAGCAAAGACAAATAGAGACGCACAAACGGAACAAATCTAAGAAAAATGTATGAGAGAGAGAGAGAGAGAGAGAGAGAGAGAGAGACCATGACAACAGAATGCAAACTGACTGTCTCCCTCACACAAAAAAAAAACTCTCACAGCTCAAGAGAGAGAGAGAGAGAAACGGAGGCTGGATGGACAAGAAAAAAGAGACAGAAGCTTCCTCCCGATGGACAGTAATTAATGTGCTTTCTTGTGGCGAGGTGAACCCCGTCAGGAGGAACGCCGCGCTGGACAGGAACCACCGTCAGGGTGTCTTTGTGGCTTCCCTGACATTCTTACGCTCGTGTCTGGGAGTCTTAGAGAACGACTTGGTGTTTATTTGCTACTGATGTTGTTTCAGTGGAGTCTTGGTGTAGTTTGGACGCCATTTTGGAGTGATTAGAGACGGGAGGACATTGGAGAGGAACCATAGTGAGGTCTTAAGATTGTGTTTTTGGAGGTGTGTGTGTGTGTGTGTGTGTGTGTGTGTGTGTGTGTGTGTGTGTGTGTGTGTGTGTGTGTGTGTGTGTGTGCTTCTCATTTCCTTCATTAACCCAATATCATCACCCAGACACTCTACACGACCCACCTAACCTAACCTAACCTAACCTAACTTAACCTTTATTATACAGTATAGTTAATTAACCCACTAAAATACCCTATCCGTTCTTTAAGTGATTCAACAGGTAAGGTATTATTTAACTGTGGTCAATATTACGTTACCTGAGTTAATTATAATAGAGACAGACAGGTAAAGGTGAAGGTGGTATTAGCTTAAACTTGTAGGTCGTTGTTGTTTGGTGTAAATTATATTATATTACCCACCCCCCTCCCCCCTCCACCCCCTCCTCCCCCCTCTCCGCTGGGCTCCCCAAAATATATTAATACTAATTCCGGTATAATCCACGTAATTATCGCGTATTGGTCTTATAATCATGAGTAATTATCACGTATAATGATAAATGACACACATTTCATTTTGAGCTTCAGGGGAAAAATTTATTACCAGGAATGTATCTTGTAAAATATTGCTCTCTGTCTCTCGGTGTTTTATCCCGTGAAAAAGTGGGGGTGAGTCCCATAGGTTTAACTGTGATGTCAGCAGTGTTGCCAACTGTCTCCCTCCCACCTCCTACTCCCCTTTCCATCCCACTCTACTCTCCTTTCCATCCCACTCCCCTCTTCTCTCCATTCCATTCCACCTCACTCATTTCTCCCCCCACTCTGCTTTCCTCTCCACCCCACCTCACTCATATCTACCCTACTCCCCTCTCCCCTACTCTCCTCTCCACTCCACTCTCTTCTCCTCTCCACCCCACTCATTTCTCCTCCCCCTCATAATTTTCAGCTTCTGACAATGATCGGTGTAGTGTTTGTTCACCAAGTCTGAGAAGAAAATTTGCTTAAGACAGAGATATTCTATTTCTTACCTACCAGGAATTTATCTCTAGGTGAGGGAGGGAGGGAGGGAGGGTAGGAATGAGGGAGAGAAGGGAGGAGGGAGGAAGGGAGAAGGAAGGATGGGGAGAAGGAGGGAGGGAGGGGGAAAGGAGAGAGGGAATGGACTTGTGTTTACGTCAGTGAGCGTCATAATCGTATCGTAAAACACACACACACACACACACACACACACACGAGCTGGTGATCACGTGGACCTCTTCCTCGTCTCGGCTTGACAATGTGAGTGATTCCCTCGGCAGCTGGGACACAAAGGAACAGATGAAAGGGTCTTTGACGAAGTGCGACGAATTATTATTTTCCCCCAGAAACGCTTGTGCCACTTGGTGTTATTTATAGACAAAATAGTGAAGACGAGAGAGAGTGAGTGGATGAGATGGTCCGTCTGTTGGTCTGTTGGTTTCTCTGTTGATATTGAAGGAGATGGGGCTGTCTGTCTGTCTCTGTGTTGATATTATATGATATGGATTGTGTCTGTCTGTCTATTGGTCTGTCTGTCTGTCTATGTGTTAATATTAAATGAGATGGGACTGTCTGTTTATCTTTCTGTCTTTCTGTCCGTCTGTCTGGCTGTCTATCTAACTATCTGTCTCTGGTTGGTTTTCTTCATGTCTGTCATTTTTATGTTTGCGTTTCTGTCATCCTGTCTGTCTGTCTGAGGAAGATGGGGAGACACACGCTCTATAGTAGATTGCTTCGGTGATTAACCTTGTAGATTGAAAACTAAGACCCGCGTGCAGTGAAAACTAAAATGAAATCGCCAGCACGAGCAATCAACAACGCCTGACGATAGGTGCCCTTCTCCATCCCTGGAATTCAATGACGTTTCGAACTTTTTTTTTAAGTCGGTAAAAAATAAAATAAAATACGACTTCGGTATGAAATATTTCGTATGTTTCGTCAATAATAATAATAATAATAATAATAATAATAATAAAAATAATAATAATGATAAGACAAACGAACACACATACTCTCATCTCCGTCAATAAAATCAATAATATATACTAAGAAAGGGTTAACAATACCTGGTGGTCATAGGAGGTGGCAGGTAAAGTAATTACTGAGAACATTAACGTAATAAAGCCTCGGTGAATATTTCGTAATTGCTGTTTTATTACACCTTAATTGAGTTGCCACATATGAATAATTAATGTCAATTACCGGAGGCGTTTTATTTTTTTATTATTATTAGTAGTATTTTTTGGGGGTGGGAGGAAATTCGTATGAACTGTGTATAATAATTATATTCATTGTATATTCTCGTATGTATAGTTTGGCAGTGTATTACATTTCATTCCGTGTAAATGTATTCAATCACCGCCCGATTGGTTTATTCACACCCAATCGAGTGTATAACTGGATTATGTCTGATTCGTGATTTACTGTTTTGTATTGTGATGTAGTTGATCTAATCCACTCTCAGGTTATAATAATAATAATAATCTTAGTATAGTATCTAATAATTTTTCAATATTCTTTTCATCGTCTACCCAACCTTTGTTTATATGGTCCTCCCCCCACCAGGTGCACATGACTTACCCCCCCCCCCACCAGAGATCAAGTGTGGTGACCAGATGATGACTCGAGCTGACAAGGTTTTGCAACAAAAGTCTTTTATAAAGTCAAGTGGCCATCAGTGTCTGGAGTTAAAGATAGCCGAGGTCAGGTACTGGCTCTTGGCTTATAGAAGGCAATGGGGGAATTAGTCTTAAATTGATCCGTCTCAGCTCTTTCCTAAGTGCCGGAGAGAGAGAGAGAAAGAGGGGGGGGATCAACAGGTGTGGGCGGGTCAAGCTTACCATTGGTCATACAACTACCAGAGAACACAATTGATTGGTTAGTTCCCCACAGACATGTCCCATCCACAGGTCAGGTCACGGCCCGCCTGCCAGTTTCTTAACCAATCAGTTTCGTAGATAAATTACCTGTAGATGATTCCCATGTGTACCTTATGTAAGTTGGTCTGATCGCTGCATCACCAGAACCCGGTGATGATGACCCTAGGTGTTGAGATACATCACCACGAGTCACCACTCCACTACTGGTGATCCTGGTTGCAGGTTGTGACTCAGTGAGGGTTGGTGGTGATGTCTCCCTTGGTTAGCTTCCTCCCTCCTTCACCTGCAACAGACACGTCTTACCTCCCTGCCATCATCAGAACAGAAGAAGACCCGCAAAAAACCTAACCTGACGCAGCACCATCAGGAAGATCGAGTTTCCCGTTGCTAACACCGCCTCCCCACAGCCAGAGGAGGAAACTACAGCCATGAGTGTGAGAGATATGATGGGTTAGGTTAGGTTAGGTGAGAGCGTATGATCGGTGCTCCTCCTGGTTTGTTTACATCATAGTACACTGGTTAGGAGTCACTCTCACAAGACTTAGCTGTTCGTCGGGGTCATCACCTTCACCCAAAGACGACTGCTTCCTCGTCCCACACACATCTTCAGGAAGCACGAGAGGCGGGAACCTAGAGGTGTTGGTTTAAAATATTGACGTTATTATTCTGCGACTACGACACCAACAGTAGTAGAGAAAGCAGAGGGAGTGGTGAGGTAAGGTTGTGTGTCTGTTTGTTGTGATGGTTGTTTCTGCCTACGACACACAGGTAGGTCACAGAGGCAGGTCACAGAGGCAAGTCACACGGCAGGTCACACGTCAGGTCACAGAGGCAGGACACAGAGGCAAGTCACACGGCAGGTCACACGTCAGGTCACAGAGGCAGGTCACAGAGGCAAGTCACACGGCAGGTCACAGAGGCAGGTCACACGGCAGGTCACAGAGGAAGGTCACACGGCAGGTCACAGAGGAAGGTCACACGTCAGGTCACAGAGGCAGGTCACACGTCAGGTCACAGAGGCAGGACACACGTCAGGTCACACGTCAGGTCACACGGTTTTCAAACTTTGGCTTGTTTTTGTTTCCCTTTCGTGTACAGTTCATGTTTTTACCACTTTTAAATCGTCGAAAAGTAAATTGTTTGTGCCACACTACACACACCCGGTATACAAGTAAGGAAACACACAGCTTTTAGTTACGTCAAAGGAGATTTTGTTGAAGCCAGTGGTGTAGGAGTCAACAAAAGATTGAATTAATAAAAAACACTCCAGAAGTAGGAGGAACAAAAACGAAATAAAACAGTATAAAAAATGGTAGTTGACCGCAGGTGTGTGTGTGTGTGTGTGTGTGTGTGTGTGTGTGATAGCGCAGGGAGAAAGAGGTATAGGCAGGAGGGAAAGGGGGACAGGTAGGAGGAAGGGGGGACAGGTAAGGGGGAAGGAAGGAAGAAGGGAGGAAGAGGATTAATTCACCCTAGTATGAAATCTTGTAAAATCTTCTCTGTTTAAGCAAGTAAAAGGAGAATGAGAGAGAGAGAGAGAGAGAATTGGTGAGGAATTGAAGACGTGAAATCTCAGAGGCAGGAAAGGTAGAAATGGCATCAGCTGTTGAGAACAAAACCGAGTTATTTTTATCACTCACTGGCAACCGCACCCCAGGCCCCGAGTGTTGCCATAGTGTGATGTATATATTTTTTTTTACTAATGGACAAGTTCAGTTCAGTCAATTATGGTTTACTGACCCGTATGGCTTTGTTATTATTAGACTGAGGATTTTTAGGTTTTTGTGATATTGTTATTCTTACTGAAGAACTCAAGACACTGATTTTCCGTTACCGAGGTTATTTAATTGTTTACGTAACTGAGGAAAACTAGATATTTTTTTATTGACAGGAATTTGAATGTATGTTAGATGGGGGAGGAAGAGAGGTGAGGGAGAGGGAGGAGAGGGTGAAAATATAGGGGGAAGGAAGATAGGAGAGAGAGGGAGATGGATGAGAGGGGAGGAAGAGAATATTTCCACCAGGTAGTGTTATTTTATTACGTTACGGTGGCGGACGAAAAATTCCTTCTTGAACTCCGAGAAGAAATTTACGCTGAGTAAGATCTACCTAGAAGCTCCTCCCAGGGTTCCTCACTAGCCCCTCACAACACCTCCTAGAAGCTCCTCCCAGGGCTCCTCACTAGCCCCTCACAACACCTCCTAGAAGCTCCTCCCAGGGCTCCTCACTAGCCTCTCACAACACCTCCTAGAAGCTCCCTTGCGGGCTCCCCACAGCCTCAACACCTCCCAGCTCCTCCCAGGGCTCCCCACTAGCCCTCACAACACCTCCTAGTAGTTCTCCCAGGGCTCCTCACTAGCCCCTCACAACACCTCCTAGAAGCTCCTCCCAGGGCTCCTCACTAGCCTCTCACAACACCTCCTAGAAGCTCCTCCCAGGGCTCCTCACTAGCCCCTCACAACACCTCCTATCAAGACCCACCTGCCAGACCCATTCACAGACTAGCTGACCGACAGACCATTTGACAAACTCTTAAGCAGACTAATTAACAGAGAGGTCAGCTGAACACAGACCAGTTAATTCGAATCCAACTCACAGACAGACCTTTTCCCCTCACAGAGAAACAGGCAGACCTTTTCCCTTTACAGACAAAGACCTTTACCTCTTACAGACAAACAGACAGACAGACCCGCCACCACGTAAGACACCTCAAGTCATTCCCTATTCAGGCAGGTTGGAGGAAACAGAGGTGAGTCGTACCTCTCAACACCAGCCCCTTACCCTTCCCTTCACCTCACCCCTCCCTCCCCTCACCCTCCTCCCTCCCTCACCCCTCTCCTCCCCTCACCCCTCCCTCCCTCACCCCCCCTCACCGTCAGTTTAGTAGGACAGGAGGAACGGCGTGAATAAACCATCCCCGTGTCCTTACCATTCCTGAATTTCTCTCCTCTCTCTCTCTTTCTCTTTTTATATATATCTCTCTCTCTCTGTGCTATTTCTGGTGGCTGGGAGGGAAGGAAGAACGAGGAGAAATGAGATGAAAAAAAGTGAGCGTGGAAAGAGGAAAGAAGAAAACCTAACCTAACCTAACCTAACCTAACCCTATCATAACCTCTCGCTTGTATATAGGAATTAAAGTCACCTGACATATATATGGACAAATACCTATAACTCCTTCCCCACTAACACCCTCTCGCTCCCTCCCCAACACCCTCCCCCTCCCTCCCCAACACCTCCCTCCTCCCCACACCTCCTCCCACCCCAACACCTCCTCCCCCAACACCCTTCCCTCCCTCCCCAACACCCTCTCCCTCCCTCCCCAACACCCTCTCCCTCCCTCATGACCCATCGTCCATATTTCAGTGACGGCAAAATGAAAACACAAACCAACTATATTCGCTCCTCGCTGGGCTTGGCTGCTGGTACAAAATGGATGGTCGCTGGTGTCAGGTGTTTTGGTGGTGTAGTGTTCAGTGAGGTTGACGGCCACCTGTGAGTGTATGGGGGTAATAGTTTTGTCTCACATGCAACACAACACGACACGACACGACAGGACATAGCAGGACATGACACTACACAACACGACACAACCCCTATTACCCTCCACCCACAAGTAATCGTCACCCCCCTGAGTATGATCTTGATTCATTTCCAACATTCTTAAAAAATAAACCTGAAAAAATTGGATAGAGAGGTGCAGGTGCCCTAGGATATGGCCGTGCACTGTCCCCTAATTCTCCTATCCTCTAAACTATCCTCACATAACGATCAACTGGTTCAATATACAGATAGACATGACTGATTCCTATCCCCCACACACAGCGTTGAGGGGAATCCTGAGTGTGGCGGCAGATAATGTAAATGTCAGGACCCCACATGACTTGGCCAGGCTACTGTAATATCAGGGGTCGTGATGGAGATGTGATTACGCAGGATGAAAATCTTATTAACATGTAAACTATGGGAATTAGTAGCCCAGTGATAGAATTCCCATGAGGTAGGAAGAGGAGGAGAGGGAAGAGGAGGTGATGAAAGAAGAGGAAGTGGTGGTGGAGAAGGGTGAAGAGGAAGAGGTGGTGGAAGAGGATGAAGAAGGGGAAGAACTGGTGCTAATGAAGAGTAGATAAAAATATGAAGAGGGAGATAGAACGTAAAGAGACACACACACACACACACACACACACACACACACACACACACACACACACACACACACACAGGTTGAAGACACTATTGTTTACCGGAATTAAAAATAATGTCCAGCTCTTGTTACGACCATTGTTGAAGAAGAGTCTACCTGAAGAGTGTGTGTGTGTGTGTGTGTGTGTGTGTCAGTTATTATTTTATAAGTTGACTAATTAGCTGGCTTAAGGTATACCAACTTTACTAATGGTGGTCAATTTTTTCTTTATTTTTCTTCAGTATTTTGCCTGAGAGTTGACACGTGTTGACATCTCGTCTTATTAACGTCTTGGATATAATAGTTTGTTGAATGTGTTTTAAAGGAAGAAATAATTTTTTTTATATATATTGTAGTGAGGAAGGTGAAGGGGGTGGGGACTCTTTTGTTTTGTTTTTCATTGTGAAGCGGCGGTGTTTTTTTTGTTTTTTCTTTTTATTACGTCTTTCTTTCTTTCTGTCTTTCTTTATTTTTTTCTTTCTTTCTCTCTTTCTTTCTTTCTTTCTTTCTATTTGTTGTTATTAGTCATTGTTTTAGTCTTTTGTTTATCACTCGTTTTCTTCTCTCTCTTTTTTATTGTATTCATTGTCTTCCTCTTCACATTACTTCTTCCTCTGTTTCTTCTTCTTTTCTTCTTCTTGCTGGTGTTGTTATTGTTGTTGTTGCTGTTGTTGTTGTTGTTGTTGTTGTTGTTGTTATTGTTCTTCTGCTTCTTGTTGTTGTTGTTGTTCTCAAGAATTATCCTTCAGACATTTTAAATCATTCCTTAAATATCACGAAACGTTTTGTCTTCTACACATTCTCTCTACTTAAAATATTCAACCTGTATAGATACCTTTTCTTAAGTACCAAAACTACCTTGGACGTCTTACCCAAATATCTTTACTTACTACCAATTCCAAATACTTTTTTAGGGTTACTTAAAATCTCTACTTGGAATCAATCCCAAATTACCTTTTGAAGTTACTTAAATAATTCTCGTAATCTTTTGGCCATATTAGCCTTACTTATAACCGGACCCATATACTTTTTAAAGTTTCTTAAAGTATCGTGGAGTTTTCTCATATATTTCACCTACATATAACTAGTTTCAATTACTTTCAAAATACCCTAAAACCCCGTAGAATTTCCCCAAAACTTCCCGTACAATTCCCAAATTCTTTCAAAATACCCTAAAACCCCGTAGAATTTCCCCAAAACTTCCCGTACAATTCCCAAATACTTTCAAAATACCCTAAAACCCCGTAGAATTTCCCCAAAACTTCCCGTACAATTCCCAAATACTTTCAAAATACCCTAAAACTTTCGTAAAATTTCCCTAAACGTTCCCCCCAAATACCCAGAATATGTGTGGGTGTAGAGTGTGAGGAAGACCTTGATTTTGGCAGTTTATGGACCAACTCCTACAGTTTTATGGCTTCCTGACGCCCTTTGGACACTGCTGGTGCACGAACTAAACTCCCCCCCCCCCCCCCCCCCCGAGCCCTGTCTGTGTCTGTATGTGTCTGTGTCTATGTATGTGTGTCTGTGTCTATGTATGTGTGTCTGTGTCTGTATCTATGTCCATGTATGTGTGTGTGTGTATGTGTGTGTGTGTGTGTTCCTGTATGTAATTCCTCAATGTGTCTCTATTTGTCTGTGTCCCTGCATGTGTGTGTTTGTGTCAGTGTGTATGTGTGTATGTGTGTGTCCCTGTATATACTGTATGTATGTGTTCCTCTCTATGTATCTGTATCTGTGTCTGTATGTGTTTTTGTCTGTTTACATTCACATCTCACCAGCTGACTTAATTTTGGGGCAGCTCAGTGTGTGGGTGTTCTTAGCTCCGTGTGGGTATTCCTAGCTACTTGTGGGTATTCCTAGCTACGTGTGGGTATTCCTAGCTACGTGTGGGTATTTCTAGCTACGTGTGGGTATTCCTAGCTACGTGTGGGTATTCCTAGCTGCGTGTGGGTATTTCTAGCTACGTGTGGGTATTCCTAGCTGCGTGTGGGTATTCCTAGCTACGTGTGGGTATTCCTAGCTACGTGTGGGTATTCCTAGCTACGTGTGGGTATTCCTAGCTACGTGTGGGTATTTCTAGCTACGTGTGGGTATTTCTAGCTACGTGTGGGTATTCCTAGCTTAGTTAAACTTGCTGTGGCTGAGTGAAGATCTCATGAATGCTAATGCTGAGACCGCTTACAGCATCCTGGCTCCACCATTAACTCTCTATTGGTCTCTCATCATCCTTCCATTACCTCTCATCAAGGCGTTCGTAGTGTATATATATAAATCAACATGTACACGACTAACTGCAATAGAAACGGCAAGAGATGAAGAATATAATAACGAGAAAGAGAGAGAAAATCCAAGAGAAAGGAGTATGTGCTGATAAAGAGAGAGAGAGAGAGAGAGAGAGAGAGTATCTTAAATAAAACAGCTTACCATAACACCTTGTCGCTTACATTACTCAGTCATATATATATATTTAAACATCTCCTCCCACCTCCTTCCTCTTCCCTCCTACCTCCCTCTCCCAATCCCCTTCCTCCACCCTCACCCTTCCCCTCCAAAAATACAGATAAAAGGTCAAAAAATACAAAATAAATGGGGGGTGGGGGGGGAGGAGGGGGGAGGAGGGGTTGGACTAATTCAGGTATTCTCATAGTGGAGGTCAGTCATGCGTGGGTCAGAAGGTCAACATTAACAGAGGTATAGTTTGTTTTCTGTCCCGTCAATGTAATTCTCCTATTGGCATTTGTCCGTGTGTCTGTGTATAG
>NW_024731813.1:75000-77500 GCF_018991925.1 Homarus americanus | reverse complement strand
TAAAGTGGCCTCCGAGGACTGAGGACTGATGGCGTCTTACTCGTGGGGATAAACGAGAGGAGGAGCGTCTAGTGTGAGTTGGTGGTGGTGTGGTGCAGGAGACGTGGTGGTGTGGTGTAGGGGACGTGGTGGTGTGGTGTAGGAGACGTGGTGGTGTAGTGTAGGAGACGTGGTGGTGTGGTGTAGGAGACGTGGTGGTGTGTGTGTAGGAGACGTGGTGGTATGGGTGTAGAGACGTGGTATGGTGTAGGAGACGTGGTGGTGTGGTGTAGGGACGGTGGTGTGTGTAGGGGACGTGTGGTGTGTGGGGATGGGTGGTGTGGTGTAGGAAACGTGGTGGTGTGGGTGTAGGGGACGTGGTGGTGTGTGTAGGAGACGTGGTGGTTTGGTGGGGACGGTGGTGTGGGTGAGACGTGGTGGTGTGGTGTAGGATGTGGTGGTGTGTAGGGACGTGGTGGTGTGGTGTAGGAGACGTGGTGGTGTGGTGTAGGAGACGTGGTGGTGTGGTAGGAGATGTGGCAGAAAGGCACCTGTGTTACCTAATTCTTGTCACCACCTAACCTAACCTAACCTAACCTAACCTAACCTAACCTTTAAAAAATCCCAAGACAGCATCATTAATAACGAGGGGGGAGGGGGGATCGATTCTTGGTTCTCCTTGTGTTGAAACTCTTACGCTATCCACTTACCCACGGCCTCTCTTTCGATGCTACAAGGGAATAAGTTTTATTTCATCTTGACCTTACGGTAATAATTTAGTGTGTAAGTCTAGGGATTTTCAACATTAATGTAGTGATATTTTTGTTTTTTGTTTTGCTTAAGGTCACGTTCAAGAGTGAAAGGTAACGATGAAAGGGTTTTAATGTATTAGTGAAAGGGTGAAAATTTAATGGTGCAAGTATCATCTGAAGTCACGGTGATACGGTAATAATAATAATAATAATAATAATAATAATAATAATAATAATAATAATAATAATAATACCACCACCTCCACCAAGACTCCCTCCCAGACATTACCACCCACACCGCTTCTGATTACGTCGGGGGAAGAGGGGCTAAGGGAGGGGGAGGGGATTTTAAGGTTATTTATTTTAGCCGATAGCGTCACAGTGATTTGTCGGGGTAGTGAATTAATGTGAGTAGCGGAACTTTTTCGTAAATAGATGCTAAACATATCGTATGAGGGTTGACATACATGCATACACACACACACACACACACACACGCACACACACACCTGTACGCTCGATATGGCTGTAAAATTACCCAGTTTAATTTAGTTTTGTTTACTCTTGTTGTTGTTGAAAAAAATGTCGTGTCCTCAGAATATTTCAATTAATGTCAATACGGATCTATAATGAACTCTGTTTTGAAAAGGTAAAAATTATTTCACTCAAAAAACAAAAAACAAAAACAAAAAGACATCAATACCAGAACATTCCATAATCAACTGGGCTCTGCAATATTGCCCCAAAAAATCCATCAATATCAGAATTGCTTCATTATATTCAACTTTTGTTTTCATAATTAGCAGAAAAATTAATACTAAACCATATTTAATCAATTGTACTTATAAATATTGTAAACAAATAAAATACGTCAAATAATTAAATGATCTTCGGGTTCTTAGTTCACTTCTGCCATTCGTTGTTGGTGGAAAAAATCGACGCTATACAAGAGAATAAAACCTGACACTCTAAAATTGCTCAGTTCATCTGAATTTTGTATTATTACCAGAAAAAAAACCCATAGACTGAGACATGACACTGTACACGGCACTACACACACACGTGGCACCATATACACTACACACCCGACATGACACCACACACACACACACACACACACACACACACACACACACACACACACACACACACTTATCACCGAGTTGGAGGTGAATCATAGAGGTGTTAATTGCGAGCTACTGATTCCCATAACACACCATAACACACCTAAACACACCTTAACACACCATTTATCACCATAACACAGCCATAACACCAGATCACAGGAGCGGTACCTTAATAGTAATGCCATAAGGAAGAGAGTCACGGTCTAAAGGGTGATAAACAGAGTCTTATGATCATAGTTCCCTTTCCTTTCCCTGTTGGTAAGTCACAATCCATTGGGTTCGTAAAGGACTTAGTAGAGCTCGTCGGGTTTTGCGGTAATATCGTTTTGTTATGAAGTTAAGTTAATGTTCTCCTGTTAATAAGTGTTATAGTAATTAGTAATGTTCTCATCATTTATATAATTCAGTGTAATGTCTTTATAAATCGTCCCTCTGGGGTTATTAAGTTGTTATTGTATTTATAAATTTACCTTACCTGTGTTAATTAGATTAGATTATGTGTTACACCTTTAAGTTTTCATTTTACCTGTAAGTAACTTCTAAGAGTAATAAGTGTTAATGGCACTTCTAACTCCTCCTTCTGCCTCTGATAAGTTACTTTTATCTCCTCGGTCGTAAGATACAAGTGTTTATAAGTCTCAA
>NW_024731813.1:0-70000 GCF_018991925.1 Homarus americanus | reverse complement strand
AGATGTGAGAAGGGGAAGATGAGGAGGGAAACGTTGTAGAAGAGGAGGTGAAGAAAGAGGAGGAAGAAGAAGGGAAACAAGATGTGGATGAGGTAGAGGAGGAGGGTAAAAAGGATGTCGAACAGGAAGAGGAGGAGAAGGAGGAGGTTGAGGGTGAGGAAGAGGAGGAGGATAGGAAGGGAGGGAGGAGAAGGAGTTTATTCATCGCCGTTCTTTGTTGTGTCTGAGGAAAAGAGAGAGAGAGAAGAAAAATATTAATTAGTGTTTATATTACAGAAAAATAATTAGCTTAGGCTCGAACTCATTCTTCACTACGATAAGGTCTTGATATAATAAAAGATAAATATTAATAATAATAATAATAATAATAATAATAATAATAATAATAATAATAAATAAAAAATAACAATAGATGATAAATAATAATAATAATAATGATAAATAATAACTTAGAAATTTTATTAAACATTTTCACCAATTTGTTCGGTCTGGTAGAGATTCCTTGTTTATCTCTCTCTCTCTCTCTCTCTCTCTCTCTCTCTCTCTCTCTCTCTCTCTCTCTCTCTCTCTCTCGTCAATTACTCAACAGACATATGAGTAACACGTCCCCCAAGGTGGTTTCAGTGTGTTAGCCAGAGATTTTTCAGCCTCTGCCTCTGCTATACTGTCTATCATTATCTTTCTGCCGCTGTCTCTATGCCACTGCCTCTCTGCGCCACCACCACAACAACAACAACACAAACAACAACAACAACAACAACAACAACAACAACCACCACCACCACCACCCATCACACCACCACCACCATCACCACAACAACAACAGCAACAACAACAACAACAACAACAACAACAACAACAACAGCAACAACAACAACAACAACAACAACAACAACAACAACAACAGGCACCACCTCACCACCACCACCACCACCATCACCACAACAACAACAGCAACATCACCACCACCACACACCACCATCACCACAACAACAACAGCAACAACAACAACAACAACAACAACAACAACAACAAGCACCACCTCACCACCACCCATCACATCACCATCAGCATACCAGACTGGCACTTGGCCAAACTCTCAAGACTTGAAGATGCAAGAGTGCTTAATAATCCTTCCTTCTCCCACATCTTGGCCACTAACCGGGGATTAGGAGGGATTTACGTCGGGATTACAGCTCCTTCACCTCCTAGACTCATTAGGGAGTTGGGTGTAGAACGGGAGAATCCCTCTCGGCTGTGTAACCCGGAGTTATAGCGGTAAATAGGGGGATATCATAAATCCGAGTGAACGGACCCCGCCAGTAGTCTTCGTGATGATAAACTTAAACAGTGTACTATGTATATACGTGTATGTATTAATGTTGGTGTATTAAGTATATGTGTATAACAAGGCAACCACGAATTTATTCATTTTTCTCAAACTTTCCTGATCATTAGTAGGAGAAATACCCCCCTCACCTCACCCCCACCACCCTTCCCCTCCCTTCCCCCCTCACCCCCACCACCCCTCCTCCCTCCCCCAGAGAGACGAATTACCCTCTAAGATGTAAGACTTCACCAAAGAAAAATAATTTAAGTGTCATAATTAGTTTGATAATAATTGACGTGAAATGTGTTAAGAAAATGTTCAGGTAAAAGAATTGAAAACTTCTATAATTATGTATTTGGGTTTACGTAATAATTCATAAGGAGAGGAATCGTTTTATATGTACTCATGGCTGTGTATGGATTATGTGCGTGTATACATGAGTCTGTTGTGTACGTGTAGGTGTGTACATGAGTGCTTGTTGTGTACGTGAAGTAGTAACCTCACTCAAATTTCCCTTTGTTCACCTCCGTTTGTTGATACTCGTCTCTTGTGTTTAGCGAATATTGTTGCCACTTCTCCGATTCGCTTCTCTCCTCCTCTTTATTCTTCCCGTTCTCTTATTTCCTCCTTCATCATCGTTCTTATGTCATCTAACAGCTGTCGGTGAGTGAGGTTGTGGATGTTATTTTCAACTCCTTTGTCGCCGCCATCTTTCTTGTTTGTTTGTTTACTTTTATATCTACACGTGAGGCATCTCCAGGAGGTGCTGGTCCTCCTCGAGTGAGTGGTGAAGGGGGTCCTCCTCGAGTGAGTGGTGAAGGGGGGTCCTCCTTGAGTGAGTGGTGAAGGGGGGTCCTCCTTGAGTGAGTGATGAAGGGAGTCCTCCTTGAGTGAGTGATGAAGGGAGTCCACCTCGAGTGAGTGGTGAAGGGGGATCCTCCTTCAGTGAGTGGTGAAGGGGGGTCCTCCTCCAGTAAGTGGTAACAGGTGGTTTTCCTTGTAACCTAACTAACCTAACCCCTCCATACAGCGTTAGGGAGTTTAATCCTCAAGTAAAATAACCTGGGGTGTCTAATCTTCAGAGGATCAAATGTTGTCAACTAAAAGAACAAAAAAAACAAAACAAGCACAAACACTTACAAAATTCTTGATGCACAATGAAGTATAAAAGAAAATTAATTAACAAGAAGGAGGTACTTGTAAAAAAAACGAAAAAAGGGGGAATTGGTGTTTTTCTAGACGCTAAAAAGTTAATCCGGATGTTGAACTGACTCAAGGAGGTGATGACGTCATAAAGTGTGTCGTAGCCCGGGCCTAGTCGGGTCATTAACCTCGGATGGTCAGGGGTCAGATAAGGTGGATGTTCCTATGCCACCAACACAAGAGAACCGACCTTGTGAGTTAGTGAGTCCTAGGAGGGTGATGGTCTCGCTGGGGGTCTCGAAGATTGCCAGGCAGCTTGTTAGCGTTCGTAGAGCAAACTGGATTGTAGTGGATTCTAACAAACACGAGGACGCTTCTCCACGTACTTTGTCGCGAGGCTTGTCATAAATTCTAATTAAATACGGGTGACAGTAGCAGCATATGGGTAATTGACTTTGTTATCGTTCTTTGTCGCGTGGTGTGTGATAGGTTAAAGGGGGGGGGGGTGGAATGGGAGTGAGGGTAATCTACACCTTTAGTCGAGCCTCACGGCAATAAAGACGCCATTTTACTCCCTATCTATATTACCGTAGCTTAAGGGTGCCAGATATACTGTAGATACACATTCTCACTGGGTCGAGACAAGGGTTGAATATAACATAATAAACCTTGCTTATAAAACGTTATATCTCCACTACTTAAATTATATAGAAAAAAAATTATATATTACTCATACTTAAAACTGTAAAGAAAACGGACGATCTATAGAGAGGGTAAACTTAGGAAAAAAAAGAACGTCCTCCCCCCCCTGGTCTTGTGGACGGCCCTCATCAGCATGCAACACCCGCCCTTATCCCGGCTCAAGCTGTTGTGAGGTTGTCATGTACCGGAGCGAGGGAGAAGGGTGAGGGAAGGCAGGGAGAAGGATGAAGGACGACTGGGAGAAGGATGAGGGAGGACTGGGAGAAGGGTGAGGGAGGGCTGGGAAAGAGGCGAAGGAGGTCAGGGAGAGGCTGGGAGAAGGAGCAGAGAGTAGAATGAGAGAGAGACCTGGAAGAAGGACGAGGGGTGAGGGAGGGGAGTGAGAGGGTGGTAGACAAGGGAGTGAAAAAGGGAAGGAATGGTAGGAAAGAAAAGAAGAAGAGAAGAGGGGTTGAAAAGGGAGAGGGGGAAAGAGAAAATAAATAAATGGGCAGGGTATGGGAGGGAGAGGGGAGAATGTGAAAAGGAAGAGGGGGGATGACGGAAAAGGGATAAAGGGAGAGTAGGAGATGGAGATATAAAGAAAGGCGGAGTAGAGGAGAAGGCATAAAAGATGTACAATGATAAGAAAGACGGGAGAGAGAGGGGGAGGGGGGTGTGAGGAGAGGGAGAGTAGGCAGAAAAAGGGAGAAAGGTAGAGGTAAGATGGTCAGGGAGAAGGGAGAGGGAGGGTGAGGGAGAGAGAGGTGGGGGGGCAACTCAATTATATATAAAAGACGTTTTTCTGTTGGTCTAGACTTGAGCTGTCTGGCGTGTGTGTGTGTGTGTGGTTTTGTTGCTGTGTGTGTGTGTGCGTGTGTGTGTGTGTGTGTGTCTACCTAGAGATATGACGAGACATATCAACTTATTTCACCTGATAATTAAACACTTAAACTAACCAAATTGATTATACCACACCAGCTAACTAATCACACCACACCAATTATAAAACACAATACCATTTAATTATACCACACCAGCTTAATCCAGCGTGAACCGACTAATTAATCATACCTTAAGCTTGGTAAAGATATAAATAATTGTGGTATTAAGCTTTCCATCACTTGTCTTAAGGTTTGGGCATTATTTTCACAGCAGAGAAACTCACTCACTCCTGAAGAAGGCGCTGTTGGGGGAGTTAGATATGTGTAAATGGTGAGAGAAAGGTTAATAATTGTACTCAAGGGATTAAGTTATTGTACTCAAAGGGTTAATTGTACTCAAGGGGTTAAATCATTGTACTCAAAGGGTTAAATCAATGTACTTAAGTGACAGTTGCTTCTACACTTTTGTTATTATTACAAATTTAATGTCATATCATTTGTTTTTATTTATTTATTCATTTATTTATTCGTAATGGGGGAGGGGACGACGGCCGAGGGGAAGTGTTAATGAGGGGAACGAGTGATAGACGAGCGAGGGGTAAAGGGAATGAGGGGACAGGATGAAGGACGTGTTAACTGATGGGGGATAAAGATGATGGGTGATGAGGGAGGGGCAGGTGTGAGGGATAATGAGGGCATGAGGAGTGAGGGGAGATGAGGGCGTGAGGGGCAGGACAGGAAATGAGAAAAGGTGGAGACGTCTCGAATTTGTATGTATGTCAGTCAGGCAGCCGGGCAGGACACTCTTCCACCCCTTCTCCATCTCCTCCTTCTTCTCCTTCCTTCCGTTCCTTCTTACTCCTTCTCATCCCTCTCCTCTTTCTCCTGCTACCCTTTCCCCTCCTCCTCTCGCTTCTCCTAATCCTTCCCCTCATCCCCTTCCTCCCCCTTTACCCTCCTCCCTCTCCCCTTACCCCATTCCCTTATCCTTCCTCCCGCTTATTCCCCTCTTTCCTTCCCCTCATCCCCCTTCTTCCTTCTCCTTTCCCCTCTTCTCCCCTCTGACAGACACACGTGCTCAGGAAATGCGCAACAGGAAACACAGGACGGGGAATAATAACAACCCTGTCTGTCTAAGTCCCTCTCTGCGTCACCACTCCACATCCCTCTCCCCACACATCCCCACTCCCCTACACATCCTCTCTCACCCCTCTCCCCACACACCCCCACCCCTATAGTAGTCCCCTCATACTGTACACCCCTCTCTCCCATCCCTCTCCTCACCCTACTCAACACTCCACCCCACTCCATTTCTCTCAAACAATCATCCCCTAATACTTCTCCAAACACCCTACCCCCACCCCACCCCTTCAACCCCACCCCACCCCACCCCACCCCACCCACCCTCTCCACACTCGATCTCAATCCTTTAACATCACCCTGAAAAAAAAATCCTCTTAACACCACCCCTCCCCACCTCTCACCCCCACTCATCCCCCTCTCACTACCCCACTCCCCCCTCACGTCTACATTCATTAGATTATCCGAATTTCAATTATCCGGCCAATTGGTTACTAAGATCATTTTTCGTGAGCTCTTTAAAGCCTTTGATAGGAGATGGAGCTCTGGTTATAATGAGTCTGAGGGACGTCTAGAAAGTCTCACGAGGGTAGTGACGTCTTGAGTACGATGTTAATCTCTTGAGTACGATGTTAATCTCTTGAGTACGATGTTAATCTCTTGAGTACGATGTTAATCTCTTGAGTATGATGGCAGCCTCTTAGTGAGACAGACAGACAGACAGACAGACAGACAGAGACACAAACATTAAAGAGAAAGAGAAAAAACAGATAGACGAAGAGAAAGGAGAGAGAGAGAGAGAGAGAGAGAGAGAGAGAGTAGGCAAAATTAATGAAGAATCAATGAGGCTTTTGGTCAGTGATGTTTTCTTCTGAAAGGTTGTAAAAGCCTCAATCTTTAGGGTGAGAAGGGGTGAGAGGAGAGGGAGGAAGGAGAGAGGGGAGAGAGAGAAAAAGAGGAAAGGAAAGTGAGAGAGATAGAAGGAAGGTAGAGGTGGAGGAGAGAGTGGGACGGAAGCAGGAGAGAGAGAGAGAGAGATGAATATTAAAACAGGTACAAACGAAGAAACACAAGAACAAAAGAAATGAAAGAGAAAGACACAGGAGAGGAAGATAAAGGTTAGAACAAAGACAAAGAAAAGACGACGCAATGATCACGTATGAAAGGAACTTGAGAAGAAGAAGAAGAAAGAGGAAGAGAGACGAATGAGTAAGACGAGGAGGAAGGAGGGAGGAGGGAGAAGCGAGCGTGCAATTGGGGTGTGGAGGGGAGGGGGAGGACTGGAAGGGGGAGGGAGGAGGATTGAGGGGGAGGGGAGGGAGAAGGGACAGTGGGGGAAGAGATGGGGAGAGGGACTGAAAGAAGGGGAAGGGGATGGGGGGAGGGAAGTCAATGCACCAGTATAGCCAACAGTGAACAGTATTGCCAATGTCAGACTCATGGACAATAAGCAGTATAAGGAAAGTACACACCTCACCTCCTGACAGTGCACTCCTGGGCCCTCCATGGACAGTACACACCCCTGGGCCCCCATCCTGGACAGTAGTGGTGGGGATGGTGGTGTTGGTCACAGTAGTCTTCTTAACAGCTACTATTTACTACTACTACTACTACTACTACTACTACTACTACTAATGTTGCTGAGAGTTAGACCACCACCACCACTGCTGTTGCCCCCCCACACACATCCCCAACCAGAGGACGCAGCAGCTGGTGTCGTCATTGGGTGAAGCAGCTCTGGGCTTTACTTACACTAAACAGGGAAACAACGCTGAACAATTTCCGTTTTGAAATGAAGATGGAGAGCACGTCGCCTTGAGGGTCGCGCGTGGGTCTGGCAATAGCTGTTGCAACATTTCTTATTTGCGGTCTTTTGAGGATAGAGGATAAATTCTGGCGTGTTGGAGTGACCTTCTGTGGTGTGGGCGGCGGACAGTTGCCTTAATTAACTGTGGTGGTGTTGGTGAGTTGTGGTGGTGGTTGTGGTGGTATGGGTGGGTTGTCGTGGTGTGGTGTATGGGTGGGTTGTCGTGGTTGTGGTGGGTCGTAGTGGTGTTGTTGGGTTGTCGTGGGTCGTAGTGGTGTTGTTGAGTTGTCGTGGGTCGGTGGTGCTGTTGGTTGTCGGGTCGTAGTGATGTTGTTGTTGTCGTGGGTCGTAGTGGTGTTGTTGGGGTTGTCGTGGGTCGTAGTGGTGTTGTTGGGTTGTCGGGTCGTAGTGGTGTTGTTGGGTTGTCGTGGGTCGTAGTGGTGTTGTTGGGTTGTCGGGTCGTAGTGGTGTTGTTGGGTTGTCGTGTCGTAGTGGGGTTGTCGAAGTTGGTGTTAGTTAACTGAACCATATAATATAGATTTTTCATACCATACAAATCATAATGTACTTACACACACACACACACACACACACACACACACACACACACACACACACACACACACACACACACACACACACAACAGCACGTCGTCTCAATTCATGTCTATTACAATTAGACAGAGTCTAGTCAGTGCTTCAGCCGACGTCAATATTTTAGTCATTTAGCCTTCACCCTTCCCTCCTTCCCTCCTCCTCTCCTTCCCTCCCTCCTTCATTTTCTCCTTCCTTCTTCTCTCCCTTCCCCCTTCTTCCCTTCCCCCCGCCTCTTCCCTTTTTCATACATTCCTCCCTCCGTTCTTCCCTTTCTCTCTCCTCTGTCTCTCCTTCCCACTTCCTTCCCTCCTTACTTCCTCCTTCCATCCTTCCTTCCTTCACGTTCACTTACATTCACAACTTCAGCTTGTTTTCTTACGCTACATTAAAAACTAGACTAGAATAACTGGCATAAGTAGAAGCATAAAGTAGGATAAGTAATGAGGTAAGTGGTGGCGTGAATTGTACCCCACGCACAAGATACTTAGAGAGAGAGAGAGAGAGAGAGAGAGAGAGAGAGAGAGAGAGAGAGAGAGAGAGAGAGAGAGGAGAGAGAGAGAGAGAGAGAGGTCCGTGACTTTGTAAATATATGTGTTGTGTGGTGTTGAGGTCCTGTTCATCACGTTCTGATCTGTTATCGCACGACCCTCTGTGTGGTGTGTGTGTGTGTGTGTGTGTGTGTGTGTGTGTGTGTGTGTGTGTTGTTATTGATTAGGTTTTAATTAAGGAAGATAGTAATGGTAAAAAATAAGGTCGGTAAGGTTTGAGTTGATGGGGCGTTGAGTGTGAGGAAACGGAGAGTGTAATGTAGGTTTGTCTCTCTCTCTCTCTCTCTCTCTCTCTCTCTCTCAATATTACCACCACAAGAATGAAATAAATAAAGACACAGAGAAACACGAATAAACATAAATAAAACAAAATAATAAACAAAAACTCACAATACCGCCACCACCTCACGCCCACACGCCCACACGCTACCCTCAATGACAGCGACATAAAACTGGTGCGGGACCCAGCGTGACCCCTTGCAGCACGCCATGTAAACAAAGACAAAACGCTCCCCTCCCATCCCCCTCACTATTACACTCAGTGGTCCTTGTATCTATCATCCACTTACGTCCTGCCAACTTTTACGAGCAGAACAATTCAGTCATTATCTTAGATCTTGATAATCTAAGTCTGTTTTCCTTCAATTGTAGATATAATATAATAATTCGTCTTCTTATCAGTTAACTGCAGGGAAATTGTAGTTAGTTTTGTACTTCTAGTTGGAATAGTTGTGGGGTCATGTATGTAAATAAGTCTAGGGTTGGTTGGGGCAGGTGTGGAGTCATGTATGCAAACAAGTGTAGAGTTGGTTGGGGCAGGTGTGGAGTCATATATGTAAACATGTGTAGGGTTGGTTGGTGTAGGAGGCTGTACATGTAGGGTTGGTTGTAGGTGTGGAGTGCTGTATATGTAGGGTTGGTTGGTGTAGGTGTTGAGTCATATATGTAAACACTTGTAGGGTTAGTTGGTGCAGGTGTGGAGTGGTACACGTGTAGGGTTGCGTGTGTGCTTGTGTGTGTGTATATAAAGTGGCAGACAGGCAGTTCCTCTTGTGCCTTGTTTGAGTGAAGTAAACTTGTTGTAATGGTGTAATGGTTTAAAGGATAATAGTGGGTCAAGAGAGTGCTTTGTGTGTGTGTGTGTGTGTGTGTGTGTGTGTGTGTGTGTGTGTGTGTGTGTGTGTGTGTGTGTGTGTGTGTGACCCTCTACCTTGCCTCCAGGTGATGTATGTTGATAGCTGTGGACAGTGAGAGAGACGTAGAGGTGACAGAGACAGATAAACAGACAGAGACAAAGACGGATATTGTAAGTGAATGATATTAAGGCAGGGATAGAGACAGGAACACAGACAGTAAAAGACAGACAGGAGGGAAAAGTGACCTAGATGAACACAAGGAAAGGGAAAGACAGAGAGACACAGACAAGTAATTAGACAGACAGGTGCAAGATATAGTTGTAAATGAGAGGAACAGGAACAGACAGACACAGAAAGACAGTCAAACAGACACACGAGGTAAGGAAGATCGTCACACATACAACACGACTGATATACGTACGTACAGACAGTAAAAGCTCGTACACACACACACACACACACACACACACACACACACACACACACACACACACACACATATTAAATATATCAAGATTATATTTCCTGAAAATATAGAATTAAGTGGCAGAGGCAGTGTCTAGTATTTTCCTACAGCTGCTGAATTTCCCCAGAGAGGCGATATTTTCAGTCCAGTTTCACCCTCAACGTTGTCTGAACGTTTGTCTGTGTGAACGTCTCCTCGTGTATCTGTGAACGTTTTTTGGTTGAATGTGTGTGTGAGAACGTCTTCGTGTGTGTGTGTGTGTGTGTGTGTTTCTGTTTCTTTATGTATGTTTACTTTGTTTGTCTTTGTATGAGTGTCTTTGTTTATATGTTTGTTTACTTGTGTTTGTATGTGTATTAGTTGTGTGTGTGTGTGTGTGTGTGTGTGTTTCTTGCCCAGTACCCTTCATCTCCTCCATCTAATTCCATTTCCCCTCTATTCTTCCTGTCCTACCTCTCTACCTTCTCCCATCTCTCTTCCTCTCACCTCTCCAATATCTGGTTTTGCCCTTCTCCAAATTCTCTCCTTAGCTATTGCATTTATCCATTCTTCTCTGTTTCTTTTAACCTCCTGGTTACCGATATTCCTCATCTCCCATCCTCTCTCTCTCTCTCCATCTCCATCTTTCCCATTTCCCTTCTGTCCTTTGCCCCATTAATCTCTCTTTCCTCTTGCTCCTCTCTTATATTCTTGCTCTCTTCCTCCTCCTTTCTCCTTTGTTACCCTCTTCCTCACTCACCCTTCTCTCCTTTTTTTCTTCTCTTCCTCCCTTTCCCTCCCTTCACTGCACCACGTGATTTACATGTTGCAATTGTTGTTTCATTAAGGTCGTTAGCATTGTTGTAGTGGTGGTTGAGTTGTTTACAGGCTATTAATTATTGGATGATGAGAGGAGGGGGAGAGAGGGAGGGGGTGAGAGAGAGGAGGGGGGTGGGAGAGAGAGGGAGGGGGGGTGAGAGAGAGGAGGGGGGTGGGAGAGAGGGAGGGGGTGAGAGAGAGGGAGGGGTGAGAGAGAGGAGGGGTGAGAGAGAGGGAGGTGGGAGAGAGAGGGAGGGGGTGAGAGAGGAGGAACAGATGAGGAGAAAGAGGAAGAAGGAAGGGGGAGAAAAATATAAAGGAAAAGAAAGAAGAAACCGATGGGAAAGTATGCTTAGAGAGAGAGAGAGAGAGAGAGAGAGAGATGAGACCTGTGATGAATTTTATCTCTCTAATGGAGAAAATGAAATAAGTTCACGCCATCGCTTTCTTATTTCTCCCCCATATCTACCTATCTTCTCTTCTTCCTCATGTCTTCAATTCCTTAACCTCCCTTCTTTACCTTCTCCTTCGTCTTCCTCTCACCTCATTTATCTCATCCACTCCATTTATTCCTCCGTTATCTTCCTAATTCGTCCATATTTTGGTGGCCTCTCACAGCTTTGTCTCTTCTTTCTTTCACCTCCCCAAGATTTAGAGAGGAGGGGGAGAGAGGAGGGGAGAGAGGGAGGAGGAAGAAGGAGAGAGGGAGATGGAAAGAGGGTTAGGGAAGGTAAGAGTGAAGAGGGAAGTGGAATATAAATAAAAGATGGAAGGGAGAGAGAGAGAGAGAGAGAGAGAGAGAGAGAGAGAGAGAGAATATATGCATTAAATTAAAGATATATATCACAAATTATACCTAATAATAATAATAATAATAATAATAATAATAATAATAATAATAATAAATAGATAAAATACTCTCAGTAACACTTCCTCTCACCCTTCTACTTCCCTCTCACCCTCTTCACCCCCTCCCCAACTAAAGATTTTCACGGGAGATGTTAAACCCCTCCAGATCCTTTATAATATGTCTCTCTTATATAGAACATTTTAAAGAATATGTGTCACTTCAGGGATGTGTTGTGATCGGTACTGGGGGCAGGGGAGGGATGTGTCTTGTCTTGTCTGTCTGTCTGTCTGTCTTCCTGTCTGTCTGTCTGTCTGTCTGTCTGTCTTCTGTCTGTTGTCTGTTGTCTTCCTGTGTCTGTCTGTCTGTCTGTATTGGTTTTAGTTCAGGGGTATATTGTGATCGAAACTGTGTGTGTGTGTGTGTGTGTGTGTGTGTGTGTGTGTGTGTGTGTGTGTGTGTGTGTGTGTGTGTGTGTCTGATATAGAGGGAGCAGTATTAGTGACGTCAGAATTAGATGTCATGGAAGAGGAGGAAGGAGGGAAGAAGAGAGAAATGGAAGAGAGAGATACAAAGGAAAGGAGGAGGAGAGAAGAGAAATTGGGAAGCCGAAACACAAGAGATGAGAATGAGAGAGGGAAACGAAATGAGGAAGAAGAGAAGAGAAAAGAGATATAGAAGACGAAATAAGGAAGGGAAGAGGAGAAGGAGAGAAGAGAGATAGAGATATGAAGAAGGTGTTACTATATATACACACTTGGCAGTTTACTCATTAAGGTAACTGCTCTTAATTAAACTACCTTCTCTCTCTAGGTCAAGTTTTTAATCCAAGAACCTGATTTAATTTGTTATTCCTAAATGTAAATTATTATTATTGTCTTTTGGATAAGTTTGTGTTTAAATATTTTGTGGGGGTATTTTCTGAGACAGTAGATAAACATAACAACATAATGCTGAAATGAAAGAGTTTAAGTAGTATCTGTCTGTCTGTCTGTCTGTCTGTCTGTGTGTCTGTCTGTCTGTGCTTCTGTTTGTCTGTGTGTCTGTCTGTCTGGGAACAAGAGTGCCTCACCTGTGTCCAATTGGTTATACCTGTGAACTTTTTCAGGTGACAAACCGGGATTAATGCGTTACGGTTGCTGTGTCTACTGTATATGGTTGTGTGTGTGTGTGTGTGTGTAAAAGAGAGAGACAGACACAGAAAAGAGACAGATATAGATAGAGGGATAGACAGCAACACACACACACACACACACTTGAACCCTCCACCACCTCTTCACTGTGTTGCACTTCACTATTTACTAACCCCATTTTTTTCCTACCATCCACTCTTCTCCTCCTTTAGTCTTTTATCCTTCCATTTTTATTCTCTCTTCTCTCTCTCTCTCTCTCTCTCTCTCTCTCTCTTGGCGGTGACAGGTATTAATTGACTTAGTACCGGCTTCTTGTCCCACCTTCTTTTCACCTGTGTTTGGTGTTTATTGACGGGGTTTAGTTTTGCTTTTTTCTCGTGTTTTTGTGTGTGTGTTTGTGTGTGTGTGTGTGTGTGTGTGTGTTTGTGTGTGTGTGTGTGTGTGTGTGTGTTTGTGTGTGTGTGTGTGTGTGTGTTTGTGTGTGTGTGTGTGTGTGTGGATAGTTCTTTTGTTGAATTTTGCTGCCAGTCTTCTTCTCTCTCTCTCTCTCTCTCTCTCCTAAGGGTACGCCTGGTAACTTCACTCACTATCGACTCTGTCACTGAAGTCACAACCACACACACACACACACACACACACACACACAAACAAAGATCACCTAACACTCTCTCCACCACAAACAAAACAGCTTTTCTCTCGACTTCAAAGAGACAACCAGATTTTTTCAAGGCTCAAATTTCCGGACATTTTAAAGTTCTCAAAAAAATAATCGGAAGTAACAGTGTCATATATTTTTTGTATTTTTATATATTTTTGTGATTTTATAATTTTGAAACTTTTACGTCCTTTTCAACATCGAATATATTTTTTATAACTGTATATAAACTCAAATCCGTACAACACAATTGACCTTTTTATTCACAAATAATTCTCACACTGCAAAAAAAAATAATACTAAATAAAAAAAAATGAAATAAATAAACAGGAATGTGTATTGTTGAAATGTAAATGTAACTGAGGAAAACTGGACTTTTTGTTGAAGGGGAGGATGTTGGGGTCGCTGGAGTCAGGTGGTCGCTATAAGTGGTCAAGTGGTCGCTAGAGTCAAGTGGTTGATGGGGTCGGGTGGTTAGTGGAGTTAGGTGATCGCTAGAAACAGGTGGTCGCTATAAGTGGTGGCAGGATTCAGGTAATGAGAGAGAGAGAGAGAGAGAGAGAGAGAGAGAGAGAGAGAGAGTACAACACACCCACTTATTTGTATTTTTACTACTAACTACTATAGTGACGTGATGGTAAAAAAACTTCTTGTGTTGTGTGTTGATCAATACTTAAGAGAAAGGACAATTGTACAGAAAATTAATTTTATTGTCTACCGATTTTATTTTTATTTTTTTTTTTTTTTATATATATATTTTTTTTTTGTGGTTATGTGGTGATAAAAATTGGGTCTATTCATTTTGTTGATGTAACTTTTTTTTTTGTGGGGGAAGTTGTGTGTGTGTGTGTGTGTGTTATGTAGTATGTATGTATGTATGTATGTGTATGTATGTATGTATGTATGTATGTATGTATGTATGTATGTATGTATGTATGTATTTATGTATGTATGTATGTATGTATGTATGTATATAATTTACCCCCACTCCAATTTCCTAACCCCCCTCCCTCCCCTACTAAGCCATCCCTCTCTCCCTAACCCCTCCCCCACCACACTTCTCCTGACGTAGTGAAGACAGTATTAAGCGTCGTCCTAACTTCACTCTCTCGTCTTGGTGATTTTACAAGAGTTATGTGAGTGACGTCATCATCGTCAGTATATCATAGGATTAGTGGACAATGGGATTACGATTATAATTAGGATTGTTTGATGCACTCTCTCTCTCTCGTTATTGCTTTTTTTTCTTTTCCTTCCATCTAGCCAACTCTTTCACCTTGCTAACCATCGCAACCAGAGAGAGAGAGAGAGAGAGAGAGAGAGAGAGAGAGAGAGCAGGGTTCAAATGACTGTAAAAATGTCACACTTGCCAGAGGTGACAATGTGATCACCTTTGTTTAGGGTCTGTAGGTGGTAGAAAAAATACCTGAGAGGAGGGAGGTGAGAGAGGGGGGGGAGAGGGAGAGGGGGAGGGGAAGAGGAGGGACGGGGAGAGGAGGAGGTGGGTATGGAGGAGTGGAAGAGGAGGAAGGGGGAGAGTGAAAGGGTGGAGAGAGGAAGTGAAGGGGAAGGAGAAAGGAGATGGAAAAGGCGAGGGGGGGGAGCAGAGGGCCGAAAAGAAGAAAAGAAGGAGATAAGAAAAGAGAATGGAAAGAAGGAATGAAGAGGGAGAGAAGCGAGTGGGGGGAGGAGAGAAAAAGGAGGAGGAGAAGGGGAAGAGAAAGAGATCATAGGGGAGAAGACAAAAATATGTAAACTGTGGTTAGTGAGAAGGAGGGAAGGAGGGAAGGAGAGGAGGAGGAAGAGAAGATGGAAGAGGAGGATGATGAGGGGTGGATAAGAAAGAGGTTCAAGAGGTTGTGGTTGGAAGGGGAGAAGGAGTGGGGTGGTGGTAGATAGATAGATAGATGGATAGATAGATAGATAGATAGATAGATAGATAGATAGATAGATCGATAGATAGATAGAGGATAGATAGATAGAGGAAATATTTATAACTAACAACAGAAAAGGAAGCACAGAATTTTATGACTCCTGTGCACCGAAACACGTCAATACCCTCATGAAAATACCCAGCATAAAATGTCACTCTGTCCTCCTGGGTATTTGGGTATTTTGAGGTGGGTATTTTTTGGGGGGAGGGGCACAAAACTTATGCCCATACTTACCTGGGTGGATTACACAGTGCTATCCAATGCCCGTACACTCTAGCTCTCGCGTGTTAACTCTACAATGATACGAGATCTACAGTACAGGCAGGTTTTAAGTATATAATATCAACAAAGGTCAGAGGTCAGGGGTCAGGGTGGGAAGGGGGGGGGTACCAGGTCACCAGTTGACGTTTATGAACCTCACGTGATGTATAAATTTATTTTTCATTACACATTAAAAATAATAATAATAATAATAATAATTTCTAACGAGGTATTTGAAATTGTTGTAATGGTTAGTAATTGGTGTTATTCAGGTGTTGGCTAGCGTGGTGGGTTGACCTTGTAGTTGATAATGAAGCATTTAAATCAGGTGTTCAAAATGTAGGTTTAATTTCTGTACAGATATCAAGATTACCTCCACGTGTTTATCTTATTTTTAACTTGTTGGTTTAAGTTAAATCATTTTATCTGTTTTTATTTTGAGATGAAAGAACACACCATCATGAACAGAGAACAAATTTATAAGAACACATACTACCACAAGAACACAGACTACCACAAGAACACAGACTACCACAAGAACACAGACTACCACAAGAACACAGACTACCACAAGAACACAGACTACCACAAGAACACAGACTACCACAAGAACACAGACTACCACAAGAACACGCAACATCATGAACAGAGAACAAATTATAAGAACACAAACTACCACAAGAACACAAAATTTGATCTTTACAGCACAGACTACCACAAGAACACACAACATCATGAACAAAGAACAAAATATAAGAACACTAACAACAAGAACAAACTTTAAACACAAACACAAAATATCATAAACTAAGAACAAGTCGGGTTTTTTATGTTGAACAAATTACTCTTATAGGAAGATTAAAATGGCGTGGTGTGTTAGAGTAAGGTTTCGCAGTGGTGGCTATTAGGATTGGTGGCTATTAGGATTGGTGGCTATTAGGATTGGTGGCTATTAGGATTGGTGGCTATTAGGATTGGTGGCTATTAGGACTGGTGGCTATTAGGATTGGTGGCTATTAGGATTGGTGACTATTAGGATTGGTGGCTATTAGGATTGGTGGCTATTAGGATTGGTGGCTATTAGGATTGGTGGCTATTAGGATTGGTGGCTATTAGGATTGGTGGCTATTAGGATTGGTAACCAGAATTAAGAAAAAATACGAATCGGGTTTCAATTCGTTTGGAACCCCTTACTAGTACGATCTACACTAGGATTAGGTTTCACTAGCATTACACTCTACAAGGCTTAGAATTCACTAGGATTAGGCTCTACTAGTATCATAATTCACTAGCATTAGGATCTACTAGTATAATAATTCACTAGCATTAGGCTCTACTAGGAGTAAGATCTACTAAGATTAAAGTTTACTTGGACAGTCATGGTTTAAGGTGTCACCGTAAAATGTAAATATACTTTCTCAGGTGACATTCAAAGGCTCTTAAAAAATTAATGTCAGATCTCACTTAACATGACAAACTTTGAAAAACAATATATACTTTTTTCATCTCAATTCGAATGTCAACTTTGGACAATACAATGAAGGTAGAAAGATTATTGGTTCTTCTTCTTCATCTTCTTCTTCTATTCTTTACTTGACTTTCCTTCGTCTCTCGTTCGTTTCTTTTATCTGTTTTTGTTTATTGTTGTTTGTATATTTTTTTATTAATTTAATTTTATCGTTTTATTTTATGTAGTCTGTGTTCTTTAATTATTTTATTTTTAATTATCGTTTGTCTTGGTTTTATTTTTATTGTTATTGTTTGTTTATTATTTTATTTCTTATTTTATCGTTTCGTTTATATATTAATACATTTTCTCCTATTTTTTATTTTTTTTCATTCTTTAATTCTTTATAATTCGTCTTTTTTTCTCACTTGTTACTCTATTTTATAATTATTTAATGTACATAGTTCTTTAATTTTATCTATCTATCTATCTATCTATATATATATTAATCTATCTATCTATCTATCTATCTATCTATCTATCTATCTATCTATCTATTTCGTCATTGTTTTGGAAAATAGTAAATTCTAGTAATATACAGATATATATAGAAAGTAAGAAAGAAAGAAAGAAAGAAAGAAAATCGATATGCAAGTTATATTTTCCTATTCCGGGTCAACCTTGTTACCTGTGAATATTAGGTCAGGTCAAGTTAGGTCACCTCGTTTATTAATTAGTTGTTGATGTATTACAGGTAAACTTATAACAATAATTTTGTTTGTTGATGAATGAAATAATAGTGAATCTGTATGTGATAATTATGATAAATTAAATATAATAATAATAATGATAATGATGATAATAGTAACGATATTAATGACTACTAGGAATATTAATAATGATAGTAATAATAAATAATGATATTAATAATGATAATAATGATAATGATGATAAAAATAATAGTAATAATACAAAACTATAATAATAAATAATAATAATAATAATAATAATAAAAATAATAATGATAGTTTTCAATAGACTTTGCAATACCCCAACGATATCAGTTCCAAAAATATCGAGAATAGCAAAAATAATGACGAATGCGACCGACTTACCTTCAACGAACAAGTGTATGTCATGTCAGGTGGAACTAGCGCGTCTTGTGGCATAACTAGAAGTTAATTGGCCTGTATCTTCCTTTACCACGGAGTCACTAGCCAATAGGAGCTGTGTTATGTCCTGTAGTGATTCGTTAAATATTAAAAGTTTATGTTATCTCTATATATCTTCGTTAAATTCCTTTGTTTTTAGTAAGTTTTGTTTTAGCTGTTTGAAGTTGCTTAAGTGAACATCAGTGAACGTTAGGGTGGTAAAGGAGTATTGTTCTAGTATGTGGATTAGGCTCTAAGTACTGGCAATCCATCCCGAGAAGTGTAAAAGTGTCGATCTCTAGCCTGACCGTGTTAAAGTCACCACCACGGGTCAGGGAGAGCGAGGACACAGCCGGCACAACCTCCCCATGAGACGTGTCATCCCAAACTGCTGTCTCTCGCACTTGACAACTCTCGCGAGGTTTGGAGTAACGTTGCCAATGATTATTTTCGATTTAATTTTTCCTATTAATACATATGCGCTATCTTAATTACATTTTACATATTTACGTTTCAATAATTAAATCTAAGAACGGTAATTATTAACAGGGATGGAAATTAGTTGTATTAGATATAAACAATACGATGTTATTGTTTATATGGTAACCTGGTCGCCCCACGTGCTGCGCGGTGCAACATGCGCAGGACAGTATCTCACCTGTTGATATTTTGGTCGGTCCTGCCCACCCAGGGAGACTCACTTGACCTGCTGCTGGTGTGTGTGAGCTCTGAGTCTTTTGTTCTGTCAGGTGTGGGCGGCCTGAGGTGGTTTATAAGTTATGGATTTCTTGACATTTTTTATTGCCATTAAAAGACCACCTGATGATTAGACACCCTTCCACTACCCTACCCTACCCTACCCTAACCTACCCTTCCACTACCCTACCCTCATTAACCTTTGTATATATTAAATTATCACAGTATTTTGTAACCTTATGCTGTAATTATGTATTTCAGGAGTTTACTTCTCACCTGTCCTACACTCACCTGTTCTCAGTGACTCAAGCAGGTAAGGTAATCACGTTATTAAACTCTACGGTAACATTTCATACAATTTCACTTATATCCACTAGAAGGAGGTATTTTATTTTATTTTTAATCTGCGTTAGTTAACTCTATGAACACTAATTTAGGAGAGAAAGGACAGAATTGAATCATATATGGCAACTTTTCATATAGTTTTGTTTCGTTATTAATCAAGAGGATTTTTTTTCATAAGTTGCGTAAGGTAGCTTTATGAATGCCATTTTTGACTGAGAGAACCTTTAGTCCCTCACTTAAAACAACCGATGAATCTGTTAGGTTAGGTTAGATTAGGATAGGTTAGGTTAGGTTAGGTTAGGTTAGGTTAGGTTAGGTTAGGTTAGCGTGGTTAATCTTCAGGTGAAATAAGCTCAGGTGGAGATTCTTCAGGTAAACCCAGTTAATTAATATTCAGAGGTAACATTGATCCTCTATTTAATTATGTTGGTTTAATTACCTTCCTAGAGCATCTCTTTTATTAACCAAAACTAATTACATCTATTAAAGGGAACTATCATTAAAGATTCAGTAATTATTATCCACTTCAACACCATTTGTAAATTAATTTAGATGTGATATTCAGATATGATGTGTGTGTGTGTGTGTGTGTGTGTGTGTGTGTGTGTGTGTGTGTGTGCCTTTGGAAGTTCTTGAAACCCTGTACTCCGACGTGCTGTGTGTGGCGGATGACTGGCGACCCCTTGTGATGCGTCGTTCAGTTTCATCTCAAGACTTATACTGTGCTGTGCTGTGCTGGAGAACTTTACCGTGTTGACAAAACTGTTCTTACGCACCTTTACTGACCCTCTAAGACAGACAGACAGACAAGCAGACAGACCCTAACAATGACACCATGGCAACATCTCCCTCTCCCTGGAAATATCAATGGTAGCCCGATAGTGTGGCACCTCGACACTGGCAACCGCGACACTGATACTATGGCACCTTAATACCATGACACTGTGGCACCACGAGAGCGTCACTGGCACTGTGGGGACCAAAAAGCATAACAAGTGGGGTGATCCATCAGGAGGTGGGTGCCGCCATCACGAACTAATTCCACAGGCTTGATGTACGCCGCCCAGGGGACCTCTTAGTGCCCAACCTACACCAAAACTTGCCCAAATATGCACATACTGCTTCATCCTCCGCCTTCTGCTGCTACTCCTTCTGCGTCCATCTCTTCCTCCTCCTCCTCCTCCTTTTGACCTTATTGCTCCTGCTGTTATTCCTCCTCCTTATCTTGTTCCTGTTGTTAGTCTTCCTCCTCCTGCTCTTTCTCCTCTTGCTCCTGCATCGTTCTTTCCTCCTCCTCTTCCTTGTCTCCTCCTCCTGTTTCCTTCTCCTCCTATTTGTTCCCTGCTCTTCCTCCTGCCCCTTACACTTGCTTTTGTTTGTTGCTACTGTTGCTTTTACTTCTGCCTTCCTCCCTTTACTGCCTGCTCATGTTACTGTTACAAGCGATGATGATGATGATGATGATGATGATGATGATGATGATGATAATGATGACTCTGGTTGACATACTCCTTTCACCCTCCAACACTATCACACACACACACACACACACACACACACACTCTCTCTCTCTCTCTCTCTCCTCTTAATTACGTGCCTTGCTACCTGTATAAATTAACCATCTGATGTAGTGTTACTAATCATCACGAGACATACAACACACACACACACACACACACACACACACACACACACACACACACACACACACACACACACACACACATACACACACACACACACACACACACACACATACACACACACACACACACACACACACACTGCCTCAAACGCCTACAGATGACAACACCATTAGGGTTGATTAACTTGTCTTGGAGTTACTATGGAGAAGTTGGTGCCTAATGGAGTCTTGCCCTTGTGAAAGACTGTGGCATTTATAGACGGGTATCTCTCAGCCATACTCCCCTGATGCTCTCAGCCATACTACCATGATGCTCTACCAATATCAACATGGTACCATACAGTACACACGTCACACTACCATGCCCTCGTCACATTACCATACTTTCACCACACTACCATACCTTCACCACACTACCATACCTTCACCACACTACCATACCTTCACCACACTACCATACCTTCACCACACTACCATACCTTCATCACACTACCATACCCTCATCACACTACCATACCACCCTACCATAACACGCTACCATAACTAGTCTCGTAAGAAGTGTGAAGCTGTTTTAATATTTCAAGCCAATTTCTTGGTCCGGGGGCGGCAATCTCTTCAGAAAACGCGGGGAAATATTAATCTGTGTTGATTCATCTTAGTTCCCCGTTAACGTGTGTGTGGATCTCTTTTAATGTGGAGGTGTTATCATCTTCTTCTCTGCCTCCTTCTGTTTGATAAGTTGATAGATAGATATATAGATAGATAGAGAGAGAGAGAGAGAGAGAGAGAGAGAAAGAGAGAGAGAGAGAGAGAGAGAGAGAGTCACTTACTCCAGGTCGCTCAGAGTAACAATTGCATTTCTCTCCCCCTATGACCTGTCTAATAAGGCAGCCTTCCTGTCCTTTCCCCTCCCGTCCTTCTTCTTGTTCTTTCTTCTCCTCCTTCTTCCTATCCCTCCCTCCCTTACTTCCTCTCCTCCCCACATTGTCCTTCCCCCGGTTTTCTATCTATTTTTTTCCATTTCTCTTTCCTTCTTTCCTTCCTTCCCACTCTCTCCTTCTCCTCCCTTCTTCTTTCCCTTCCCACCCCCTCATCTCCTCCTTCCCTCTTTTCCTACCCCCTGCTCTTCTCTCTCCTTCTTTCCTCGGTTCTATCTCCTTCCTCTCCTTCTCCTCTTTATTCCTCCTGTCTTTGTCTCCTCCTCCCTTGCCTAATCTCCATGTCACCTCCTAGGACACTGATCTCCCCCCTCTTCCTCCCTTCTTCCCTCCCTTTCTTCTCTCTCCTGCCTCCTTTAACCCCCACCCCACTTCCCTCTTTCTCTCTTCTTAACTTCCCTCCCTCCTCCCTTCCCCCCTATGAAACATCCTCCATCTTCTCCCCTTCTGCCTTCCCGCCCTCTCTTCCCCCCTCCCTCCCTCCTTCCCTCCCTCCTTCTTCCCCCCTCCTCCTCCCTCCCTCCCTCCCTCCCTCCCCTCCCTCCCTCCCTCCCCTCCCCTCCTTCCACCTCCCTCCCTCCTCCACCCCCCTTCCTCCCTCTCTCCTCCCTCCCTTCCCTCCTCCTCCCTCCCCTCCCTCCTCCCTCCTTCCTCCTCCTTCCACCCACCCTCCCTCCCCTCCATCCTTCCCTCACCCTCCCCTCCTCCCTCCTTCCCTACCTCCCCTACTCCCTCCCTCCCCTCTCCCTCCCTCCCCTCCCTCCTTCCTCCTCCTTCCCCCCCCTCCCTCCCTCCCTCCATCCTTCCCTCCTCCTCCCTCCCCTCCCTCCTTCCCTACCTCCCTCCCTCCCCTCCCCTCCCCTCCCTCCTTCCTCCCTGCCTCCCTCCCTCCCCTCCCTCCCCTCCCTCCCCTCCCTCCCTTCCTCCCCTCCTTCCCACCCCTCCCCTCCCTCCCTCCATCCTTCCCTCCCTCCCTCCCCTCCCTCCCTCCCTCCCTCCCCTCCCCTCCCTCCCTCTCCCTCTGCCCTCCTTCCCTCCCTCCCTCCCTCCCTCTCTCCCTCCATGAAGGACATAAATCCCTCAATCCCAGAAAGAATGCCATCCAATCCCTCCCCCCATTTACCATTCATGAGTCCCAAGTCTCTCTGATCGCACCGGAACAGCTGACCATTTAAACAACAGCTGACCATGTAACCAACAGCTGACCATGTAAACAACAACTGACCATTTAAACAACGGCTGACCATTTAAAAAACAGCTGACCATGTAAACAACAGCTGACTATGTAAACAACAGCTGACCATTTAAACAACAGCTGACCATGTAACCAACAGCTGACCATGTAAACAACAACTGACCATTTAAACAACGGCTGACCATTTAAAAAACAGCTGACCATGTAAACAACAGCTGACCATGTAAACAACAGCTGACCATGTAAACAACAGCTGACCATTTAAACAACAACTGACCATGTAAACAACTGCTGGTCATGTAAACAACAGGTGATCAGGTACACGTATTCACTGAGACTATAGTGTGTCTAGATGCTGCCTGTCAGTGGGGGAGGGAGGGAGGGAGGGGTTGTTGGGGAGGGAGGTGTGAGGGAGGGAGGGAAGCGTGAGGAAGGGAAGTGTGAGGGAGGGAGATGTGACGGAGGGAAGGAGGAAGACGTGAGAGAGGAAGGTAGGTGTGAGGGAGGAAAGTGTGAGGGAGGGAGGGAGCGTGAAAATATTTTTGTCAATTTCATATCACCAAATTTCATATCACCACTAATTTATCATCTCAACCAAGCTATAGAGTCCTCCTCCTTCTCCTCTTCCTCTTCCGCCTCCTCCTCCTCCTCCTCCTCCTCCTCTTCTTCTTCTTCCTCTTCCTCTTCTCCTCTTCTTCTTTTTTAACCTCTACCACCACCACTACTACCATCACCAAGCACCACCACCACCACCACCACCAACAACAACAACAACAACCACCATCACCACTTCCAACACCAACCACCACCACCACCACCACCAACAACAACCACCAACAACAACAACCAACAACAACTCACCACCTACTAACACTTTGATCGCAACCCTGAAAAAAAATAAATTATTACAACCTACACATTAATTACATGAAAGCAATATTTCCGCATTACAACAAAGTGAAAAATAAAAAGTTCAGTTGATTACTTTTTGTTCACATCAAACGAATCAGAGATGTTCCTTTAATGACCACTAGCTTAATTATACTTAATAGGGGTAAATTATCATACTAGTTTAATTATACTTAACAGGGTTAATTATCATACTAGTTTGAGTATACTTAATAAGAGGTACTGCCGTTCAAGTGCTTCGTTATGTGTGTGTGTGTGTGTGTGTGTGTGTGTGTGTGTGTGATATTGATATTGTGTGTGTGTGTGTGTGTGTGTGTGTGTGTGTGTGTGTTCAACGTAAGAGATTGATTACCGTCTCGTCGGATGTTGAGAGAGTAAACATGACAATATAATGATGAGAGAGAGAGAGAGAGAGAGAGAGAGAGAGAGAGAGGGGGCTGAAAAAATAGAAGAAAATGAGCACAGGCAGACAGACAATAAATAATGAGAGAAGGGAAGGATAATACAACAGAAATAAAAGAAGAAATAGAACAGACAGGTAAAGAAATGAGGAAAAGAGGACAAAATAAAGTCAGGAGGGAAAATCAGACAGACAGACAGAGAGACAGACAGGGGTGAGGAAAGGAGGAGAGAGAGATGAGGGAGGAGTGAGAAGGGGCGAGAAGGAGTAGGAGGGAGTGAGGAAGGGGCAGGGAGAGGGAGTAGGGGAGGTGTGGAAGGGCGGGAGAGGGAGTGGGAGGGTGTGGCAGGGGGTAGGGAGAGAGAGGAGGTGAGAGAGTGGAATGTAGTTAAGGAGGATGAGGGAACTTATGATAATTTGTACACACACACACACACACACACACACACACACACACACACACACACACACACACACACACACACACACACACACACACACACACACACACACACACACACACACACACACACACACACACACACACACACACACACACACACGACTCATAAATGTATTTTAAAGGACAAATTTAAACAACGTCCAGCCTCCCCAAAAATATATCCACAAAATTCGTAATTGTACGTAATAAACTTTGTGGACGTACGAATTCCATTAACTATTCTATCCTAACCTTTAGTCATCTTTTAAAACCCAAAAGTTAGATATAAAAATTAGGTGATCGTCAACATGTTAGGGTGGACGGTGGTGTGTGTGTGTGTGTGTGTGTGTATGATAATTCAACCAACAGTGAAGTGACAGTTAAAGTACAGTGCACACAGTTCGATAAAAACATTGATAACAACGACTCACTTGTCATCCAATAATAACAGGTTTTAAAAATCAACTCCGAATGTCAGCTTAGACCGGCAACATTATCTACCCACATGACCTTTGGCAACATAGATAAACTAACGATAAGGGAGAATTAAAGCTCATTTTTACCCTAGACTCTTACAGCGGGGTGAAAAAATAACAACAATTGGCAACTCGGTGTTCCTGTTACTACTAAATACTTTATATTTTTGCTTATTTTTTGTTTGTTTCTTTTTGTTCAGCGGTGGCGTTAGGTCGAGTGACTGACTGAACCTGTGGCCACATCTCAGTTTCAGGACCGAGTTTTTGAGGTCAGTAGAGATTAGAATTAGAATTAGAATTAGAATTAGATGTGTGGATGATAGTGGTTATTATTTGTCGTCTAAATAAAAATGGATGAGGGATTAATGTTGAATATTTTAGAAAAGGCAAATAAATCTGTCTTTTGGGGATATTTTCTGCTTGTCCCATAATAGATATTCAAATAATGTCTCTGCTCACACACACACACACACACACACACACACACACACACACACACACACACACACACACACACCACACAGGGTCTTTTTCACCGTCCCTAACTCCACATATAGACAATAGCTTTATAATTCTCAAAAGCCACATAAATCATATAACATTAACACGCTTCATACTTGATATAAAACACATAACAACAAATTACCGAACACTAACATATATTTTTATAGTCAGTCCCCCAACGAGACCTATTCATGGGTTGTGGTTTACGTGATCCGTATTTAATAATTTAGGGGTTTTATATACTGAAAATGGTGTATAGGCTGTTATATACGGGTGAATTTATCAGGGCGTGGCAAATGTTGATTCCGGCTTACATAGCGTGCATGGTAATGATGATTTAGATTTTTATAATAGTTTACCCTGGATCCTGTGTCCCGTTTTCTGTTGGTTATGTTTTGTCGTTTTCTATGTTTATGGATTTTATTTAATTTTTATTTAATTTTTTGGTTTATTCGTTTTTTATTTGTATTTTTTATTGTTGTTGTTGTTATTGTGATTTTGTTTTCTTCTTCCCCCTTCTTTATTTCTTTGCAACTTTCTATTTCTTTTTCACTTCTTATCTATCAATGATTCTCTCTCTCTCTCTCTCTCTCTCTCTCTCTCTCTCTCTCTCTCTCTCTCTCTCACACACACACACCATGCGGGCTCCTGGTAAACACACGATCATCTGACGGTCCGGAAAACTATGTATTTGTCGAACTGCACGAACAAGGAGGAATGAAGGGAGGGAGGGAGAAGCGTTAGGAAGGAAGGGAAGAGGAAGGATTGAGAAGGAGGGAGGGAAGGATAGAATGAGAAGGGTTAGGAAGGAAGGGAAGGGAAAAAATTGTGAGGGAGGGAGGAGGGGGGAGGAGAATGAGTAGGTTTAGGAGGGAAGTGAAGGGAAGGAAAGGGAAGGGTAGGGAAGGGAAGGAAATGGAAGGGAAGGGAAAGGATTGAGGAGGGAGAATGAAGGGGGTGAAAGAAAAGGGTTAGTAGGGGAAGAAAGAAGGAGGGTTAGTGGTTGAAGGAAGGAAGAGAAAGGTTTGTAAAGGAAAGAAGGGGATTAAAGTGCAGGAATCTCTCTCTCTCTCGCCTCCAGCTTCCTCACAGGCCCTTCGAGGGGTGGCCAAACTAAGATGGACGTGCGACAAATTGACACACAGGTACCGTGTTTCCTCCTTCCTCCCTTCCTTCCTTTCTCTTACTAATTATCCCTTTTCCTTTCTCCTTCATTCTACACCTAGTCATCTTTCTTTTCCTTTCTCCCTCATTCGCCTTCTCCTTTCTCTCTCATTTTATACCTAGTTATCTTTCTTTCTCCCTCATTCTACACCTAGTCCTCCTTCTTCTTCTCTTTTCTACCCACATTCTCTTCTTTCTCCCTCATTCTACTCCAAGTGTTTCTCCTCCCTCATTGTCAGAGACGTGGGCCCGAACTGTCAAAGGTTCTTTCGTTCATTTGTATTTTCCATTTAAATAAAGTTGAAAATATATTTGATGGCAATAGTCTCAGTGTTACCTCGTCGTCATTTTCGTTATCAGCTTTGTGTTTTAGTTTACTCTATTATATGAATTCTCGCGTCGGCAGTTCAGGGAAGAAACGTGTAAAATTTATCACAGACGTACAGCAATTTTTACCCCAGACGTACGACAACTTTTACCCCAGATGTACTACAACTTTTACCCCAGACGTATGACAACTTTTACCCCAGACGTACGACAACTTTTACCCCAGACGTACTACAACTTTTACCCCAGACGTACTACAACTTTTACCCCAGACGTACGACAACTTTTACCCCAGACGTACGACAACTTTTACCCCAGACGTACGACAACTTTTACCCCAGACGTACGACAACTTTTACCCCAGACGTACGACAACTTTTACCCCAGACGTACGACAACTTTTACCCCAGACGTACGACAACTTTTACCCCAGACGTACGACAACTTTTACCCCAGGCGTAAGATAATCAAAACAAACCCCCTGTGAGGCTGCGAATCTCCCAAGAAACTGTTCCCTGAGTGAAGCCAAAAATCCACGTTGACTGGGACGACGCCAAGTTGTTTATAGTAAATCACGAAGCTTTTTACGAGTCAGCTTTAAGTCTGACAACTCCCTTGGCAGATCTGAACTGACCCGGAACTCTTGGGTCTTTATTCCCATCTGGCAAGAGAAACGTAAACACCCGTTTTCGTCTCCGACTCTCACAAATGGGTTGGAGGGAATTCGGCTGCATTCACTGAGGCTGAGTTGGGAGTATCATTCGCAACCTCCAACGGTTTGTTTTGATTGTCGTACGTCTGTAGTAAAAATTGTCGTATGTATAAAGGTAAAAATTTTCGTAAATCTTGAGGTAAAAATGATCTTACATCTCCAGGTAAAACTTGTAACCTCTCGGGATAAAGTTTCTGTAAGTGTTTTCATACGTATTGGAAAAGTTGTACATCTTATAAAACTTGTCCGACCTTTGGTGATGAAACTTCTCGTATAAGTGAAGGTATAATTTATCGTACAGTACATGGCGGGGTGAGAAAAAAAATATATATCGTACGTCGTGGGTAAAAATTGTCGTACGTTTATTTATGCTTCACTTTACGCTTTTACATAAACAGGTGTGACTAGTGTTTTATAAAGTGGTTTTAATTGATGGGGTATTTAAAGAGTACCGCCTCGCTTCCCTCTTGCAGGCTTCAGTGTATTCTTCTTCAGCTCCTTCTTCGTTTCTTTCCTCGTTATCTTCTTTCTCTTCGACTTTCCTTCCTGTCCTTCTTTGCTTCTGTTTTGTTTCTTCTTTTTTCATCTCTCTCTCTCTCTCTCTCTCTCTCTCTCTCTCTCTCTCTCTCTCTCTCTCTCTCTCTCTCTCTCTCTCTCTCTCTCTCTCTCTCTCTCTCCTCATTTAACGACAGACTGACAAAGTGGCGGCGACACGTCTTCTCCTCCCCCTCCTTTATTCTTCTCCTTTCCTCCCTCTTCTCCCTTCTTCTCCTTCCCCTCCTCCTTCTTCCTCTCCTATCCTTCTTCTCCATCCCTCCTCCTCCTCTTCCTTCTTCTTTCCTTCTCCATCCTCTTCTCCTTCCCCTCCTTTTCCTTCCTCTTCTCCCCTTCTCCTCCTCTTCCTCCTCCTCTTTCTTCTCCATCCCCTTTTCCTCTTTCTCCTCCTCCTCTTTCTCCCCTCCTCCCATCCCCTCCTCTTCCTCCCTCTTCTCCCTTCTTCTTCCTTCCCTCCTCCTTCTTCTCCCTTCTCCTACTCTCTTTCTCCACTTCTGGTTCTCCCGCGACAAATTGACACGATGTAGGTGGCATCGCTAGGGCCTCTCCTCATCCTCATCCTCGTCGTTCTCCCCCTCCTCATCCTCCTCTTCCATCTCCTCCTCCTCTTTCCCCTCCTCACCCTACTTTTCGTTCTTCTCTTCCTCATCCTCCTCCCTTTCCCCATCACCTCATTCCTCCTCCCTTTCCCCCCATCCCAATCCCCTCCTCCCCCATCCCCACTACTCCCTCACCCCCTCTGGAACTCCCGGGACAAATTGACAGTGAGGGTGGCGTCGCTTCAACCATCAGCAGAAGAAATGCAGTTTGCTGGTCTCAGGTCTCCTAAAAGCCCAGTTTTTCCAAGTCGGCCGACGAGAGAGGCTGTGGGGGAGAAAGGGGGGCAAGGGAGAGATGAAAAGGGGAGAGGAGGAAGAAAAAGAGAGTATAAGGGGTGAAGGGCGAGTTAAAAGTGGAAGAAGAGGGTGGAAAAGGGTAAAGGAAGAGGAGAAAGGAGGAGGAGAGGAAGAAAGAGAGGGTGTGGAAAAGGGTAAAGGAAGAGGGGAATGGAGAGATGAAATGGGGGAAGAGAAAGTAGGAGAGAGAAAAAAAAGAAAGGAGGTATGTGGGAGAAAAATAGAGGTTGGAAAGTGGAAAGAGAACGATGAAAGAAGGGAGAGAAAGTAGGAGGAGAGAGATAACGTAAATGGAACTCCCCCGCCACCTAACACTATCACTCAACACGAGAATCACACACAGTACATTCACCTAATCCAGAGTACACTGTTTACTACGCCCCCCCTGCCCCTCCCCATCCTCTGCACCCCTCTTCCTGCCCCTCCCCATCCTCTGCCCCCCCTCCCTTTGCACCACGACCTACGATAGACATAAAGAGGTCTCATAGAGCTAAACATAAACTAAGGTCATAAAATAGATCTTAGGGTGTCTAGTTCACGGATATATTACGTAATATATACAGTCTAGTCTTAATGCCTCCTCCCACCACCCACGGTCCACTGTAAGCGTGAAATATGTGTCCCGGGGTCCAGAGGGTTTGTGTCCCGGTCCAGAACATAAAGTGAGGTTATAAAGTGGACCAGGAGGAAGTCTCTAGTTCACGGTTATACTGTCCAGAAAAGTTTTGGATTAACAAGAGAGCTGAAGGTGGCCAGCACCATCAGCTGACTCCTGGTGGTGCTGCTGCTGTTGTTGTTGCCTATCTGCATAAAAGTCATTCCAAGTTTGAACAACGTAATGTTTATCAAGCGGGAGGAGTCCCTTGGTCCCCCTAGTCACTGCTGAGGAGGATGTGTCTGTTCTGACTTCCTCCTCTCCCTCCTCCTCCTCCTCCTCCTCCTCCTCTCCCACACCACAAAGACATTTCCCAACACCGTCAACCATTACCCAATCCTCACAAGGACACTATCCAACGCCTTTGACCTCTACCTTAACGCCCATAAGGCCATTTTCCAGGCCTTTTGATCTTCACATTGACTTTAAAGACATTACCCAAAGCCTCTTATTTCCTTCGTACGATGAGAAGGACGTTTTACAAGGCCTTTGACATCCACCCCCCTCCCCCCCCCCCAACACACCCACTAGGACATTTCCCAAGACTCCCGTCTATGAACTTCTGACACCCAAGAAAAAACCAACAAGGGGATTTCTCTGTCTCTACGACCTTCCCACCTTCCCAACACCTCCGACCTTCTCAAGACCACAAGAATGTTTATAATGGACTTGACCTCCACCCCCCATTTCACCGACCCGGACCAAAAAGAGACATTCCCCCAAAAAAACATTCCAACTCCCACAACCAAAACGACATTCCCCAGGCCCGTCGACCCGCCGTCAAAGCTCGGGTTTGATCAGAAGACGGAACTGTTTAGAGCAAATGGAGGCGACTAACTTCTGGTGTGAGCATCTTGTGAAGTTTGTGGCGGCAGTGTCTTGGGAAGGGAAGTTGCAAGAAGTTGTGGCGGCGGGTTGTTTGGGGAGGAGATTGATTGGTGGTGGTGGGGTGGATGTGGGGTGGGGTGGGGTGGGGTGGGGTAAGAGGAACTTCAGTGGGTTTCCGTAAAGGCGGAACAGGGGTAACAGGACGGGGATGTGACGGGACGAGACTGGGGATGGACGGGACGGACGAGGATGGACGGGGGCGAGAATGGAACGGAATGGGGCAAGACATGATGAGATTTGACAGGGTGGGAATGGACGGGACAGGATGGGACAGGAATGGTACAGAACGAAACGAAACGGAATGGGCATAGGATGGTAAGACGGAGAGATACCTTTGGTCTGCTGGTAAAGTGGGGAAGTTAAGATCAGTTTGTGTATTGTTAGTTAGATAGTTAGATTTTATTAGGCCTCTCTCTCTCTCTCTCTCTCTCTCTCTCTCTCTCTCTCTCTCTCTCTCTCTCTCTCTCTCTCTCTCTCTCTCTCTGTATCTTGTTAATCGGTTTTAAGTTCCTACAGATTAGAATTAATTCAGATTAGATCATTTGGGCTTAGGTTTCAACTGGGATTAGATGACCTCTCTCTCTCTCTCTCTCTCTCTCTCTCTCTCTCTCTCTCTCTCTCTCTCTCTCTCTCTCTCTCTCTCTCTCTCTCTCTCTCTCTCTCTCTCTCTCTCTCTCTCTCTCTCTCTCTCTCTCTCTCTCTCTCTCCACACTCAGAAGCTTTCCTCGTATTTAATGAAATATTCACTGGGGTAAGTACCACTAGTCCTTAACTTTCATTATTTTCTCGTTTCTAATTTTCCGTCGTAAGAGAGAACAAACAGGAGGAATAAATATACTCAGGAAATATACTGACACTCGGTATATTTCTACAATTTATTCAGTTTATTCGTGTGTATTTACCCCGGCGCGAAGGTGGTTATTGAATTCGCTTTGTCTGTTTTTGACGGTGGGTGTGTGTGTGTGTGTGTGTGTGTGTGTGTGTGTGTGTGTGTGTGTGTGTGTGTGTGTGTGTGTGTGTGTGTGTGTTGGTTTTTATATATTCTAGGAGCAAAAATACGTTAAAAAAAATCCCTGTAATTGTATGACAGATTTCAAAAATAAATAAATAAACAAACAAACAATTCATGACGTAAACAGTCGAGGCTCAGATTCAAGGCGTTCGTAAGTCACATCCGGATTCTATTTCCCCCCTAAAATGTAAAGAATTCATCTAACTTGACTCCAAATAAGACACAGCACAAAGATGGTCCGCTAAAATGTCCCCAAAATTACACTGAGACTCGACAGAACTAACTGACTCCAGGAAAATAATTCACAGCACAAAGATGGTCCGCTAAAATGTCCTCAAAATTGCACCGAGACTTTACTGTCATTAGAGGGGTTATGTTACCTACTTAGAGAGAAAAATAAATAGATATGGATACGTGGGAATGTTTTTAAGACTCTGGACCCACATTCGCAAGTCGGCCATCACGACACAGTGTTCCGTCAGAGGTCCGTTTTCCATGCAAGTCGACCCCCTCCACCCACCATTAGAGCCGTCGGTATGTCAGCCTTCTCCCCCTTGTCACACCCCTTATCACTTCCTTACCGCGTTAAAATGCCATTTCTCCAGCTCCCTCCCTCTCTCTCCCTCAACCTCCCTCCCTTCTTCCTTCCCTCTCTCTCTTTCTCTCTCATCACCCCTTTTCCTCCTCCTTCTCCTCCTTAACTTCCTCGTCCCTCTCCCCCGTTTCCCCTGTACCCTCTTTCTGTCACTATCACCCTCCTTCCCCTTCCCATCATCACCCCCCCTTCCTTCCCTCCCCCATCATCACCCTCCCTCCACCCTCCTCCCTCCTCCCTTCTCCTCTACCTCCCTACCTCCGTTCCTTCCCTCCATCTTCCCCCTTCCTCTCCAAAACATATGTAAACGACAGTGGGAAGCCGTCGTATTTTCATTGCCCAAAGTGTCGTTTGAGATTCACCACCACGAAAGAAACCATTACAGATAAACACTCAGACAATTTTGGTTTTGGCTTTATACTGTAGTGAGTTTGTTTTCTCGAGTTATTTCTCTCTGTAGGAAAAATTATGTATTATGTTAGTAAGTTTATATTGATGCTGTAGGTTATTTTCTGATTCGCTTGGTTGGTAAGACAGGAGATGGTGCAGTACCTTCCCTACGGCCACCCGCACCTCCCTACCAAATATTAAACAGACAGACAGACGGTATTAAACAATATATTAATTCCTCTTTTTAACTAACATCATTTAGAAACCTTCCATACATCTATCTATCAGGTAAAAATGTCCTTACTGTTATCAGGTGTGTTACGGGGACATCAGCTGACAGGAGGGAGGTATCGATGTAACAGTAATATTGTGCTTTGTTGTATTCACTGAGCGTCAGACTAATTATGATGCCTTTGGGGTGTGTGTGTGTGTGTGTATGTGTGAACATTGGGGGTTGGTAGCTAGTGTTGTGTTTGTAAGATGACTCTCTCTCTCTCTCTCTCTCTCTCTCTCTCTCTCTCTCTCTCTCTCTCTCTCCAACTTGTCACTCTCACCAATTACCAAGAGACTCACGACACTCCACCTCGCCTCTATATTTTCCCCCGTCGCTTCACCTGGTGTTCGTATGTGTGTACAGGACTAGAGCTTCACCTGGTGTTCGTATGTCTATACCAGGATCCCGTAGACTAAATTTTACACTAAATAACTAACTAACTAAATAAATACCAAGGAACATCTCTACTTATCATTGATACAGTTTGGACGACATTTTAACAGTCATATTTACGCCGGAACTTGAGTTAAACAAGACAGACAGAACAAGACAGACAGAACAAGACAGACAGAACAAGACAGACAGAACAAGACAGACAGAACAAGACAGACAGAACAAGACAGACAGAACAAGACAGACTGAACAAGACAGACAGAACAAGACAGACAGAACAAGACAGACAGAACAAGACAGACAGAACAAGACAGACAGAACAAGACAGACAGAACAAGACAGACAGAACAAGACAGACAGAACAAGACAGACAGAACAAGACAGACTGAACAAGACAGACAGACAGATCCCAAACATCTCCACCGAGGGAAAAAATAAATAAAATAAACTTACGAACCTTTAAGAAATTCACACCCTTACTTATCTGACCCTGAGTCCGAATACATGCACATGACAGACGCTTCCGATTTTCATTTTTTTTTATATAGATAGAAATTCTTATCCGGAATTCGGTAGCTAGAAATATTCCACTTTTCATTACACCGACATGTTGTAAATTTAGCTCCGTACTTGAAATAATTACACCTGTCCGATAAAGTTCCTGAAACAACCATTTGCATTTGAAGCGTAACTTGTGTGAAATTGTAATGTGTTTTCCAGGCATGAAATTGGTAATCGAAGGGAAGGGTAATTTTGTTGTTGTTGTTGTTGTCATCAGGAATAGGATTAGAAATAGTCCTAGTTGGTGTTTATGATAGATAGATAGATGGATAGATAGTGGGAGATAGATAGATGGATAGATAGATAGATAGATAGATATAGATATGTAGATACTGTTCCCCTCTTCGTGGCCTCCTTCAGGTCATCCTAGGTCAGAGATAAGAGATTAATGCCCCGACTGGCCACCAGGTGTCCCCGTGGCACTGGCGTCGTCTACATACATTCAGTGTGTCTGTGTCTGTCATGGAATTGAATATAACTCGTCGGCTCTTACAGGCTTCATAGTTTAATGGTGATAATTGTGTAGTAATGGTCTGAGAACCTCGTCTTATTCATTGTTTGACATGTTAGTCTGAGAACCTCGTCTTATTCATTCTCACGATACATGAAAAAGAAAAGAATAAATGTGTATGTATATCTATAAAGTATACATGTGTGTTAATTCCAAGGTGTATGTCTCTTGCATATGTGTATATCCCTGGAAAGAATGTGCATAGATGTGTATTGATTTCAGAGTATATATATATGTATATATATATATATACTGTATATATATATATATATATATATATATATATATATATATATATATATATATATATATATATATATATATATATATTTCGTGTGATTTGCATCTAAGTAGAAGGTCGGTGGAAGTTGGACACGCACACACACACACACACACACACACACACACACACACACACACACACACACACACACACACACACACACACACACACACACACATAAAATTCATGGGCCAGTAATAAGAGATGTGTTTCTATGGCTCCGTTGGCCACACTACCTGCCCCCAGCCCAACCACTACCACCCCAATGCCACTTGTACCCACCTTCCCCTCCAACAATCCCACGTCCACCTGCCCTTCCCCACCCACCTATTCTCTAACCATCCATCCACTACCCCAATAACCATCAACCCCCTCCTCCTTCCCTGCAGCCCGCCCCCCCTTTTCCCTGCACCCCCTCTCCCCTACAGCCCCCCACCCCTTGCCTCAGGTGGTGTGGCCTTCTGGGTAACCTCTCGCCACGCCTCTAATACAGAATTATTCATGGCCGGTCTTGAGGTCCTTCTGATTTAAATGTGGGAAACAGATTCGTAAGGTAGAGGACGGCTAGTGTGTTTAAGTGAGTTTTAGTGTGTTTAAGTGTGTTTAAGTGGGTTTTAGTGTGTTTTAGTGTGTTTAAGTGTGTTTAAGTGGGTTTAAGTGAGTTTTAGTGTGTTTCAGTGTGTTTTAGTGTGTTTAAGTGTGTTTTAGTGTGTTTAAGTGCGCTTAAGTGTGTTTTAGTGTGTTTCAGTGTGTTTAAGTGAGTTTTAGTGCGTTTAAGTGTGTTTAAGTGAGTTTTAGTGTGTTTAAGTGAGTTTAAGTGCGTTTAAGTACGTTTAAGTGTGTTTTAGTGTGTTTTAGTGTGTTTTAGTGTGTTTTAGTTTGAAATATTACCCTAGAGGTGTTTATAAGAATATGTGTATGTATGTAATGTGTATATATAAATGGGGCCTTTGTTTGTTTGGTTTTCACTAACGTTGTATGATGATTTGTGTTTTGATGTGTGTATGTAAGTCTAGTGTACAAGATTACACACACACATACACACACACACACACACACACACACACACACACACACACACACACACACACACATACATACACACACATACACACACACACACATACACACACACACACACACACACTCACATACACACACCCCTCACACACACACTCACACACACACACACACACACACACACACACACACACACACACACACACACACACACACACACACACACACACACACACACAGAGGTTCTACCACCCACCACACACACCCTCACCTCCTTGGCTATGGTAATGACACTTGCAGACGGGCAGAAGGTCACTCACATCACCGCCATCAGGGCCGCTTCATTACCTCCTGGACCTGAGGCCAAGAGGGAGAGGGAGAGGGAGGTTGAGAAGAGGGGAAGAGGTAAAGAAGAGGGGAGAGGGAGGTTGAGAAGAGGGGAGAGGTTAAGAAGAGGGGGAGAGGTTGAGAAAGAGGCTAGAGGTTAAGAAGAGGGGAGAGAGTAAAAAGAAAGAGGAGAGGAGGTTGAGAAGAGGAGGTTAAGAGGTAAGGAGAGAGGAAGTTGAGAAGAGGAAGTGATGGGAAAGACAAAATGTAAAGAGAAAAAAGCGAAAGATTTAGAGAAACAGGAGGATAAACACACACACTCACACACACACACACACACACACACACACACACACACACACACACACACACACACACACACACACACACACACATATACACACACACACACACACACACACACACACACACACGAGTATATTAACGAAAATTTAAACTCTTATTTGATTCACTTAATGCTTTTAGTTGTGCGTAAATCCTACCAAGTCATAACACAGCTGAAACTCAATACATAAGAGCGTAAGTTTCACCTTTAAGAAGTCTATTTTGATCTTTTGGTTGAATCTTTTATTGGCTATTTGTCATGTGGGCGAGGCTATACTGACAGGGCAGAGTCAACTATGTGGGGTTAATATTGTAGTGGGGGGAGGGAGGGTGGTGAGAGGGAGGGGGAGGTAGGGGTGGGTGAGAGGGAGGGAGGGTAGGGGGTGGGTGAGAGGGAGGGGAGGTAGGGGTGGGGTGAGAGGGAAGGGGAGGTAGGGGTGGGGTGGAGAGGGAGAGGGGAGGTAGGGGTGGGGAGAAGGAGGGGAGGTAGGGGGTGGGTGAGAGGAGGAGAGGGGTGGATGAAGGGAGGGGAGGTAGGGGTGGGTGAAAGGGGGGAGGTGGGTGAGAGGAAAAGGGAGGTGTGGGGAGGGATAATGGATGGTGTTGGGTGAGGAAGAGGAGAGGTGGGAGGTTTTGAGAGAAGGAGTGAGGGAGGGGAGAAGAGTTGGATGCAGGGAGAGAAGGGGGTGAAAAAGGGGAGTACGTGAGGCCAAGGGGAATCAAGGGTTAGGTTAGGTTAGGTTAGGGTTAGGTTAGGTTGGGTCTTCTGGAGGTACAATAATTCCTGTCTTACCAAAAGCGTGTGAAAGCGTTCCTAGGTTGCCAGATTTATAATGTTGTCCACATGGTCTCCGGGAAGCACGGTTTCCTGTCGACAAAACTCACTCCTAGTTTTAAAAGACTTGCACAAGTTCTCTTTTGCCCTCTATTCTTTCCTCTCGTTGTCCTTCTCTTCTTCTCCTTTACGTTTCCATTTTCTCTTTCTGTTCTCTTCTTTTATCATCGTTTTATTTCTTTTCTTGTTTTATTGTCTTGTTTGAGTCTTCTTGGTCTTTCGTTTCTTCCCCTTTCCCCTTTCTTCCTCCTCCTCCTTCCACCTCTTCCTCCTTCTCCTCCCTCCTCCTCCTCCTTCCTCATTTTCCAACTCCTGCTCCCCCTCCTCCTCCTCCACCCCTTCCCCCTCCTCCTTGCTCCTCCTCCTCCTCTTCCTCCTCCTCCTTGTAGCCAGCTCGGCAGGATAAGTTAAATTGCTTAACTTTATAGAGAGGCCAGCGAAGTCCAGTACAACTAAAGGAAGGTCTTGGCCATCCCCATCCTCCCTCTCTATCCATCCTCCCTCTCTATCCATCCTCCCTCACAACCCATCCTCCCTCACTACCCATCCTCCCTCTCTACCCATCTTCCCTCTCTATCCATCTTCCCTCTCTATCCATCCTCCCTCTCTATCCATCCTCCTTCATCGCCTATCCTTCTCTATCCATCGCCCCTCTTAATCCATCCCCATCCCTCCTTATCCATCCTCCTCTTATGGACGTACATGTGCACACTTGAGGATAGCCACATGTGTACTTTAAAAAACGTACATATATTTTTTCACCATTTATCACATCACCAGTCTAGTATAGGTGTTATTTCCTGCCATTATCACCATCACATCACCATATAACTCTTATTTCCTGCCATTATCACCATCACATCATCATATAACTCTTATTTCCTGCCATTATCACCATCACATCACCATATAACTCTTATTTCCTGCCATTATCACCATCACATCACCATATAACTCTTACTTCCTGCCATTATCACCATTCTTCACCATTTTCCATTGTATATTTATCAAGACCATAACAGCTTCTTCACAATCTCATTATATCTCCCGGTACAAGACTGAGAGACCCAACTGCCAATACAGAATCTCGTCCTATCTCTCAGTTCAGGATGAGATACGACTTCTACTTTTTTGTATAGCCTCGTAATGTCTCTCTAGACCATATGACATGTTCCTACTTAGACAGACAGACAGACAGACGGACAGAAAGACAGACTGACAGACAGATAGATAGATAGACAGAAATTCGTAATGTCTCGTAATGTCCTTCAATTCAACCGTGTGATAAAAGTCCCTATTTAGACAGACAAGAGAGAGATAAATACAGAGACATAGACAGACAGAGAGAGAGAGAGAGAGAGAGAGAGAGAGAGAGAGAGAGAGAGAGAGAGAGACAGAGAGAGAGAGAGAGAGAACAGAGAGAGACAGAAAAGAGACTCCCAACATCAAACTTCAAAACTCTCGTAATGTCTCTCTTTCTATTTCAACGAGGCGCCAACTCTAGGACCATCAACTTTCAACAGGGTCTCTCACAGGGTCTCTCATCGCCACCGTCGTCTCTCTCCACCTCTATGGGGGAGATACGGGAGAGATACGGCCACAAACTTCAAGAGAACAAACTCCACTTTTTGACGAGGACATCTCCTATCGATCTTCCTTTAATGTTAGTTTTTTTTTATATAGAACCGTAAACATTTTTGGACAACTTGAGGGAGATAGTGGCAGAGGGGATGGTGGTAGGGGGATGATGATTGTGGTTGGGGATGGTGTTTGTGGGAGTAGGATGGTGTTTGTGGTAGGGGGATGGTGTTTGTGGTAGTAGGGTGGTGTTTGTGGTAGTAGGGTGGTGTTTGTGGGAGTAGGATGGTGTTTGTGGTAGTAGGATGGTGTTTGTGGTAGTAGGATGGTGTTTGTGGTAGGGGGGTGGTGATTGTGGTAGTAGGATGGTGTTTATGGTAGGTGGGATGGTGGCTGTGGTAAGGGATAGTGGTTGTGGTAGTAGGATGGTGTTTGTGGTAGGTGGGATGGTGGCTGTGGTAAGGGATAGTGGTTGTGGTAGTAGGATGGTGTTTGTGGTAGGTGGGACGGTGGCTGTGGTAAGGGATAGTGGTTGTGGTAGGTGGGATGGTCTTTATAGTATGGGGATGGTGGTAGTAATACAAACATTGTACATTTGGCGACATTTCTGACTGGTACACTCAGCATTGTCAATCCACCCTCTCCTTGAACCCCGAGATTATCGACTCGTGAATCTAACGTTTAGGTTTGGTTAGTTATGTTTATCTCATAAGAAAATATATGTAAATAGTTCAGTAATCATGTCTGTGGTATTTTGTCAACATTAATCAACTTGTTCTCTCCTCACCCTTTCCCCTCCCCTCCCCCTCCTCTTGAGATGGTCGAAGTTTTAGCCCCAGATGGTGATGTCCGTCAGCCATTATCGCTGTCCTCAAAATGTCACTTTTTTATGTTTTTATTTTTAATGATACGAGTCGTTTCCTTTGTTGTTCTTGGTTGCCAGGTTTCTAAATATATAACTAAATAAAGCGTCTTTCGTTTTTTACTGTGTTTTTTTTTGTTTAGATTAAATTAAATTAGTTCTCATAAGCATGACGGTGTGTTAGAGGCAGGGTGGATATAGTACACTGTATACTAAAGTATCATGGCTGGCACTGTACTTGACTGGCATCTTTACCCATTTACAGTTTGAGACTACTTAAGAAGCAATCTTTGTGTCATAACTGTATACTATAGAACACATCTTACAGTTGAATCTCGGGGCATTTTTGACGCCATTTTGTCCGCCATCATGTAGGTGTGTGGTAGCGATCTGACGTCACCCGTTAAGAGGAAATAATTATCGTGTGAGTCTTTGAGAATGTGGGAGGAGGAGGAGGAGGAGGAGGAAGAGGAGGAGGGAGAGTGGCAATAAGGTCTTTTTACCTCAAAGAAGAAAGTGGGGCTATTACCACACTTGATAAAGAAGAGGGAAGAGGAGAGAGGGTAGAGGAGGAGGAAGAGGGGGGGGGGAGGACGGTGAAGAGGAAGACGACGACAACGAGGAGGAGAGAGGGTAAAAGAGAAGGAGGAGGGCGAGGATAGCGAAGAGGAAGAGAATGAGGAGATAGAAGAATGGAAAGGAGGAGAAAGCAGAGGAGGATAAATGGAGTGGGGGATAGATAAGAAGAAAGCGGTAAAGAGAGGATAGAAAAATGTGAGACAAAGCAACTCTCTCTCTCTCTCTCTCTCTCTCTCTCTCTCTCTCTCTCTCTCTCCTACCTTGAGATAAGAGAACGCCTTTAATTCCGTTAGAGTCTCGCTGCAATTAAGACGCCATCTTGTCCTCCAATATCCTATAGATGAAAGTGTATATAATTATTTTTTTTAGTTTTTTTTTTAGTTTTTATTATCTATTTTTTTTTAACTTCTTACGCTTTTGTTAAGGGATTGTGTGGTTTATGTCTTCTTCTTCTTCTTCTTCTTCGTTGTCGTCGTCTTCTCCCATCTTCTCCTCCTCCTCCTCCTAAATCCCTCTTCCACCTCTCACCACATCATGACTTAGTCTGCTTAGTACTGAAGACCTCCCCTCCTCCCCCCACTCTTTCTTCTTCTTCCTCCTCCTCGATTTTTTCTTTATCTTAACTACTAAGCCCCCTTCGCCCACTAATCTCCTCCCTTCCTTCTTTGTCTCCTTACTTCCCCGAGGAAGAAGGTGGGGGAGAAGATAGAGAACGGGACATAGAGAGAGAGAGAGAGAGAGGGAGGGTCAACAAGAGAATGAACGAATGAAGAAACAAGAGAAAATACAAGAGAGAGAGAGGGAGGGGGTTGCGAGAAAAGAGAGAGATACTCGATAGATAAAAAAAAGAGAGAGAGAGAGATAGAGAGACACGTGTCCCGTCTTGGCCCCAAATGAGATTAATGACCGTAAAAGCCGCTTCTATCATCCGACAATTTCCGTCGCCTGAGACCAGAGAGAGAGAGAGAGAGAGAGAGAGCACCAGGTATTGATGCCCCGCCCCGGCTTATACCACGGTGGCAATGATGACGATGGTGGTGTTGATGGTGGTGTTGATGGTGGTGGTGGTGATGGTGGTGATGATGGTGGTGTTGGTGGGGATGATGATGGTAATGCTAATAGTAAAGATGGTGATGAGAATGATGGTGAAAATAGTGATGATAATAATGGTGATAATAACAGAAATGATGATAATGACGGTGATGAGAATATCTCCAGTACATAACATACATTAAAACAGTATCATGTGACCTTGACCTTCTAAATCAACCCCTGCCCTCCCTCCCACCTCCCTCTCCTGCCCCCTCCCATCTCCACCTCCACCTCCTCTCTCCCTGCTCCCTCCCCACCCCACCCCTCCCTGCCCCCTCCTCCCCCACCTCCCTCTCCCTGCCCCCTCCCATCCCCACCTCCCCATCAAGGTACCGGTCAACTGTACTTAGTCGGACGGACAAACAGGCAGCCGATGAAGTTGAAGTATTAAAAAAAAAAACATGAAACATAAATAAAAATAAAGTAAATTTATACATCAAATTAGATAGAAAAAACAGCTCCTTTTCTCTCCCTCAAGAAAATAAAATAAATGATAAATCGAAAAGAAAACGAAAACTCCAGAGCTTAGAAGAGGAAGAAGAAAACTTAAAAAAATGACTAAAAACAAACAAAAGAAAATCAACTAAAATTCGTCTCTCACTCTGACGAACGGTCCCGCCTTCATAACATCACAGAGACTCAAGAACGACAGTGAGAAACTTTGGGGGCGTTGGATCCCTCCTACCCCGCCCCTGTGTTGACTATTCTCATCACACTTCCTTAATCAACCAGGGAAAACCTCAACTCTCTGATTGGTGTTTGAGTTGTCCTTTATGTTAGAGGAAGTTTAAATCAAATTTTCTGAATGATCGGCCTGGGCGATTCTTGCGGGGTTTACAATAAGCTAGTAGTGGTGGTGGTGGTGCTGTGGGTTGTGGGTGGGTGACGTGGAAAAGAGAGGAAAGGAAAAGAGAGAGGAAGGGAGAGAGTAGGTGGGTGTGGAAGGACAGGGGAGACGGAAGGAAGGATAGGGAAGGAGATGAAGTAGAGGAGGTTAAGGGAAGGGAGGAATTAAAGGAAGAGGAAGAAGGGAAGAAGAAAGAAAATAAAAAGGAAGGAGGGAGGAAGAAAGAAGGGGAAGAGGGAGGAGAAGAAAGAGAAGGAAAGGGGAAGATGAGTAGAAGTAATAAGTAGAATGCTGAGGAAGGAAAGAGAAGGAGAGGGAAAGGAGAAGGAGTAAGGGATAATGAGAAAGAGAGAGGGTGAGATAGAAGGATAAAATAATGCATAATAATGAGGAGTATTAAGAAGCGAAATAGGGGAGGTAGGAAGGAACAGATAATGGAGATAATTAAGAAAGGTAAATGAGAAGAGGAACGGAGAAGAGTAGAGGGTGATGAGGAAGGGAGAGATAGGGAGGGGAGGGAGGGGGTGATGAGATAGGGAGATATAGGGAGGGAGAAAAAGGGTGATGAGGATAGGGAGAGATAGGGAGGAGGGAGGGAGGGGTGATGAGATAGAGATATAGGAGGGAGAAAAAGGGGTGATGAGATAGGGAGAGATAGGGAGGGAGAAAAGGGTGATGAGATAGGGAGATATAGAGAGGGAGGGAGGGGGTGATGAGGAAGGAGAGAACCCCCCACACACACATCATCCTCCCCCCCACAAACACATCCCCACACACACACATCCCCCCCCACACACACACACACACACATCCCCACACACATCCCCCACACATACACACATCCCTTACACACACACATCCCCCACATACACATCCCCACACACACACACATCCCCCCACACATCCCCACACACACAAAGTCACAAACCCACAACAAACACTCCACCACAGAATAGAACAGAAGATAAAAATGTTACAAACTCTATCCAATAAAACACAACAACAACAACAACAACAACAACTAAACTCGACAAACCCAAAGACTCACTGGAGATAAGGAAGAAACTAATGTAACAAAACAAACAATTGAAACAGATAAATGAAATAAACAGATCTCACGAGTGGATGTTTTACAATTGGCTTTCAGTTTGTCTTTGTGTTGTGTGTGTGTGTGTGTGTGTGTGTGTGTGTGTGTGTGTGTGTGTGTGTGTGTGTGTGTGTGTGAGGAACGGCAATGAGGTGGAGCTTGTGTGTGGTGAGAGAAAGAGGAGGAGGGGAGGAGAAGAAAGAGGAGGAGAAGAAGAAGGAAGAGGAGGAGAAGGAAGAGGAGGAGAAGAAAGAGGAGGAGGAGGAGAAGAAAGAGGAGGGGAGAAGAAAGAGAAGGAGGAGAAGAAAGAGGGGGAGGAGAAGAAAGAAGAGGAGGAGAAGAAAGAGGAGGAGGAGAATAAAGAAGAGGAGGAGAATAAAGAGGAGGAGGAGAATAAAGAGGAAGAGAAGAAAGAGGAGGAGGAGGAGAAGAAAGAGGAGGGGAGAAGAAAGAGAAGGAGGAGAAGAAAGAGGGGGAGGAGAAGAAAGAAGAGGAGGAGAAGAAAGAGGAGGAGGAGAATAAAGAAGAGGAGAAGAAAGAGGAGGAGAAGAAAGAGAAGGAGGAGGAGGAGAAGACAGAGGAGGAGGAGGAATGTGAAAGAATGAGACACGGATATGGTGAGGAAACAAAGATTAATTACATTATTAAATTAACCGCGAGGAAAACATTCTTATCATTCTTATCGTATTAAACATTCTGCCTTATGATACGAAACATTCTTCCTCATCATTCTCACGTTACGAAACATTCTCTCAACATTCTCCCTCATCATCATTCTCACACCGAAACATTCCCTCCACACGCCAAAGTCTTCATCCTGGGAAAAAATTTATTCTAGCTTCCCTTTAAGGACAAACTTGTAAGGCAAGTTTGAGGTGATGGCCACCCCCCAGAAATCTCCTTTAGTCTGTATATTAATCTGTTGCTGGACGTGGCAGAGCTCATGTTGTTGTTGTTGTGGTTGTTATTGGTTGTGGTTGTTAGTGGTTGTTGTTATTGTAGTTGTTTATGTTATTTTTGTGTGGACCTGGGCGTGGCAGAGTTAATTTTGTTGTTGTTGTTGTTGTTGTTGTTCTTGTGGTTGTTAGTGGTTCTGCTATTGTTGTGGTTGTTGTTGTTGTTGTTGTGTTTTTTATCAATTATTATCTTTATTATTTAATATATGGTACACTCTATGTATATTCTTATTTTCATATTCTTATACAGTATATTTACTGTATTTCCTTCTCTAATACAAAAATATCCCAAACCTTTTTTTTTCCTCTCTATTCTTAAATACTCTCATCATCGTAAGCAGAAGTTGTCAATTTCATGAGTAGTGCGCAGTCATGGTGGCCTGGGGGGGATGAGTTCACGGTACCAGAAGCTACTTTACAATCCCCTACTTTACTCAAATCTGGGGGGTTTGTGAATCTTGCTGCCAGGAGGACTTAGGTGTAGTTGTGGAGGAGGTGATGATGGGGAGGGGAGGTGATGGGGAGGAGGTGAGATGATGGGAGGGGAGGGGTTGTGAGGGGAAGAGGTGATGGGGAGGAGGTGAGGTGATGGGGAGGGGGTGAGGTGAAGGGGAGGAGATTATGTGATGGGGAAGGAGAAGGGATGAGATGAGATGAGGTGATGCGGAAATAAGGGGGAAAGGGGAAGGAGGTGAGGCGAGCAGCAATGAACCAACACCTTCAAATGCCTGTTCTTAAATTTGAATTCGAATATTTGAATATGTAATTCCAACTGTCATAACGTCTCGCCTAACGGTCATAAAACTCCTGTCGTAAGGAAAGTCAACAATACGCTCACGACGTCAGAAAGTCTTTATTATTGGTAATTACTTCATATAAGACGACTAAAATTTCATAGACCCAGCCGTAATAGGTCCAAACCTAACCTAACGTAACCCGACCTAACCAAACCTAACTTGACTTAACCTAACCTAACCTAATTTGACTTAACCTAACCTACCCTTCCCTGACCTTTCCTGACCTAACTATTACGATTAGAAGACGATAGAACTGTGCCCTGACATTAATGGTTCGGTTATGGCTCAGTAGGACTGGGGTCTATTAGGACCGACACCCACTTGGACTGAAGCTTACAGAATGCCGTCTCTTAAGGTTAAAAAAAAGGCATTCACGTAATAGGAAAGAATTTAACCGAGTGACCTTTGACATGTTGAGACAAAATGCGTTCTTTTAGGTGTGAAGAAAATGAGTTCTCGGAGGGAGGAAGGAGTTTAAGGTAGAGGTCTTGAAGGCTCTGAGGGGAGCACTTAGTGATTCGTAGCAGCGCGGGGTTTTTCTTAGAGACCGCTGGCTAAAGCAATTACTGAGACTTGGGCTAATTAATTTTAGGACCACTTTTAATTCCTCTTTGTTTTAATTAGTGTGGTCATGACTCGTGTGTGTGTGTGTGTGTGTGTCTGTGTGTGTTGAGGGGTCTGTGTGTGTTTTTGTCGGGCTGGGGGCTTTTGTGGGGCTGTGTGTGTGTGTGTTGAGGGGAGTGTGTGTGCTGAGGGGTCTGTGTGTGTGTGTTGTGGGGTCTGTGTGTGCTGTGGGGCCTGTGTGTGTGTGTTGTGGGGCCCTGTGTGTGTTGAGGGGAGTGTGTGTGTGTTGAGGGGTCTGTGTGTGTGGGGTTAGGGGTCGTGTGTGTGTTGTGGGGTCTGTGTGTGTGTTGTGTGGTCTGTGTGTGTGTTGTGGGGTCTGTGTGTGTGTGTTGAGGGAGTGTGTGTGTGTTGAGGGGTCTGTGTGTGTGTTGTGGGGTCTGTGTGTGTGCTGGGGGTCTCAGTGTGTGCTAGGGGTCTGTGTGTGTGTTGAGGGAGGTGTGTGTTGAGGGTCTGTGTGTGTGTTGTGGGGTCTGTGTGTGTGTTGTGGGGTCTGTGTGTGTGTTGTGGGGTCTGTGTGTGTGTTGTGGGGTCTGTGTGTGTATTGTGTGCAGTGTGTGTGTGTTGTGGGGTCTGTGTGTGTGTTGTGGGGTCTGTGTGTGTGTTGTGGGGTCTGTGTGTGTGTTGTGGGGTCTGTGTGTGTATTGTGTGCAGTGTGAAGTTGGCTCCCGTACGTGTGGGAAGTTGTGACACAGAAATACCCAACATGTGCCTCCTGAGTAGACCTCAACGCCTGGTGCTGGTCCTGCTCTCTCCTGGATAATATATGGGAACAAGAGGAAATACTCTACGCTCCAAAGACGCCATCGTCAATATCTGTAAGAACATTGGAGACAGATCAGACTGTGGCAACTACCGCAGGATGTCGTTGCTGTTCATGGCTGGCAAGATTCTCTCTCAACTCCTTAATTGATAGACTCCTTCTCTAATGCAGCGACTTACTCCCAGAATCCCAATGCAGTTTTAGACCATCTCCCGGCACCGCTGACGTGATCCTTGCTGCCGCAGATACAGGAGAAGTGTAGAGAACGGCTATCTGACCTGGACATGAACGGCAGTGAACTACATAATGATATGCAGTCGAAGTTCTTCCCCATCCAAACGCTCTTTTCCTCCCTCCCCCCTCCCTCCCCCCTCCCTCCCTTCCTCCCTCCTTCCCTCCTCCTCCTCTCTCTCTCTCTCCTCCCCCCCCTCTCTCATCACCACCACCTCCTCCCCTTTACTCACCTCCCCCCTCACCAGTACGTCCTTCCTCACCCCTTAACGTGCACAAACTATAAGGGAGACAGGGTCCGTGAGACAGACCCTCCCTCCTCCCGTACCCTTCTTCTCTCCCTCTTCCTTCTCACGTCCCTCCATCATCCTCCCCACCTCCTCACCTCCTAGATAGGCCATAAGGGTGACCGCAGTGGCACATGAGGCGTGAGACAGACCCCCCTTCCTGTCCTGTGAGGCCCTGCCTGTCTCATTAGCAGTGATGGTGGGCGTGGTCACCTGCAAGGCTCAGGTGGCGTGTCTCCCTTTGGCCCCCCCTTAACCCCCTGCTACTGGGTTTAAATCTCAATTGTGTCCTCTGATAACCTTCAAGTGTGTGTGTGTGTGTGTGTGTGTGTGTGTGTGTGTGTGTGTGTGTGTGGTTTTATCTTTGAGGACTATTGTTTAACCCCTTGAGAATTCTAGTTTAACCTATCATCCATAAGGGGTCCGAGCTTAAACCCTCCTCCTTAAGGGGTCTGAGCTTAAACCCTCCTCCTTAAGGGGTTATTTGTATTATCCACCCTCCCGCACACTACCTCCAGTTGTTAGTACCTTAATGTTATTCAGTTATTCACAAGTTCCATCTTGATTTATGTAACACGAGACAGGGATCTTATTGGTTAGAAGAGATGTAAACATATTGACGTCATAGTTGATTATGAATTGGTCGAGAGACATAAACCAGTGACGTCATGCACCACGCTGCCCCCTGATAGGCTGAGAAACCCCATAAATACGTAATGTCTTCCACGGCAAATACTTTATATAAATATTCTCTTCTGTCTCTCCTCCCCCTCTCCTCTCATCTCTCCTCTCACTTCATATACATTAATTTCTTGTCAAATCTTTCTCCTCTTTCTTGTTTTATTCTTCCTTTACTTTTTCATGTTATTCCTCCATTTATCTACATTTCCCTCTTCCCCCCTTCATCTATCACCCTCCATCTTCACTTTATTCACCAGAGTGTGTCATTTTCTTCGTTATTCTTCTCTCTCTCTTCTCTCTCTCTGTTTACTTATCACCTATGTCTCGTCTCCCATATTATTCTCCCCTCTTCCCCTTCCTCCCATTCGTTGGAGCAGCTACCATATATAATAATTAAATGTCTATCGGAGGAGTTGCCAGTTCCCCCTCTCCACCGTTCTTCCTTCCCACCATTATTCCCATATTTATCACCTATTGCTCTATCTCCCCTCAACACTGCTCTTTCTTCCTGTTATTAATCTCCTGGTTATCACCTCTGTCCCTCTTCTCCTTCGTCATCTGTTCCTATCATCACAGTGTGCCTGAGTGGTGGTTCTTCTTCTTCTTCTCCTTCTTCTTCTTCTTCTTCTTCTCCTTCTTCTTCTTCTCAGTGGATCTATTACGTACAGTATTTTCAGGGCTAGTGATGCTATTAAACATATTATTAACACGTAAGTAATAGCCTCAATTAACACCCGTGGATAATTGTCTTTTTTGTACACAATTCCAACTCTGTGTATAAACTGCTACAGGAGAAACGACCACGTCTTGGAGGGAGGAACAGGCTGCATATGTCCCTCACGTAATAACAAATGCATAGAAGTACTGTACTGTACTCGTCACTAGGGAGGAAAAGGCCAACGGGGAGAGAATGTGTTGTTGGAATACTGAAAAGAACCCCCGACCCCTCCCACCCGTCCCAATCCCCCACGAACCCCCAACCCCACCCTAAACAGTTACCCCACACCACCCCACCCCTCCCAACCTTCACCCCGACCCCAGGGAAAGACGGAAAGACAAGTCAACAAAATGTGTCAGCAGTACTGTACAAGGCATTGGAAATTAGTCAGTATATTACACAATTTACACATTGAAATGAAAAAATAGAAATATTGACATCTTTAAAATAAAAAAAATAACGAGTGACACCAATTTTTGGAGATATTTTAAAAACAGCGAAACATTTATCATCGTGTTCTTAGATTATGTCCGTTTGTGTGTAATTATCCTACTGTCATCACGTTCTTATTTTCTTTGTAATTATGTTCCGTTTCCTGTTATTATGACCCATTTTCTGTAATCATCGCTCCGTTTTTCTATCATTACACTTCAGTTGGGCGCTGCCAAAGACCAAATACTTGACTGTTGTATTGTACATCTAGTGTATGTACGAATGCATTTTAACAGAAACTGGAAATAACGTCGATAGAAATGGCGTAGGTTGAAGTTTCAGGTGTTTTAAGACTAATTATGGCATGGCTCTCTCTCTCTCTCTCTCTAGACACCACGTTATCTAGTAAACAGTAAAACGAATAGTGAGAAAACAGTGAGAGACGGACAGACAGACGGATGAACACAAACAAAGAGACGACAACATAACGATAAAAATAGATATAGATCAAACATAATGGGAGATAACGAGAGAGAGAGAGAGAGAGAAATGGAGAAAGAGAGAGAGAGAGAGAGAGAGAGAGAGAGAGGAAAAAAGCAAACACACGGGCTAAACATTTCCCCCCAAAAAAACTTTGTTGTCATACATAAACACACAGCAGCCGAGCCCTGTGATTGCCACCATTGTTCCAAGCTTGAGTACCGTCATCCAGAAATGGTTAGGATCCTCAAAACTTCGTAATATTTTCATTTTTTATTTAATTATTCTTTATTTATTTATTTTTTTAACATTTGACTAGGAATTAAGATGAATTACATATAGTCTCAATTGTTGTTTGACGCCATATAGGATGTGTTTTAGAAATCCAGTTAGAGGGAAATTGAACTTTTGAACCTTTTAGAATACATATTTGTGTCGTATCTTAAGTGAGCTAACTGGATATTTGTTTACATATTCAGTAAGGAGATAAAATTTAACGTACGAGCATTTAAGAATCTACCTATGTGAGTTAGCAAAAATTAACTTAATAATCTTTGACAATCAGGAACAGAATTAAACTTACGACATTTCAAGAATCAGGAACAGAATTAAATTTACCAACTTTTTCAAAACTCCGGAATAGAATTAAACTTACAACCTTTTAAGACTCCGGAGGGGTAGGTAGAGAGGGAGCCTTCAGCATCACGTGTCCTCAACAAAACAATGAAAGATATAATGCGTCAGGCCTCCTCCACTAGGTACAGTTGGCTTAAGTACTTTGTATTGCTTTAGGTTTAATTAACTTTTATTTAACTAAGACTCACCCCTCCCTGTCTACACTTATCTCCCGTCTGACGTAGGATGAGGGGAGAGAGGGGAGGTTGTTAGTGTGTGGGGGAGGGGTGTGGGGGGTTGTTAGTGTGTGGGGAGGGTGTGGAGGGTTGTTGGTGTGTGGGGGAGGGGTGTGGGGGTTGTTGGTGTGTGGGGAGGGTGTGGGGTTGAGGGTGTGGGGGTTGTTGTGTGGGGGGAGGGGTGTGGGGGGTTGTTAGTGTGTGGGAGGGAGTGGGGTTGTTAGTGTGGGGGTTGTTAGTGTGGGGGGTATTGTGTGGGGCTTTGAATGTGTAGCGAGTGGGGGGTGTGTGTTAGTGTGTATGGGAGGCATATGTGTATGAAGGAGGGAGGTTACGGTTAGGTTAGGTTAGGCATACAAAGCAACATAAATACAAACGGACATGGCCGCCCTACGCAATGATCCGACTTGAATCATAACACAAACATAATATAATAAAACAGACAACATGACGCTATGAAACCCTATGTTGTGTTCAGGGGCGGGAATGTGATCAGAAATAGACAACCCCGCTGCTACATAATTAATCTTGACCGAGACAAACAGAAATAGCGAGTTAAACAGGCGAGAGCTAGAACAACTGATCCTGTGACACCAAGCCTGAGTGATGGCAGCAGGTCGGTAAGCTGTGTACACCCTGACCTTTGAAACAGGTTAACGTATTATGCAGCACCTGTGGATGGCCTCGACTGGCGTTCCTCCCTTACCTGTGTCATGACGAAGGTATACATAAAACAACGGGATATAAACCTACCATTATATATACTCCATTTCCCACTGGGCTCACTCGGTAACGTGTTCATTTTCACCTCTGGGACGGAGTTGTGTTTAATCTACTTAAGAGGATTTGTTTCGGGGTTGCATTTAGTTAACCCAATAGCCTCCTTTGCTGATCCGAGTGGTGGAGATTTTTTCTCGCGCGAGGGATGTTTTCTTCTCCAAGTGTGGTACTTAACGTAGCCTGTGGCCAATCGTTCATAACTTTTGTATTTTTTATCCATTTCAAAGAATAAGATCCTCCCCCCCCCCCGCCCTGCAGTGACGCCATTGCTCCGAGAAGATAAATTTGTTTCTGACCATGGCTTTGTTCGTCCTGGAAATAATATACTGTATATCTGTCTGGCCTTGTCCTTGTTGTCACGAGGAAAAATTCATGTGTCTAATATTGTCCTCGTTCATCCTGAGGAAAAAAGGTATTCGTGTGTGACAGTGTACTTGTCCGTCATGGGAAGATAAATACTCTCTGGGTCTAGGCGAGCGTTTAATCTCCAAGTATAAACATGGCTGCCTCTCCACTTACAAATCATATAGTTCAAATAAAAATTTCAGAGCCTCTTTCAAACGTTTGCGACCTTGCCTTAGAGGATTATATATATTTGTATTATTTATCTTTATTCATGGCGCTGTAAGGGGAATGTGAACGTGAAAGTAACAATGAATTTCTCCCAAGAAGAAAAAGTCGAAATTGCCTTCGTGTGTTCATGCATTGTTGATGAGGAGAGGCTCTCGACAACCTGGAATTTGAAAACAATAACTTTAGTGCGATAACTTAAACGTCTCTAGTACGATAACTTGACCCCTTTAGTACGATAACCTCTTCAGTAAGATAACTTGACCTCTTCAGTTCGATAACTTGGTCAATAGTAATACAATGGTGCACAACCTTAGGACCATGTAATACAGTGTGTGTGTAAAGTTTCAGGTCGTTAACTGCTTCCGTTTTGATGCTGTGTGTGTGTGTGTGTGTGTGTGTGTGTGTGTGTGTGTGTGTGTGTGTGTGTGTGTGTGTGTGTGTGTGTGTGTGTGTGTGTGTGTGTGTGTGTGTGTGTGATTATTGATGTCATCGTTAATTTTTTTAAGTTCTCCAAATTTATCAAAGCCATAGAATTTGGGAGGTAAATTTTTGTAGATGAAATTTAATTCCCCAGCCCAAGATAATTTTAAAGTCCTACCCTTGCAGGAGCGTAGATTTGCGTAAGTAAAAAAGCTCGTGCTTACATATTGAATTTCAAATTTGTGATTTTTAAACACAGTTCGCTTTTACTTTTATTTTTATCCTCTTCACCACTGATCGGCTCGTTATCCTCTTGGGCGATGGGTCACGTCTCTGTTATGCACTGCTGGCAAGTACTGACGTGCACTGTCTCCTGAATGTATCTGAACCTACTCCAGTCTGGTCTTGAAACAGCTCACACTCGGTGCCGTCACAACACTCTCTGGCAGACTGTTTCAAGAGTTCACAACTCTCCGAAAAAGTTTGCCCTTACAGTTTTCTGGGCTTGCGGCTTATACAACCTTGAACTGTGACTTCTTGTGGGGCGAGCGTCCGCCAGCTCCAGGTAAGGACACTCGACTGAGTAGTGCCCTTTGAGATGTTTATACACTTCAATTAGGTCCCCCCTTGCCCGCCTGTAGTATAAGCTAGGCAATTGCAGCGCTCTAGTCTCTCTGGGTAGCTGAGGTGCCGAGGTCCAGGCACCAGTCTGGTGGCCCTCCTTTGGACATTTTCAATCAACTGATAGTCACTAGCGTATCTCGGCAGTACTCCAGGCAGGGAAGCACCTCGCTCTTGAAGATATCTGAACGACCTTCTCATAAGATTTAATAACTTAGTTGCTTGATTCGCCTTCTTCTCACAATGCCCCTATAACTTCAGTTCATTGTCGACATACACACCTAGGTCCTTTTCACATTCAGTCTCAATTAATGCAGTTTCTATGTCTCGTTGGAACATATGATACGCTTCCTTGCCGTTGGTTTGTCCCAGGTGCATCCCCTTGCACTTCGTGACATTGAATCTTAGCTGTCATTTCGTCGACCATTTTTGAAGCTCACTGAGGTCCTTCTGCAGCTCTTCATAGTCTGCTTGGGTCTTAATTTCCTTAAATCACTTGGCATCGTCCACAAACATTTGTATGGAGGAATGTACAGCTCTCAAGAAATCATTTATGTTCAAAATCACAGCAAAAACTATTTACTTCAACCTGTTTAGTTATATAAGTAAGGAAAACTGATGACAAACTTTATACAAAACAAAGGTCACAAATAATGAGTGAACAGCTCAGCAACTCACTCTAAAAGTAAATCCTAAACCCCAGAATATAATATGTAATCACTCTAGAACAGTAAGAGTACAATAACACAAGATAGTTAAGGTTTGGGAGATAGGAGACCAGGGCCCAGAGTCACTACACAACCGTAAGAACGATTCACTAACGGTTCCTAACTTAGCTGTGGTGATCGTATGAACTCTGGCATTAGTTCGGCTATTTTTCAAAATGGCGGCTATTTTTAAGATGGCGGCCATTTTTCAAGATGGGAAATCATATGCTGAGCACTTTCTATGGTGTCTACGGCCATTTTCTAGTAGCCAAAGTAGCTAGCCAACAACACATACAAGGATATCTTCTCTAAAGAAGTCTCTCGAATGTTTGTAGGCAGGGCGGGATTTACCAATAGGCCAAGTAGGCCATTGGCGTAGGGCCCACCGGTATCTGGGTGCCCACTGAAACTAATTTGTCGCGCAGCGTGCCAGCGTATAACCTTGTTTCAAGTGTACATCGAGTATTTCATTATATAATATAGTCACAACCATAAAGGCCCTGTACAATAAGTATAGGGCCCGGAGTATGGGGCCCCTGTACAATAAGTATAGGCCCGCAGTGGTTGAAACATACAAACATTGGTGAGTTTGGCCTGGGACCCACAAGTAGGTAAATCCGGTTCTGTTTGTAGATAAACTACGGTTAGAACGTAGAACAATGTAGTGTGAAGGCGCTTTAGATGCGTGCATAGGGATAAACTATTGATTGTAATCACAAAATTCTCAAAATTCTTTTGGAGCAACAAATGGAATAATGTTAGAGAAATTTGCTTATATATCCATTGCTTAATTCATCTGTAGCAATAAAGATTGAGTTGATTTAATAATATGCTCCTCGTGCATCCATAAAACACACGTGTGGTGAACTTGGGTTTAGGCTCGTCGTTCAGTAAACACTGTGGGTGGTGTTGGACGGGTGGTGCTCGGTGTGAAGGGCTCGGAGGAGGTTTACCTGTAATACAAGTGTGAAAAGGGAGATTTTACTGCATTTAAACAACAAGAATTTTCTTGAAGAAATCGTAAAGGATTTGGCATAATATTACTTCACCGTCCTGAAGGAATGAAGCACATACCAAGTGATCACCAGTAAATGGTACCGGAGAACATAAAATTGTACTTTAACAAGTGAAAAGCCGTACATATGATACCAGGCTCGTCATGAATTCATACGACATATTCAGAAAACTCACAAAGGGAATCAAATTTAATAACAAGAAGTTTAAAAGTGATTTTCAGAAGTCTAGGGTAGGTAATTACGTAGTTGTTTAACGAGTGTTAACATCATATTCTGGGTGACATTTTGCCGACCAATGGTTCGGTGTTGGGCAAGATACAGTATCTAACTCTGAGAAATAAGTAACAGGTGACATTTTGCGCAATAGCTATGCAGAATAGTCACACCACAAAATATCTACTCAAGTTTGGTTTCAGATATAGTGTCAATAAAGCTATTGTTCTTTAAAATCTTGGGTAAATTTTTAGGTAAAGTTGCCCATAAGGGTTTTGGACATGAAACTTGTAAAATATACCACAAGCTTTGTACACTACAGTATATATGATAATTCTATTGATTCAGTATACAGTAATCCCTCAATAACTCAGCACATGTGGCTCTGGCCTTGATGGGTTATCCCAAATTCCGTATCAAAGTGCTTTCCCCCTCCTACAAAAATACAATAAAAAATTATCGACCCATATTTGTGTTCATGTAATTACTAAATGTAAAAAAGTAATACTTACCAGCACTGCAGGTGAAGAAAAGGGCATCATAGTAGGTGATACAGGTATGGTAGGTGACACAAAGGCATGGTAGGTGAGACAGAGGTATGGTAGGTGACACAGAGGCATGATAGGTGATGCAGGTGGCCAGATATGCCGAGATTTTCCCATATAATTTTACATATCGCGGCATTTCTCAAGTTATACTAATACATTCCGAGACCATATCCGTGGCGATTTATATAAAATGCTGTGTTTTCGAGGGCTTACTGTATCTTTATTTGATTTTTATTGCCCACAACTAACATAAATTGTGATCAGCTGTATGCATACGGCATACCAACATACCCTTTTTTCCTATGTTGGCAGACCTGGAGCGTTGATCGGAAAGAAAGCAACAAGAAAAAAATAATGGATTAAGTAAAAAAAATTACAAGGAAAAAAGTATCAGTGGTAGTATCAGTTTACTGGGAAAAAAGTTAACAGATATACATGAAATTAAATATGAATAAAAACATATACAGGCACTTTATTAATAAAATACACATTACTACATTATTCTAGACTGGTACAGTAGGTATGACATCCTGAAGGTGGTGAGGAGGTTTCTTTAGTTTCTGGAGGTGTTGACAGCTTTTGGACGTGGGGAGGTAGGTGTTCATAAACTGCTGAAGTAGTAGTCGGGTCTTCAACCTCTGAAGGTTAGGAAAGAGTGTGATATGATAGTTTAGGTTAGGGTAGGTTAGGTTAGGCTGCACAAAGAGGTAATTAAGTAGCTTGGACGAAACCATCCATTTACTGTTACTTTACTTGCTGTTACTCTTTAGCCATTACTTTTTTCTGATTCTGTTTTTGTTACATCTTTTCTGTTACTTTTTTTTCCCTGTTACTTTCTTTTCTACATTCACCTTGAGCAAGTCCCACGCAAACCCCACGATTCATACCACCTAGAATATGACCTATGCCCATGGCTTGGGCAAAGCTCACTGTGAGGATTCCTCATGAGGAAAGCCCATGTAAAACGATCTTGACTACGACCCATACAAACACCAGGAGCTCTCTGAGGATGCAGGTAATATCAGCACTGGACTTTGAAAATACAGGTATTCGATGACTACGGAACAAATTAATGCGATTTTCTCAAAAACTTATCATTTGCGTTGGAAACGTTACAAAGAAAAGTTTTTAGAAATGGTGAGATATACCTAGAACTGGACCCCAAAAATGTTGTGGGACATAATGGGCAACTTGTAAAAAAATACCAAAGCTTGACCTGAGCATATCCTGTGTGCTCACAGCTCACGGCATGGGAGTACTGATCTATCAGTACAGTATAGGGAGTAGTCCTTTGGTCAGTGCTCAGGGGTGGCTTCTGCTAATTAGTTACGTATTGGATATTTTGCCATGATCGGCTAAGTTCCTACTGGTGCTATTTTGCCGTGAGTGTGCTCAGATTGGTTAAGTACTTTCTGTTTAATATTACAGGGGGTCTACTCCCTGGCGAGGAAGTTAGGTAAGTTAGGTAGGTTTTTTTCAATAGTTGGGTCAAGTTCTATTAGGTTCTAGTAAATGTCGCCTCTTTTATAAGGATAAGTTCCATGCATAACAAAAATATGGTTAGGTATGTTTATAGCTACGCAATGATCGACTGATGGCAAAATAAATACCAAATGCTGCCAGAGTCACGGTCATATATAGTTCTCGCGGTGTTCACTGGTAATCAGCGATTTGACAATTAGTTAACCTTATTTTAAGCTACATAGTATAATCAACCAGTAATAGCTAAAATCATCTACCACCACCACTTGTAATCTGATCTTGAGCAAAGAGTTGGAGGATATTATGCAATCTGGGTAGTTATTTCGCAGGCCTTCATATGTTTTTTTTGTTCCGTACATGCGCAGTACCGCATAGTAAGATGGTAGATATTTCATTTGTGACATTGCGCACAAAACCAGTTTTACCAGCTACCTAACAAAAAACTATCTGAAAAATAAAGTTCTTTCCATAGCTGCTACACTGTGGGTGTCATATTGCTAGTACAGTATTGTACTGTTACTCTCTCATCATTAAATTCACTAGTTATTTCATAAATGAATGGACTTAAGCATTATTTGCATATCATAATAACTGTATCTGTATCTAGTTATACCATTGCCATACAATGAATTCTCTATACTGTAACATTTCCACAGGATCAACAGTCAGTTCAGGAGCTGGGGAATGAGGACAGTTGCATAGCAGATGACTCAAAACCCGAGTCTGATAAAGAACTGTGCTCTGCTGAAGAACAAAACTCAAAACTAGAAGGTAAAATCATTATTTTCTTTTATACCAATTTTTCTGATTTCCTGCAATAGCTACAGTACTTTATGTACTTTTATCAGCCTAATTATATAATATCTACCATAACAGTTTAATAATAATAATAATACACGGTTTAGTAATAGAGTTGCAGTATGTGGTATGGTATGATATACCGTATAGACAGACACACAATATATACATACTTCCTTAAGCCAGATGGCTTGTTAGAGGGAGTATGGATATAGCACACAATGTCAAACATTTGGTATTTAAGGTAAAGTGGCCAGCACTGCACTCAATGGCCATCACTTCCTCAGTTGTAAATTTATGTACTGTACTGTATTCGTACAGGGTTGGGTGGACTGGGGATGCTTTGGGCATGAACCAGTGACCCTTAAAATAGGAGGTGAGTGCTCTTGCATCTCATTTACCTGTTTTGTATACTGTGCTGTGCAGTACTGTATATCCAAGTACCTTATACAGTGTACGAACGGTTTAAGTTCCTTGAAAACCATTCATTAAGGTAATTTTTGTTTCTCGAATAACTTAACTGTAATTTAGAGTCTTAACACATTAAAAAAATAATAAATTATACATTAGTACATTACCTTAAGGGACCATACTTTATTCGTATAATCGAGACTAGCTTTTATTTAATAAAAAGAGATGTAAGAACACAAAATTCATAAAAGGGAATTTTTGTAGCTTGAATCTTTATATAGCGAGGGATACCTGTACATTGTAACCTTGCTTCCGTTTCATCACACCCATGGAATTTGAGGAACTGGTCCACTGCTTCCAAAATTAGAAAAGTAGATTCAAACTCCAAGTTGAAATTAAAGGGCTGAATGGACATTAGGACACCCGAGTAGAAAGCACCCTTCAATGTGTGGCTGGCATAAGTCTTTGGTGAAAGGCTTTTGTATACCTGTACTACATGTTATAACAAGTGGAATAAGAGTGAATTTCCCATATTTTACCGCTATGTCCTTATTAAAACCTCACAATGCTGAGAATAATTAAGAATACAGTACTGTAGATTGATAATGCCTGGAGATAACCTTGCTAATTGGCCTGTGTAATTAATTATTTTAAAATTAGTATATTTGTTTGCAAAGGTTGGTGCAGGTTGGTCAGCATGGTGCATTATGGATCACTTAGGTGCCATAGTAAGAAACCCTACTTTTACACAATTTGTCAAGGAGAAAGTCCATGAGTATGCTTATAATCAGAATACCAGTACCCCTTATACTGTACTGGCCCAGTTAAGTCAAAAGTTTTTGATGCTTGGCTAATTTTCAGAACAAAATAGGAAATGTTCTGAATCTTGGGAACATCATAATTGTAGAAGGGAATCTACCCCCACGTAGGGTCATGGCTATGAAGTTTGTGTATTGCCACAGATGGCAGTGAGAATGAAGAAGGTGGCCTCAGTATGCTGACTGATGTACAGTTTGGAGGAGCTGCTTCAGACAAAAAGAAGAAGAAAAAGACCAAGAAGAGTGCCAAGCAAAAACAGCTAGAACTCCATCAAGAACAGGTAACTAACAAAAATTATACAAAATATTAACATTTTATTCACAAAAACTTCCAATTTATGATATTTGTTGTAGAACAAACTTTAAATGCATGAGATTATCATTGATTGCTTATATTGTATGTTTTTCTTGTGAAGCATGCTAACATATTTGATTGGTGTATCAGGTGAACCACATGCGCAAGAAGAATGGGATTCACGTATGGGGAGCTGACGTGCCTGAGCCTCTGGACTCTTTTGACAAGGTGTGTGTTTTGTCTGTTTGTTTTCATTGATTTCACACAAATTATCCTAGACTTGAAGCATGAGGTTCTTTCAGTCTGTCTATAACTTTGACATCTTATTCCCTTCAATATTTCATTTGTGAATGCAAATAAAATCCTTCCCACACACTTGAGCCACTGACCATCTCCAACACCTATGTTGTGTTAAGAACTTCACCAATTTATTTAGTTTTAACTATCCTAAAAGTAAATTGATAGCTTCTAGTTTGTCCTAAGAGATTGGACTCTGTGAAAAGGATGGCACTTAACTTAGGAAGCATGCATAAGTAGGAAATTAGAAGGAAGGAAAAAGGAAAGCTCATAGCAGTCACAGCTCAGACCCTGGGCTTTAGACTAGCAGAATTTGGATCATCTGTGGTGTGATTCCTATAATTATTGATGAAGTAAATGTGAAGAAGTTTTTCATTTTTACTTCCCATAGATAATAAATTCTTGGCTAGTTTACATACCTTATACTGTATATACAGGTATATGGTATCACAAAGTGACTACATTGCTTACCCAACCAGGAACCTTACCATGAATTTGATAGTGAATATTTGCACATGTTAGTTTCTTAATTAGTTAATTGATCAGGATTTTGGAAAAGAGATTACATGAATAATCAAAAGAAGAAATAGAAAATGTTTGAAGTTCAACCCTAGACAAATTTAAGAATATGAACTTGTATTTCGTGATTTATAGCGACTCCAAATTTGTATGAGTTTTTCATTATGAGTTATTACAAAAAATCTTATGTTGTAGTCCTCTTTACTGAGTACTTCTGTAGCTTTAGATTACCTGTGCAGTATTTTTTTAATTTAGAATTTAGAAAATTCATATACATAAACTGACTGAGGTGGTACTATAGCTTCTCTTCAGGTATTAGTAGATTGTAGCTGAGGATTACAGTTAGTAGCTCCTTATGCAGTAGTATTATGTGGATGTGTGCCTGTAGACTAGACTGGGATCTGTATCTTATGTTTGTAACAATTCAAAAAGAATATGTCAGGTTGCTTTGAATGGCTTAGTATAGTTAGTGAGGTAGTACATTGTATGCTGTGCTGGTGATAGGGTGTACCAGTACAGTGTATCATTGCCCTGATAAGGATAGTTACTGACTTGTAAATTAATATGTATCAAATTTACAATAAGGATAAAAGGGTTTGAAATAGGTATCTTCTTTCTTTGTATAGTTGCTGGAACGTTTTGGTGTAAATGAAATCATTACAAGCAACCTTCGTAGTCAAGGATTTGCCAGCCCAACACCCATCCAGATGCAGGCCTGGCCTCTCATGCTACAGGGCCGGGAAGTACTTGGGTGTGCACCCACTGGTTCAGGTGATATTTTCATCCTTTATATATACAGTCGTCATTAATATTACAATTGAGATCAGTTTAGGGGTAGTGAAAATACAGTTGACATTGTGTAATTTTCTTTCTGCTCTTTTATAGTCATATTACAGTACTGTATTGTGTTAAGATATTATACTGTAGTCATCATCACGTTGTTACAGCCATTATCCACATTGGCATGGAATAGTAAACATCAAAACTGTACTGCATTTCTACAGGTAAAACAGCAGCTTTTCTAGTTCCTCTGTTGCATCAGTTGGGTGGCCCACAACGGAAAGGATTTCGTGCTGTTATTCTCTCACCTACTCGTGAACTTGCCAGGCAGACACACAGGTCAGTCTTTGTTCGTACAGTAGTTCACAGTCGAAGTTTACTGAGCAGCACCCAGGTTTTCATACAAGCTAACACTTTGTTGTGTTTAAATTAAAATCATTTACCTTCTCATTGTTAATATTTCATATGAAGTAAAATATTTATAATGTGCCATATTGCCTACTCCTCATCTACAATCCATCTCACCCAATTTTAAATCTGGAGTTAAGTTAAATGTTCATCAAGCATTGGGAGAGCTTTCTCCTTTGTCTTATTAAGGCTTCAGACTAAGGTGACCTCCAATACCTGTATAGCCACAGAAGTTAGATTTTGATTATCCTTTCATACATTGTCAGTATGCAGGATATACAGCAATTGGAATAACATTGATGATTGAAGCTATACAGATATTTTTAGTGGCATATAGGTGAGAAGTTTGTGTAAATTAGATATTTGCCATAAGAAACATATTGTATTGGATAAATTGAATGTACTGCATATGTGAATTTCAAAGTCACACATAATGTAGATACAGTACTAGTAGTTGATGTTTGTGTGGAGACAGGTACCTGTAGGAAGATTAGTGAATGTTTTAGAAAAGAGATCTAATTTAACAAGTATAGAAATAAATAGCTCAAATGTAGAAAAAAATGATGTGACTTACTCAAGGAAGAAGCAAATATGTAATTATTATCAGAAATTGAATTGTCATATTGATTGCATATACTGTAGATTTAAAAGACCTGTTATGTGTCCAGGGTTTATCCTCGTCAACAATTTCGGCCATTTTTCCGTGTTTGCATGCATTAGCTGCAATTACCTGCTGGCAACTATTTGGTAAAACCTGAATGGGATTCCCCCCTCCCCCTTCTCATTCACCACTGCAAACCCATGGTGCCAGCCCTGAAAATATATCAGAGACCAAGGGTTGGGCACAGCTATGGTGACCTGGTTGCCATCAGGCTTGTTGAAAAGTATAAAGTTTTACGGCTGGATGCCCTTCCTAATGTCCACTTGATATGGGCAGTCAGTCAATCATATGTCAATCTTGGCTCAAATTTATGATAAGTTTCATGTTCTTTTTTTGCGTTTATACTATACTATACTACTGTTGTAATGATGTTTCCAGAGAGTGTGTGAGACTAGCTGAGGGGCTGGGAATACGTGCATTCATCATTAGTAATGTTAGCAAAGCCATGGAGAAATTTGGCCCTCAATCTGCTCAGAAGTTTGGTAAGTAACTTAATTTTGCACATATACTTTCTTGGACAATTGATGTACTCTATAGTATTCACTACTCCAGTACCACTATCAAAATAGGAAGGTGGATAAAGATGCCTACTGTTTATATTGTACATTATCTGCTTAGAGGTTTTGATGACAGTTTTAAGGGATAAAAGTAAATGTTAAACTACTATCAACTTTTTGGTTTACATTTGATACTGTTCTTTTAGCAGATAGTGAATTAAATTAAAAGCTCGATCCCCAGAGAAATACAGAGTTGGGGAGAATTGGTAAAGATAACCCAAAAACATTTGTTATGGAAGGCTATTGTCCCCATTCCTCTGAACTTTTAGAGCGTGGTATTAATACCTATCGAATAAGACTGTGTTTAAATCATGATCAATCAAGATAAGGTAATTAATTATCATTGAATTTTCAGATGTACTTGTAACAACACCAAACCGCCTGGTGTACCTCTTGCAGGAAGTTGATGGTTCACCCCTCAATTTATCCAAGTAAGTGCTAGCTACTGTTGAAGTTCTGGTAGGTCACCCATCTGGGTTTACTGTGGTCATCTACATGCGTCTTAACTGATATACCATACTGTATTGTTTCTAGTTGAAGGATATGACTAAATATTAAAAATAACCAACAATTCTATGGAGATACTGTACGGTGTTTTGAAAGCGGAAACTATTTTTATATATATTGAAGGATAGTAATAAAATTTTTGTGCTTGTAGTGTGGAGTGGCTAGTCATAGATGAGAGTGACCGTCTGTTTGAGGCAGGAGAACATGGCTTCAGAGACCAGCTGGCAGTCGTGTACCAAGCCTGCACGGGGCCCAATATCAGACGAGCCCTGTTTTCTGCCACATTTGCCCATGAGGTTCAGGACTGGTGCAAACTGAACCTTAACAATGTTGCCATGGTGTCTGTGGGCATCAGGTAAGTTGTATTTATGAAAATTGTAATTATATTTTCTGCTTAGGCTTTATAGGTATTAACACTCATGCATCAGTAAAATTGTATGTATATTGTTGCAGGTATCTTAAGAGTTGTACCTACTACGAGATGAAGTGCACAGTATTGTTTACTTTCAGGAACACTGCATCAGAGGATGTGAAACAAGACCTCAAGTTCTGTGGTGATGAAAGTGGGAAGCTTTTAGCTCTTCGAGATATTTTAAGAAAGGTTTGAATCTTATGCTTGTGTTCTGTGTCATTTATTAACTTTTGAATGGAGGAGTTTGTTTGGTTATGATTTCTTCTATTCTTGCATTTTATCTTGGAAATAAAGTTTTCCTTGAAAGTAATTGTTGCTTTATAGTGTTTGATGTACTATTCTTACTCCAAAATCTCATTGCTTCCCATACCTTTCTTTGAACGGAAAATACATTTACTTTCATACTACTATATCCCTGTGCTCTTTGTTTTCTTTTATCTATTTTTATTATTGTTTTCTACCAGTATCTGGGTTTGCTCGGGTGATATGGAGAACCTGAGAGAGTAAGCAAAAAATGATTGGTACATAGGGTGTATGTTTCAAAGTACATGGATGGTAAAAGGAAGAGGGGAAGACCATGAAGGATATTGTACAAGGATGGGGGTGAATGATGTCTTAGAAGTGAGGGGGGATGAACAATAAAAAAGCAGCGGTACAAAAGAAGATACAGGAGCATGGTGTTGAGGAGATTATATGAATGTCTGTGTTTGCTCTTGATTACAGGTACCCTTAAGCATAGTAGGAAAAGTCTTGCTACCCAACAGCTCATCCTATGGGCCTTGTTCCTCACTCATTCACTCATAATGTTACTTTATCGATCTCCATCTCCTCGCATCTAGTACATCCTTCATCCCTTCCTGCCGTCTCTCTCTTAGTCTTTCCCATTCTCCCACTCTAACCATGAAGATGTTGAATAGCCATGGAAACATAATACATCCTTGATTAAGTCTTACTGCCACAGGGAACTAGTTTTCCTCTTCCTGACAACCTCAATCAAAGGATTATTTCTTGCTATAAAATCTCTGGCCAGCATTCAACAATTTCCCGCATATATTGTCAGTGTTTTCCATATTGTTTTTTTCTGTTTACTGTATCAAAGCTCTTTCTAGAGCTATAAATGCCAATAGCAAAGTTTTCCTCTTCTCTTGATCCTCACGACTTCTTCCTTTTCTGTACTAACACTCTTCTTCTTATGTACTCTTTGTTTTTGCAACATTTATTTCAGTACAGTAATATGTTTACCCTATTAGAGTGGAAGTGTTAATATCAATATCCTCATTTAACTGTAGTACAGTAATTCCTTTTATTTTAAGATATTAATATAGGGAATACTTTTGACTCCAACTTCTGTATTTCAGGGTTATGAGCCACCTGTTCTACTGTTTGTACAAACAAAGGAGCGAGCTAAAGATTTGTTTAAGGAGCTGATATATGATAATATTATGGTGGATGCCATTCATTCTGATCGTACACAGCTGCAGGTAACTTTTTCTATTTAATTAAAAAAAATTCATGTCACCGAGCCTTTGGAGGGTGAGCAACCATATTTTATTTTGGACTGTTAGCAATATACATGACTGGGAAAATAAGCCATGGTTTCATGCCAACCATTAGAAGAATGGTATAGGATAATATACAGTACTGATGCTTTCTCTTTCTTTTCAGCGTGACAATGTAGTTCGAGCATTTAGAGAAAGAAAAATATGGGTTTTGATATGTACTGAACTCATGGCTAGAGGTATTGACTTCAAAGGTGTCAACCTCGTCATCAACTTTGACTTCCCACCGTCAGCCATTAGTTACATCCACAGAGTAGGACGAACAGGACGAGCTCACCACCAAGGTCATGCCATCACATTTTGGACAATGGATGACAAACCTTTCCTAAGAAGGTGAGGATGTGGACAACACTTCAGCAATTAAGTTTGTATAATTTATCAGGAAATTTATTACTTCAGTGGTGACAAAAAAAATTGGACTAATAGAAAGGATAAAGGCAAAGACGCATAGCAATTTTTTTTCCAGTATACGGTATCAGGAGAATACTGAAAAATATTGAAAATCCATCAATTATGCAATGGGTATTAAGGCTTAATAAATTTTCTAGCTTCAGTCCTTAGTGTCAGATTGACTCGAATACTGTATCAGCATAGGTTTGTGGATTATCTTACATTACTATACTGGTAGTGTTGGTGAGTCAGTAAATCAATTGACTGAGTGTGTTTCATAATTGGCCTTGCAGTACTCAAAGGTGGTACACTCACAGACTGGAATGTAATTTGGTTTAGTGCTGTCCATCACCCAAGTCATAGTCAAGATTTTATATTAATAGTTGTTCATTTTCAGATACATTAAATGTATTGTACTTTATGTAAATCAGCAATGTTGCTATTATTACTTTAATATTTTGTTGCACTGTTCTCTGTTAATTACACAATAGTTTCCTTATTTCTTAAAGCCCTTTGCAAAATAAGCACACATAGGAGTGAAATAACGAACAGTACTCATATAAGTAAGGGAAGTAAGAGAATTTAAAATTATACTTAAGAGCTGGATAGTTGTACTTGATAAAGAAGTGTAACCTGAAGATAGTGCAGATATATTTGACTTCATTTTTAAAAGTTTACATCCATTTGTGTATGTGTGGTTTATATGGAGTACAGGTTATCCAAATAATAGACCTGTTTACATTCACTCTGTTCTTTCTTTGTGTTGAAAAGGAATTGTTTATACAGTAAGTTCTTGTATAACGTTGCCCCTGACAACGTTGTTTTGTTATAATGTCGCTACTTTAGATACCCATGATTCCAACAACATCCCGACCGATTTCTTATAACGTCGTCAAGGACAACTTTGTATGGCGTAACCCCGTCTCTCTTCTTGGCGCTCTACGCTCTCTCACGGAGCGTCACAGCGTCCCCAAGCATACCCAGTCTTTGTTAGGCTTCCACAGCGTATGTGTGTGTTTAAGTGTTTTTGCTCTAAATACTGAACTCTAACCATTCGAAATGGCTTCCAAGCGCCCATCAAGTGCTAGTGTTGTGAAGAAGCAATACAATACCATTAGAGAGTACAATACAAAATGATTTAGTTTATTTATCTTTTTGGATGTATAAAATATTCTATTTTCTATAAAAATTCCATTGAATTTATGTATATGTAGTGTTTTTTATAGGGCAAAGGGAGGCTGGGAAATGTAACTAGCATATTTTATCTATTTCTTATGGGGAAAATTGATTCCGTTAACGTTGCGTTTTTCAAGAACGGAACCACGGCGTTAAATGAGGACTTAATGTATTGAGCTTTTCAACTGCTATGGTTATTGCACTGATCACTTTACTGGTGCTTAGATGCTCTTTACACTCATGCTACCTCAACTAGTTCAGCTTGTTGACTTTACTCTCACTAGTAATAGAGATTTCTTTTATTTTTTAATTTATATCAACTTGATTTAGTGAATTTTATTTAATTTTTTTTATTTCAGTGTTGCACAGGTGATTCACAGTTCTGGTCAGGAGGTGCCAAGTTGGATGTTGGAACTCAAGAAGTTGAGGAGAAAGGAAAAGAAGAAGTTATCCACACAGCAGCCAGATCGAGGTCATGTCTCACAGGGAGTTCTCTATGAGCAGCTAAACAAACGTAGACAGAAGTAAGGTTCATTCTGTTTTGAGCCGCCATTGCTGAAGTGGATAAGTGGAGAAGTGTTTGATTCAGAAACTATTCCAAAGCTCTGATGTATTATTTTGAATTACAGTAAACCCTTGTTATTTGCAGGGGTTAGGTTCCAAGGAAGGGCGAGAATAGGCAAAACCGCGAAGAGCAACTTATACTACCTTAGTACACTACTATATACCTATACCAAACAACTGACCAGCTGCGGCAGCACTCATCTCCTCTTTTAACTTATCTAATAATTCAACTTTCTTTATCAGGGTCATCACTGACTTCTGCCTTTTACATTTCACTCCACTAGCATCACTAACACTGACACTAGGCAGTCTTTAAGGGGCCATTTCATACAGAAACACTAAAGTTTTGAGAGTACAACATGAGATGCTGCGTGGGGTGACTCGTTGTGCTGCGGGAAAAGGCTCACAAGCTAGCCACCATCTGCTTTCTGCGAATCTTTGAAATCGCGAATATCAAACCCACAAATGGCAAGGGTCTACTGTTTTTTTGGTATTGGTGTTTCTAATTTTTATTTTTGGAAAATTTGTGTAGCTGCAAGTTTGCTTTTACCATCTTATTCTCTATATTTATGCAACATCTATTCTTTCCTCAGAGAAATGGTGAAGAAAAGCAAGAAAATGAAGTTTACAAAAAATGCAGCAGAAGAGAATAGGGTTGAGAGAGACAGGGCAACACAGAAATAGCAAGTGGGTCAGATTTAAGAGACAGGTCAGAAGCAGCAGAAATAATAAACAACGAGAAAGGCCTAAAGAGTAATACAAAGCTTATTGTAATTTTTTATTGCAGTCTTTCAATAAAGAATCCACGTAACAACAATCTACTGTATATATAAAGACCTACTCATTTCCCAGTTTCAGTAATTGTATTATGTCTTTAGAAAATGCATGATTGAATGATGGACTGTATAATGGAATTGTTAAGTTAAATTAATTATACTGTATACGAGTGTAAAACTTGGACTCTGGATGGAAGAGGAAGAAGCAAATTAAAGCAACAGAAATTATATGTTTGATGGTGATATCTGGGCTGAATAGGATGCAAAGAATAAGAAGTACTGCACAAACATAAATTAGATGATGTGGATGTGTAAATAGTGTCTTAACAGAAAGGTAACCAGGGCGTGCTAAGGTGGTAATACTATATCAAAAGAATGCTAAGTGTGGTGCTTGATAAAAAAGGAAAGCTGTTCACTTCAGAAGTAGATGAAAAGAAGAAAATGCCTTTACTTGAAATATGAAATTTTAATAAATATCCAAAAAGCAGCAGAATGCATGAATATAATACGAGGATGGTGTTGAAAGGCTTATACTGATGTTAAAGCAGTTACAGTTAATGAATAGACTAAAATGACTTTTCTTTTTCATGATTTCAACCACTTTACTGCATGGTGTGAAAAGATTAGCAAGAATAGATATACAAAAGGTAGTCAGGAGTTTCCAGAAAGCTAATGAACAGGATTAATTGATGCAATTCCAAGTAGTTTTGCTGATGTACCTATTGCTTTGTAGAGGGATTGGGAACTGGTGATAGATGGAGGAAGTGGAAACTAGACAGTGACCAAATCTTGAAAGGTGAGGAGAGACTGTTAGTTTAGAGCAGTGGTTCTCAAAGTGGCCGGTAAAGACTCCCAGGGCGTTGACGCCTGCAGAATCTGTTCCAAGGGTGGTGACGCAAAAAGGAGCCCTTGGAGGGTCGGTGATCCCCCCAGGGGCACTCTTAAAGGCGGCCGCATCCGAAGGAACCCTCCCATGGTCGGCGAGTGCCCTTCGTGAAGCTGTGGCGGTTGCAAGTGCACTCCCAGGTGTGGTGGTGCCCCAAGGGTCCCTGCCAGCGCGACGACGCCCCATCAAGCTTTCCTTAAGAGTAGCGGCGACCCCAAGGGTCCTTACACAGGCGGTGACATCCCCCGGGGACCATCGCAAGAGCGCTGGCGCCCCCAGGAGCCCTTCAAGGGGCGGTAGCGCCCCCAGGGGTCATCCCAGGAAAGGTGGTGCACCCAAGGGCCCTCTCAGGGTCGTTGGCGACCCCTGGACCCTTCCAGGGGCGGTAGTGCCCCCAGGGGCAGTTAATACTTAACTGTCATTGGTGGAATAAGAGGTAACGTCATCAAATTACAGCCAATAGGAAAACAGAGCAATCAGTCAGCACAACACCCCAACTTATGTTTTGCTGTTGGATATTTATTCTCCTTTTCAATGTTCAGGTTGCGATAATACTGAAAATGCTATAGGCAGTGTGTATTTATTTAACATCATATGTCGAGAGTTTAAATAGTGAAACGAGAATAAATATCCAACAGCAAAGCATAAGTTGAGGTGTTGTGCTGACTGATTTCCCTGTTATCCTATTGGCTGTAATTTAATGACGTTACATCTTGCTCCACCAATCACAGTTAATTAAGGGATTACTGGACGAATGCAAAATGTACGACAAAACTATGAAGTTCTTAGGGCGATGCTGCTTGTGGAAGGGCCCCTGGGTGCGCCGTCGTCCCTGGCAGAGACCCTGGCAGAGGTCCCATAACAGCGCCACCGACCCTAGGAGGGCCCATAGGGGCGCCGCAACCCTTGGCAGGGTCCTTGGTTGCAGAGGCTCCTCATAGAGGGACCCTGGCGGAGATACCGCCTCTGGAAGGGCCTGTGAATGTGCCACCACTGTGGTATGGCCCCTGGGGGTGAAGCGGTCCCTGGGAACACTCCTGAAGGCGCCCCCGTCCCTGTAAGGGACCCTGGGATCGCCGCTATCCCTGTGAGGGTCACTTGGCCATGCCAGGCATGGAGGCGCCCCCAGGACCCTCTTAGGGTCAGCGGTGCCCCCAGGAGACCTGTCACGGGCACTGGATCCACCAGGGGCGCTCTTAGGGACAACTGCAATCCTAGGGGCCTTCTAAGGGAAGGCAGCGTCGACAGGAGCTCCTTCAGGAACAGCCGAGCTTCCATGGGCCTCTCAGGGACGGCAACACGGGACCCTCACAGGGACGGCAACGCTCCTAGGGACCATCACATGGATGGCGGCGCCCCCATGAGCCCTGCTAGGGACACTGGCGACCCTTGGGGGCCTAACAGGGACAGCCGTGATCTCTGGGGTCTTTCCAGGGACGGTGGCGCCTCTAAGTACGTTCCTAGAGACGGTGGTGTTCCGAGAGGCGCTGCCAGCGGCGGTGGCGCCTTCAGGGGCCCTTCCAGAGGCGGTGGCTCCCCCTAGGCCTCTTTATGGGGCGCCACTGCTCCCAGGGATCCTGCCAAGGCCTGTGGCTCACAATAGGACCTCCTAGGGGAGGCAGTGCCCCAAAACAATGGATAGTGGTGTCGTATATATTGCATTCTAACAGTAATCTCTTACTTAACTGTAATTGGTGGAATAAGATAACGTATTGTTAACATTCATCTGTTTTGCTGTTGGATATTTATTCTCCTTTTCATTGTTCAGTTGCG
>NW_024731812.1:0-12428 GCF_018991925.1 Homarus americanus | reverse complement strand
AAAAGCTTTGGTTATGTGAGGTAAAATATTTTGGATAAGTGAGGTAAGAAGCTTTGGTTATGTGAGGTAAAAAGCTTTAGTTATGTGAAGTAAAAAGCTTTGGTTATGTGAGGTAAAATATTTTGAATAAGTGAGGTAAGACGCTTTGGTTATGTGAGGTAAGAAGCTTTGGTTATGTGAAGTAAAAAGCTTTGGTTATGTGAGGTAAAATATTTTGGATAAGTGAGGTAAGAAGCTTTGGTTATGTGAGGTAAGAAGCTTTGGTTATGTGAGGTAAAAAGCTTTGGTTATGTGTGGTAAAAAGCTTTGGTTATGTGAAGTAAAAAGCTTTGGTTATGTGAAGTAAAAAGCTTTGGTTATGTGAGGTTAAGGTGTGTGTATTTGGTTAGGTTACCACAGCCGCCATGATGGAAACAGACAACATTATTGATCTTAACAATAACTCAAACGGTTACACTTAAGAGATATAATTATCATACCTAAGCTCTTTCGTAAGCAGGTAAGAAACAGGTGTATATAACACGAGTACCAACTTTCAACACACCTTTACAAATTACTTTAGGGAACATAATCCATCAGTTAAGTCATAAACACCTGGACGTTAGGATGACTTGCTAGTAACACCCGCCCACCCCCCCCCTCATCCATCCCTGCTTCACGTTTTCTATATCGTTTGATCTTCACTACTGCCTATGACCCTTATCAAACCCAAATTATCCATCTATTTACCCCAATCGACCCCAAGAACTACCAGTATACAAGGTTTTAAAGATAATTTCCTTCCTTCTCTTCTTCTCTCCTACGTATACCCTTATTCTCTAAATACTCTTCCCCTTTTATCTTCATCCTACTATTCGTATTTTCATCTACTTTCACTCTTCATTTTTTTCGTTAGCAATCTTTTATTTCCTTCTTTCAAATCATTTTTTTCTTTGTATTGATTTTCATAATATTTTTTTTCTTCTTATTTATCCATTTCCTTCCCCTTTATTTCCCCCATTATCCCCATTCGTCTTTGTCTTTAATAACCATTTCCCATTTCTTCTTTCCTCCAATTCTCATTCTCTTTTATTTCCCTAGTTCCAATGCTTTCTCTTTTTTTTTTTGCAACTCCCTTCTTTCTTCATTTCTCCTATTCCCATTTTACTTTATTTCCTCGTTCCTTCATCTCTATATACCTTTTCTTTTTCCCCCTTCCAATTCCCTTCCTGTTCCACACACCAACAACTCACAAATCTTCATCTAGGGCAGAGAGGGAGGGGCAAAAATATTGACACATCAAACAAGGCTCTATATCTTAGGCCGTCGATGGAGGGAGGGAGGGAGGGAAGGAAGGAGAGGTAAGGATGGACGAGGGAGGGAGTGAGGGAAGGGGAAGTTAAAATGAAAGAAGTGAATAGCAAAAATGAGAGAGAGAGAGAGAGAGAGAGAGAGAGAAGGTTGATAATTTGACCTTAATTGGATCTGAATTAAGTCTTCAAGTTCACGTAATGACGGATAATACACTAAGAAGACACTGGTGAAAGACGTGGCTTGATCACACACACTGTACTGGAGAGAACAGCTGTTAACCTAATTAAACATTGACAGAACTCCGCTCCTGCCATGACCTGCTGAGAAGTCGATGGATGGATGGATGGAGCCTTTTAAACAGTACACGGATAAAGCTCAGCGTTAGTAGAAGCTTTTACGGATAGTTAAGGGTGATATCGTCCTGGCCGCTACTATGAATAGGTAAAATTTTAACTTACAAACAAATAGAATGAAACGCTGTCAGACATAACAGATAAGTAGCGAGTATAAACTATAATTACGGTGTTAGGAGTGTAAATAACAGCGGGTTTTTTCACTTGTTTAGATGGCAATTGAAATAGGTTAAATGTGTGGTGCCCCCCCCCCCCCTCGCTCCTTAGACTGGACTGAGAAGGTCATTTTTCCCGACGAGTTTTATACCGTAAATAATTCGGACGAGTGAGAACAATTATATCTGCATTGTGGGTTAAAAAAAAAGATGGTATTTGATAGATCAGCTTAAAGAAGTCAAAATGAGCTAATTTACTAGTTACAGGAGTCACGGTATTGACCTGAATGATACTCGAAAGTCAAGGAGAAAATATAGTTGAAGGCATTATTAAAATTTAGGCGAATGACACAGGAAAATTTCGCTACACACTGGGAAAAAAAAGATTCACTTAAACCCTACAACTTTGACGACGGTTTCTATAAAATTATAGATAGATAAATTCTTTACTTCCTCAACTGGAGCTAACTTTGATGATTAAGATAAAAAATAAATAAATAACCAGAAAGTATAAAATAATTTGAACTTTAATGGCGTTTTAACTTTTAGTGAATAAGTGAAGAAAAAAAATTCTCACCAGAAAAAATACGTAAAAAATAAAAATGACTCCAACTTGTAAAATCATCTACTTGTTTCTTAATATGTTAAACACGTCGGATAATTAATGACTTTGAGAGTTATATAACAGGGAGCTGGGACGAGAGATTAGGTAGGTATCCCCCTGTACTATGGCACGACTCACTTACACTGATGAAACGTCAGTTATGTTGGTCGTCACGTGACTACATATATTATTACTTAAACTACCGTGTGTGTATATGAGGAAGAGAAGAAACACGCACACACACACACACACACACAAACACGTGAAAAACAACCTAATTGGATGATAAAAAAAACATGCGTCCAAAAACTTACCAACTTCAAGACATTTACATATAGAGCCACATCCTCTCTCTCTCTCTCTCTCTCTCTCTCCTACGTTAATTCTCAACATAACTAACCTGCACAAGTCATCCATACACCACGGGGGAGGTATTGTGTCGGGGATGAAACAGAGGAGAGGTGTGATGAGTGGGGGGTAACGCCTGAAAAACACTTGGTATTCAGCTTACCATTAAAAAAGAGCCTTTTGCTTCCACCCTAAACTAACGTACCGTAACGTAACCTAACTTAACCTAATTTACCCCATCCTAGCCTAACTTAACCTAACCTAAACCAATTTAACCCATCCTAGCCTAGCCTAACCTAACCTAGCCTAACGTAACCTAATTCGTCATACACACACAAACAGGTTAATAGGTCGTGTAATATTAAAAAAAAGAAAAGATTACAGCTTTTGTTTTTAGTTCGGGTTGATTGTTGTGGGTCCGGTGAAAAGGTGCGTTTGGTCAGTTGTTTGTGTACGTGAGTTTGTGATGAACGGAGAGTGACGGCTGCCTCATTCCTTCCTTTAGCATTTTATGAAAGGTGAATAACATGGACGTATGGAGAGAGAGAGAGAGAGAGAGAGAGAGAGAGAGAGAGACTTCTTCCGGGACTGCCAAGACAGCAATCAGTAATATTGTCAATGGTTGCTGAATTATAATGATGAGGTCGGGCCCGCAGGGGGAAATCGAGCGAGAATGAAGAAGTGTTGGGAAGAGGTGCGTGAAGAGGAAGAAGTGCTGGGAAGTGGTGCGTGAAGAGGAAGAAGTGTTGGGAAGTGGTGCGTGAAGAGGAAGAAGTGCTGGGAAGTGGTGCGTGAAGAGGAAGAAGTGCTGGGAAAGTGGTGCGTGAAGAGGAAGAAGTAAGCAAGCGGTGAAGAGGAAGAAGTGCTGGGAAGCAGGTGAAGAGGAAGAAGTGCTGGGAAGTGGAAAGTGTGAAGAGGAAGAAGTGCTGGAAGTGAAAGTGAAGAGGAAGAAGTGCTGAAGTGGTGCGTGAAGAGGAAGTGCTGGAAGTGGTGTGTGAAGAGGAAGAAGTGCTAAGCAGGGTGAAGAGGAAGAAGTGCTGGGAAGTGGTGCGTAAAGGGGATGAAGTGCTGGGAAGAAGTACGTGAAGAGGAAGAAGTGCTGGGAAGTGGTGCGTAAAGGGGAAGAAGTGCTGGGAAGTGGTGCTGAAGAGGAAGAAGTGTTAGGAAGTGGTGCGTGAAGAGGAAGAAGTGTTGGGAAGAAGTACGTGAAGAGGAAGAAGTGCTGGGAAGTGGTGCGTGAAGAGGAAGAAGTGTTAGGAAGTGGTGCGTGAAGAGGAAGAAGTGCTGGGAAGTGGTGCGTAAAGGGGATGAAGTGCTGGGAAGAAGTACGTGAAGAGGAAGAAGTGCTGGGAAGTGGTGCGTAAAGGGGAAGAAGTGCTGGGAAGTGGTGCTGAAGAGGAAGAAGTGTTAGGAAGTGGTGCGTGAAGAGGAAGCAAGGAAGTAGTGGAAAGGAAGAAGTGCTGAAGTGGTGTGCAAGAGGAAGGGAAGAAGCATGTGAAGAGGAAGAAGTGGTTAAGGTGAAGAGGAAGCGTTGGGAAGTGGTGCGTGAAGATAGAAGTGCTGGGAAGTGGTGCGAAGAGGAAGAAGTGCTGGAAGTGGTGTGTGAAGAGGAAGAAGTGTTGGGAAGTGGTGCGAAGAGGAAGGAAGGTACAAGTGGAAGAAGAGGAAGAAGTGTTAGGGAAGTGGTGCGAAGAGGAAGAAGTGCTGGGAAGTGGTGCGTGAAGAGGAAGAAGTGCTGGGAAGTGGTGCGTGAAGGGGAAGAAGTGCTGGGAAGTGGTGCTGAAGAGGAAGAAGTGTTAGGAAGTGGTGCGTGAAGAGGAAGAAGTGTTGGGAAGAAGTACGTGAAGAGGAAGAAGTGCTGGGAAGTGGTGCGTGAAGAGGAAGAAGTGCTGGGAAGTGGTGCGTGAAGAGGAAGAAGTGCTGGGAAGTGGTGCGTGCAAGTAACTAGGTGTTAGGCAGTGTTACTAGTCAACAACACAGCACACAGCCTCTGCCACTAGTCAACAGCACAGAACACAGCCTCTGCCACTAGTCAACAACACAGCACACAACCTCTGCCACTAGTCAACAACACAGCACAGCCTCTAAGCCACTAGTCAACACAGCACACAGCCTCTGCCACTAGGTCAACACAGCACAGCCCCAGCCACTAGTCAACACAGCACAACACACACAACTCCTGCCACTAGTCAACACAGCACACAGCCTCTTCTGCCACTAGTCACAACACAGCTTCCCTGCCACTAGGGGCTTCAACACAGCACACAGCTCTGCCATTTCAGCCAACACAGCACACAGCATCTGCCACTAGTCAACACAGCACACAGCTTCTCTACAAGCATTAATCAACACAGCACACAGCCTCTGTCACTTAGTCAACACAGCACACAGCCTGTGCCACTAACCAATACATCACACAGCCTCTGCCACTAGTCAACACAGCACACAGCCTCTGCCACTAGTCAACACAGCACACAGCATCTGCCACTAGTCAACACAGCACACAGCCTCTGTCACTAGTCAACACAGCACACAGCCTGTGCCACTAACCAATACATCACACAGCCTCTGCCACTAGTCAACACAGCACACAGCCTCTGCCACTAGTCAACACAGCACACAGCCTCTGCCACTAATCAACACAGCACACAGCCTCTGCCACTAGTCAACACAGCACACAGCCTCTGCCACTAATCAACACAGCACACAGCCTCTGCCACTAGTCAACACAGCAGCTCTGCCACTATCAACACTGCACACAGCCTCCTGCCACTAGTCAACACAGCACAGCCTCTGCTAATTAGTCAACACAGCACACAGCCTGCCACTAGTCAACACAGGCACACAGCCTCTGCCACTAGTCAACACAGCACAGCTTCTGCCACTAATCAACACATCACACAGCCTCTGCCACTAGTCAACACATCACACAGCCTCTGCCACTAGTCAACACAAAACCCAAAAAATCCCAAGCACTTCAGTCAACACAGCACATGCCTCTCACTAGTCAACAACACATCACACAGCCTCTGCCACTAGTCAACACAGCACACAGCCTCTGCCACTAGTCAACACAGCACAGCCTCTGCCACTAGTCAACACAGCACACAGCCTCTGCCACTAGTCAACACATCACACAGCCTCTGCCACTAGTCAACACATCACACAGCCTCTGCCACTAGTCAACACAAACCCAAAACTTCTGCCACTAGTCAACACAGCACACAGCCTCTGCCACTAGTCAACACAAACCCAAAACTTCTGCCACAACCAGTATCAACACAGTTCACACTTCCCCTGGGGACTAACTATCACCGCTATACTTGTTGCCTGTCGGAGTGGTGGGGTGGGGGGGGAGAGAAATGGGGAGATAGGGGAGAGAAATGGGGAGATAGGGGAGAGAAATGGGAGAGCTAGGGGAGATAGGGGAGAGAAATGGGAGAGCTAGGGGGAAATCTACCTTATCCATCTCTTTCACCAAGCAAACTGGTCCTGTCACAATATTGTATGTAAATTCGCTACGGACGCTTATTGTGTTCGTTGTTGGGCCGCGTGTAAATATGGATAAGATTAACTACCTACTTTGTCTGTCTGTCTGAGTGTCATTTATCTCTCTTTGTCTCCTCAGTTTCTCCATTACACGTCTCTCTCAGAAAAACAAAAACACTCTTTATTCTAATGTATTCTATTTTTTTCTTTTGCTTATTTATTGATGAGGTTTTGTAAGGTGGAAAAATGAGTGTTCTCTATCTCTGACTCTTAATCTCTCTCTTTCTCTCTCTCACTATCTCTCTCAGTCTGCCTATTGTCTAACCTTATATTGTAGACTCTCTCTCTCACTCTCTCTCTCTCTCACTCAGTCTTTCGGTTGGTGTTTGTTCTCATTTGACCCGAGTACATCAACGCAGTTTGTGATCTCGTTAAACATCCTCGTTATCCTGTTCGTTATAGAGCTGCCCTTCCATCTCTCGGGACCGGAGATTGCGTTATGGGAGTCTTCATTGATCGCATGACGTCTGAAATCTCGTTAACCTCCCTCGTTCAGCATTTCGTCATGGCATGGTACCCGAGATGGCAGTGTATGTTAAACGAGAGAGAGAGAGAGACAGAGAGAGAGAGAGAGAGAGAGAGTCAATAAATAAGACATAGAGAGAGAGAGAGAGAGAGAGTCAATAAATAAGACATAGAGAGAGAGAGAGAGAGAGAGTCAATAAATAAGACATAAAACGAGACAGAATGACGTCATACATTACCATTGGCCGACTGTGATACTGAGATAAACACTGTCCACTGATTGGCTGTTTCTGCACGTCAAGTTCTTACCTCAAATGAGAAGACAAATGAATTTAGTTACGAGCTAAAAATTGGGTGAAACATAACTAACATTATACTAGGAACACGTAATAAATGTTTAATTGGTCTTACACTTATTTACAAATCCTGCTGTACCCAATTAAGATTATATGAGTGAATTCCAGCTACGACTAAGATTAAGAGGAGAAAATCTTGTAAGATGAGTTTTTTTCTTAATCATCTGTGTATTTAAATTTCCCATACACACAGGTCACCTGGGCGTTAAATTAAGCAGTGCATAAAAAAAATGATTTTTAAGGTACATATGTAAATGAAAAATTACGTAAAAGGAAACAAGTAGAATTTATCATTATATCAGTTTACTTAATTACATGGTACTATTACTGAACTCTATTATATAATTCATTTGTATATTAATTATCTCTGGACTAATTCATTTAGATAGAATCCACAAGAATAGGGCAGGGTATCAGGAATGGGTATCAGGGAGGGTAAGAGGAAAGGGTATCAGGGGGAGGGAAGACAAGAGGAAGGGTATCCGGGAAGGAATGAGGGAGGGTATGAGGGAGGGTATGAGGGAGGGTATGAGGGAGGGTATGAGGGAGGGTATGAGGGAGGGTATGAGAGGTATTATTTTCACCAAAAGTATGAAAATTCTGCACCACCACCATTTATCGCCTCCTAACCCCCCCCCATCCATCCCCAGAATTTTGAGAGGAGAGGAGAGACACACACCCACAACAGATTCTGTTTTGATCTGAATATTTAACCCCCATGAGTCCTAGACTTAGTTATGGTAAAAGTTCAAGACACAACAAATTACTTTAATACTTGATTCTGCGCGAAACAAAAATTCTTCACTAAAAAGGTTGATTGTGTAAAGTTTCAGAATTATACATGAACCAGAAATTGCATCATGTGGATCTTAAGCCATCATATATTTTTCCTTATTTTTAAGACAGTTTATGAAACCGTATACGCTCATAATGATTAGTCACATTGGTTCTCAAATACACACTCTCTCTCTCTCTCTTGTACGTACGTGTGTCTGTGTATGCATAATTACCTTTAAAAAATGATGTCCTTCCACAAACGATAATAAATGACTCCCGTATATGACCCTTTGAACAAGACACGCTGCTGTGTAACTTCTTAATAATAACCCGCTCCACACTTTATATTCACCCCCCCTCCTCTCCTCATCTGTTTTCCTAACCCTCATCTTGTCCCAAGTTGGGTTTCCTAAGGACACATTTTCGTACATTTTAACTCATCCCATGGAGGACGGAACACCTCCCAGGTTCGCCACGTCTCTCTCTGCCAGCCCCTAGATCTGTACCGGGCGTCTCACGGGCGACTGGACTTAAGCATGCCCATAGTGATGGAGTGATAGCTGCTGTTTGGTCGGTGTTTGTCAGGTATTGGTTGTATATGTGATGAATAATAGCTGTGGTTATTATTATTATACTTTCTTTTTAGTTGTGGGAGGGATAAGTGTGTTAGGTCGCTTGATTTTGGTCTCAACTTTGTCAGTGACGTTACGTGGACTCGGGGGGAGGGGGGTCGCTTGCTTAATTATACACTACCTGCAAGCACCCAAAAATGTAGCTTATTACAACGCTAAGTGCTCGTTAACTTAATGCTGGAGCTGAAAGAGAAATACGACATTGATATTGAAGGTGTTAAAGATTAGGACGATAATTTGCTTTAGGGTGGAATTGGGGAGTGAAGTCGATATTAATAATAATTATAATGATAAAAAATGCAATACTATGACTACTACTACTACTAATAATAATAATAATCATCATCATCATCTCTGGGTATAGTAATGGTAATAATAGTGTGTAATTAATCACAAGAATTAGTTACATATAGCGATGAGTTCGTTTGTAATTATATAGACCCTTTAACACACAAACAAATGGTAGTTGAAATTGTGTGCACTAAGAGGAGGTCCGTGCCTGAGTACACCACACTACCACGGCACTGTACGTGCTGACAGATCACAACTGATATTTACATTTAAATGAACTTTGCATAAAAATACTGAATGGGAACCTGACATGCACGTCCAGCCATTGTTGTTGTCACGTGATTTATGTGGATTATTTTTCAATGTTGTTAAAGCGTTTATTTATCTACAGTGTGCGGGGGGGGAGGAGGGGGTCACTCCTTGTATGTTTGTTTGGAATTAAATTATCTTAAGACGGATTTCAACGGCTAACATCAAAGTTAGATTATAGGTTAGATTATATATTCGTCGATATTTAATATAATTTTGAAGAAGTTTGCAATAAAGTGAACTGGATAGATGTAATAAAACTTGGTAGGTGGGTGTAATGCTGCTGAATTAAGAAGTGATAAAGGCTATGTGAGTATATATGAAAGGCTCTAGGTCACGGCTCTAGGTCACGGGACTAGGTTTACGGTTTTAGTTCACGGCTGTAGGTCACGGCTCTAGGTCACGGGACTAGGTTTACGGTTTTAGTTCACGGCTGTAGGTCACGGCTCTAGGTCACGGGACTAGGTTTCCGGTTCTAGTTCACGGCTCTAGGTCACGGGGCTAGGTTTACGGTTCTAGTTCACGGCTCTAGGTCACGGCTCTAGGTCACGGACTAGGGTGTGTCCGGTTCTAGTTCACGGGCTCTAGGTCACGGCTCCCCAGGTCAAGGGACCAGGGTTTACGGGTTCCCAGTCTCACGGCCCCAGGCCTGCCAGCTAGGCTTTCATGGCCTCAGTTCACGGCTCTAGGCCTGGCCTCCCCAGGGTCACGGGGCTAGGTTTACGGTTCTAGTTCACGGCTCTAGGTCACGGTTCTAGTTCACGGGACTAGGTTTCCGGTTCTAGTTCACGGCTCTTAAGTCACGGGGCTAGGTTTACGGTTCTAGTTCACGGCTCTAGGTCACGGCTCTAGGTCACGGTTCTAGTTCACGGGACTAGGTTCACGGCTCTAGGTCACAGATGTAGGTCCTGGCTCAAGGTCACGGTTCTAGGTTACGGGACTAGGTCACGGCACGGCTCTAGGTCACGGCTAAAGATCACGGCTCTGTCACGGTTCTAGGTCACGGCTCTTAAATAACAGCTATAGGACACGATGCAAAGTCACGGCTCTAGGTCACGGGACTAGGTTTACGGTTCTAGTTCACGGCTCTAGGTCACGGGACTAGGTTTACGGTTCTAGTTCACGGCTCTAGGTCACGGCTCTAGGTCACGGGACTAGGTGTCCGGTTCTAGTTCACGGCTCTAGGTCACGGCTCTCAGGTCAAGGGACTAGGTTTACGTCTCTAGTTCACGGCTCCCAGGTCACGGGACTAGGCTCTGGTCTCTAGTCTACGGCTCTAGGTCACGGCTCCCAGTCACGGACTAGGTGTCTGCCCCAGTCTACGGCTCTAGGTCACGGGACTAGGTTTCCGGTTCTAGTTCACGGCTCTAGGTCACGGGACTAGGTTTACGGTTCTAGTTCACGGCTCTAGGTCACGGCTCTAGGTCACGGTTCTAGTTCACGGCTCTAGGTCACGGCTAAAGGTCACGGCTCTCTCACGGTTCTAGGTCACGGCTCTTAAATAACGGCTATAGGTCACGATGCAAAGTCACGGCTCTAGGTCATGGCTGTCACGACTCAGGGTCACGGCTCTGTCACGGATATATGTCACGGATCTTGGTCACGGCTCTAGGACACAGCCCTAGGTCACGGTTCAAGGTCACGGCTCTAGGTCACGGGTTTAGGTCACGGATCTAGGTCACAGTTCAAGGTCACGACTCTGTCACAGTTCAAGGTCAAAGTTCTAGATCAAAACTCTAGGTCACGGCTCTAGGTCACGGTTCAAGGTCACGGTTCAAGGTCACGGTTCAAGGCAAGGTTCTAGGTCACGGCTCTAGGTCACGGATCTAGGTCACAGCTCCAGGTCACGACTCTGTCACGGTTCAAGGTCAAAGTTCTAGATCAAAACTCTAGGTCACTGCTCTAGGTCACGGCTCAAGGTCACGGTTCAAGGCAAGGCTCTAGGTCACGGCTCTTGGTCACGGCTCTAGGTCACGGCTCTAGGTCAAAGACTTTCGACGAAATACCTCATTATCGGGTGGACAGTTTAATTTAACTTTGCCAAAAAATTGGATAATGTCTCCTCATAACCCCACCCTTCCTCTCCTTTACCTTACCTTCCCCCTCTCTCCCTCTCCCCCTCTCTCTTCCCTCTTTCCCTCTCCCTTCCCTCTCTCCCTCCTCTCTTTCCTTTTCCATTTCTCCTTCTCCCTCCCCCTCCCTTTATTCCCTCTCCCTTCTCTCCCACCCCGTCCTCTCCCCTCCCTCTCTCCTTCTCCCTCTTCTCCCTTCCCCTCTGCCATCCCCCTATCCATCCCCTTTCTCCTTCTCCCTCTTCTCCCTTCCCTCTGCCATCCCCCTATCCATCCCCTTTCTCCTTCTCCCTCTTCTCCCTTCCCCTCTGCCATCCCCCTATCCATCCCCTTTCTCCTTCTCCCTCCTCTCCCTGCCCCTCCCTTTCTCCCTCCCTTCTTTCCCACCCCTTTCCCCTACCCTCTATCCCATCCACTTTCTCCTTTTCCCTCTTCCTTCCCTTTCCCTCCTTCCCCTTTCTCCTCCACTCCCTCCCCGTTCTTCCTCCACTCAGCCTCCCTTCTTCTTTCACTCAATAAAATTATTATTATTATTATTATTATTATTATTATTATTATTATTATTATTATTATTATTTCTGCTTCAGTAAAGAGATATAGGAAAGAGGTAATTTTGTCTGTTAAAAAAAATAAAAATAAAAAATTCCAAAGGAAACTCAGATCTTTTGGTTTGATATGCAACACACACTAAAAATTATTGTTTTTTCTAATGTACTGTAGTGTATATTGTTATGGTGATTCCAAAACTTTGATCCTTTTTTTTGGAGAAATTCATAGAACAAAAATTATAAGCCCTTTAAAATTTTAATGATCTATATAAAAATGTTAACCTAACCTACCTAACTTAACCTAACTGGAAACTGACTTAACTATCATAAAATAAAGTATACTGTCTTTCATATTTTAAAGGTTGGATTAAGGACAAATTCACTTAGGTTAATTTATGGTCACAGTTAATTAGTCAAGTCTGACATATTTCTGTTGTACGTATATCACATTTATTGAATATTCATAATTTCATTATCTTTTAATATCCAAGAAATGTAATATAAAAACAATTCACGGTAAAGGTAGTCATACCTGTGATTACTTTCTACAATTATTACATCTAGCTATAATTGAGTGGAGCATCAAGGTGAGTTAGGTAAGATACAAGGAGTTTAAAGATGAAAATGTATTACGGTCTCTCCTCGACTTACGACGGTGTTCCGTCCCGACGACCAG
>NW_024731811.1:0-75817 GCF_018991925.1 Homarus americanus | reverse complement strand
GTGTGATGTCCTACTAGTGGTGTGATGTCCTACTAGTAGTGTGATGTCCTACCAGTGGCGTGGTGTCCTACCAGTGGTGTGATGACCTACCAGTGGTGTATTGTCCTACCAGTGGTGTGATATCCTACCTGTGATGTGATGTCCTACTGATTGTGTGATGTCCTATCAGTAGTGTGATGTCCTTCCAAGGGTGTGTTGTCCTACCAGTAGTGTGATGTTCAACCAGTGGTGTGATGGCCTACCAGTTTGTGATGTCCTACCAGTAGTGTGATGTTCTACCAGTGGTGTGATGGCCTACCAGTTTGTGATGTCCTACCAGTAGTGTGATGTTCTACCAGTGGCGTGATGTCCTACCAGTAGTGTGATGTCCTATCAGTAGTATGATGTCCTACCAGTGGTGTGATGTTCTACAAGTGGTTTGATGTCCTATCAGTAGTGTGATGTCCTTCCAGTGGTGTGTTGTCCTACCAGTAGTGTGATGGCCTACCAGTTTGTGATGCCCTACCAGTAGTGTGATGTCCTACCAGTGGTGTGATTTTCTACCAGTGGTGTGATGTTCTACCAGTGGTGTGTTGTCCTACCAGTGTTGTGATGTCCTACCACTCGTGTGATGTCCTACCAGTAGTGTGATGTCCTACCAGTGGTGTGTTGTTCTACCAGTGGTGTGATGTCCTACCAGTCGTGTGATGTCCTACCAGTGGTGTGATGTCCTACCAGTAGTGTGTGATATTCTACCAGTGTAGTGTTGTCTCACCATTGGTGTGATGTCTCACCAGTGGTGTGGTGTCTCATCAGTGACGTGATGTCCTACCAGTAGTGTGTGATGTCCCACCAGTGGTGTGATGTTTCACTAGTGTTGTGGATGTCCTACCAGAAGTGTGATGTCCCACCAGTAGTGTGTGAGGTCCTACCAGTAGTGTGATGTCCTACCAGTGATGTAATGTCCTACTAGTGTGTGTTGTCGTACCAGTGGTGTGTGAAGTTCAACCAGTAGTGTATGTCTCACTGGTTGTGATGTCCTACCAGTGGTGTGATGTCCTACCAGTGGTGTGATGTCCTACCAGTAGTGTGATGTCCAACTAGTGGTGTGATGTCCTACCAGTAGTGTGATGTCCTGCCAGTGGTGTATTGTCCTCCCAGTGGTGTGATGTCCTACCAGTAGTGTTATGTCCTTCCCGTGTAGTGGTGTCCTACAAGTGGCGTGATGTCCTACCAGTAGTGTGTTGTCCTACTAGTAGTGTGATGTCCTATCAGTGGTGTGATGTTCTACTAGTGGTGTGTTGTCCTACCAGTAGTGTGATGTCCTACCAGTGGTGTGTTGTCCTACCAGTGGTGTGATGTCCTACTAGTGGTGTGTTGTCATAGCAGTGGTGTGATGTCCTACTAGTGGTGTGATGTCTTACCAGTGGTGTGATGTCCTACCAGTAGTGTGATGTCCTACCAGTGGTGTGTTGTCCTACCAGTGGTGTGATGTCCTACCAGTAGTGTGTTGTCCTACCAACGGTGTGATGTCCTACTAGTGGTGTGTTGTCCTACCAGTTGAGTGATGTCCTACCAGTAGTTTGTTGTCCTACCAACGGTGTGATGTCCTACCAGTGGTGTGATGTCCTACTAGTGGTGTGATATCCTACTAGTGGTGTGTTGTCCTACCACTGGTGTGATGTCCTACCACTGGTGTGGTGTCCTACCAGTGGCGTGATGTCCTACCAGTAGCGTGATGTCCTACCAGTGGTGTGATATCTTACTTGTGATGTGATGTCCTACTCATGTTGTGATGTCCTACCACTGGTGTGATGTCCTACTGGTGGTGTGATGTCCTACTGATGGTGTGATGTCTTACAAGTGGTGTGATATCCTACCTGTGATGTGATGTCCTACTAATGGTTTGATGGTCTACCACTGGTGTGATGCCCTACCAGTAGTGTGATGTCCTACCAGTAGTGTGATGTCCTACCAGTGGTGTGATGTCCTACCAGTGGTGTGATGTCCTACCACTGGTGTGATGTCCTACCAGTGGTATGATGTCCTACCACTGGTGTGATGTCCTACCAGTGGTATGATGTCCTACCAGTGGTATGATGTCCTACCACTGGTGTGATGTCCTACCAGTGGTATGATGTCCTACCACTGGTGTGATGTCCTACCAGTGGTATGATGTCCTACCAGTGGTGTGATGTCCTACCAGTGGTGTGATGTCCTACCACTGGTGTGATGTCCTAGTTGTGTCCTACCAGTGGTGTGTTGTCCTACCAGTGGTGTGATTTCCTACCAGTAGTGTGTTGTCCTAACAACGGTGTGATGTCCAACCAGTGGTGTGATGTCCTACCAGTGGTGTGATATCCTACTAGCAGTGTGTTGTCCTACCATTGGTGTGATGTCCTACCAGTGGTGTGGTGTCCTACCAGTGACGTGATGTCCTACCAGTAGTGTGATGTCCTACCAGTGGTGTGATGTTCTACTAGTGTTGTGATGTCCTACCAGAGGTTTGATGTTCTACTAGTGGTGTGATGTCCTAATAGTGATGTGTTGTCCTCCCAGTGGTGTGATGTCCTACCAGTAGTGTGTTGTCCTATGACTGGTGTTGTGTTCTACCAGTGGTGTGGTGTCCTACCATTAGTGTGATGTCCTACCAGTGGTGTGATGTCCTACCAGTGGTGTGATGACCTACCAGTGGTGTGATGTCCTACTAGTGGTGTGATGTCCTACCAGTGGTGTGATGTCCTACCAGTAGTGTGATGTCCTACTAGTGGTGTGATGTCCTACTAGTGGGGTGATGTCCTACTAGTGGTGTGATATCCTACCAGTGGTGTGTTGTCCTACCAGTGGTGTGATGTCCTACCAGACGTGTGATATCCTGCCAGTGGTGTATTGTCCTCCCAGTGGTGTGATGGCCTACCTGTAGTGTAATGTCCTACCCGTGTAGTGGTGTCCTACAAGTGGCGTGATGTCCTACAGTAGTGTGATGTCCTACCAGTGGTGTGATGTCCTATCAGTGGTGTGATGTTCTACTAGTGGTGTGTTGTCCTACCAGTAGTGTGATGTCATTCCAGTAGTGTGATGTCCTACCAGTGGTGTGTTGTCCTACCAGTGGTGTGATGTCCTACCACTGGTGTGATGTCCTACCAGTAGTGTGATGTCCTTCCAGTGGTGTGGGGTCCTACTAGTGGTGTGTTGTCCTACCAGTTGTGTGATGTCCTACCAGTGGTGTGATGTCCTACCAGTAGTGTGATGTCCTACCAGTAGTGTGATGTCCTACCAGTGGTGTAATGTGCTACTAGTGGTGTGTTGTTTACCAGTGGCGTGATGTCCAACCAGTAGTGTGATGTCCTGTGTGGTAATTGTGATGTCCTGCCAGTGGTGTGTTGTCCTGCAGTGATGTGCTGTCCTGCCATTGGTGTGATGTCCTGTGTGAGTGTGTGTCCTACCCGGTGGTGTGTTTTCGGTGGTGTGATGACCTACCAGTGGTGTGTTGTCCTACCAGTGGTGTGATGGCCTACCAGTGGTGTGATGTCCTAATAGTGGTGTGATGTCCTACTAGTAGTGTGGTGTCCAACCAGTGGTGTGGTGTCCTACCAGTGGCGTGATGTCCTAGTAGTAGTGTGATGTCCTACCATTAGTGTGATGTCCTGCCAGTGGTGTGATGTCCTACTGGTGGTGTGCTGTCCTACCAGTGGTGTGATGTCCTACCAGTGGTGTGTTCTACCCGGTGGTGTGATGTCACACCGGTGGTGTGTTTGTCCTGCCAGTAGTGTGATGTCTGCAGTGGGTGTGATGTCTGCAGTAGTGTGATGTCTGCAGTGGTGTGGTGTCCTACCAGTGGTGTGATGTCCTGCCAGTGGTGTGATGACCTGCCGGTGGTGTGTTGTCTACCGGTGTGATGGCCTACCAGTTTGTGATGTCCTACCCGTAGTGTGATGTTCTACCAATGGTGTGATGGCCTACCAGTTTGTGATGTCCTACCAGTAGTGTGATGTTCTACCAGTGGCGTGATGTGCTACCAGTAGTGTGATGTCCTATCAGTAGTGTGATGTCCTACCAGTGGTGTGATGTTCTACCAGTGGTGTGATGTCCTATCAATAGTGTGATGTCCTTCCAGTGGTGTGTTGTCCTACCAGTAGTGTGATGGCCTACTAGTTTGTGATGTCCTACCAGTAGTGTGATGTCCTACCAGTGGTGTGATGTTCTACCAGTGGTGTGATGTTCTACCAGTGGTGTCTTTTCCTACCAGTGGTGTGATGTCCTACAACTCGAGTGATGTCCTACCAGTAGTGTGATGTCCTACAAGTGGTGTGGTGTCCTACTAGTGGTGTGTTGTCCTACCAGTAGTGTGATGTCCTACCAGTTGTGTGATGTCCTACCAGTTTGTGATGTCCTACCAGTAGTGTGATGTTCTACCAGTGGTGTGATGTCCTACCAGTGATGTAATGTCCTACTAGTTGTGTGTTGTCGTACCAGTAGCGTGATCTTCAACCTGTAGTGTGATGTCCTATCAGTAGTGTGATGTCCTACCAGTGGTGTGTTGTCCTACCAGTAGTGTGATGTCCCACTAGTGGTGTGATGTCCTACCAGTAGTGTGATGTCCTACCAGTGGTGTGGTGTCCTACCAGTGGTGTGATGACCTACCAGTGGTGTGTTGTCCTACCAGTGGTGTGATGGCCTACCAGTGGTGTGATGTCTTACTAGTGGTGTGATGTCCTACTAGTAGTGTGGTGTCCTACCAGTGGTGTGGTACTACCAGTGTGATGTCCTACTAGTAATTGTGATGTCCTGCCATTGGTGTGATGTCCCTTGCCGGTGGTGTGATGTCCTGCTGGTGGTGTGCTGTCTACCAGTGGTGTGTTGTCCTGTTGATGTGATGTCCTACCAGTGGTGTGATGTCCTACCAGTGGTGTGTTGTCCTGCCAGTGGTTTGATGTCCTACCAGTGGTGTGATGTCCTGCAGTGGTGTGATGTCTGCCAGTGGTCTGGTGTCCCTACCCAGTGGTGTGATGACCTGCAGTGGTGTGTTGTCCTACCCGGTGGTGTGATGGCCTACCAGTGGTGTGATGTCTACTAGTGGTGTGATGTCCTACTGGTAGTTGATGTTACATACCAGTGGCATGATGTCCTTCTAGTAGTGTGTTGTCTACGACTGGTGTGAGTGTTCTACCAGTGGTGTGGTGTCCTACCATTAGTGTGATGTCCTACCAGTGGTGTGATGTCCTACCAGTGGTGTGATGACCTACCAGTGGTGTTTTGTCCTACCAGTGGTGTGATGTCCTACCAGTGGTTTGATGTCCTACCAGTGGTGTGATGTCCTACCAGTAGTGTGATGTCCTACTAGTGGTGTGATGTCCTACTAGTGGGGTGATGTCCTACCAGTTGTGTGATGTCCTACCAGTGGTGTGTTGTCCTACCAGTGGGGTGATGTCCTACCAGTAGTGTGATGTCCTGCCAGTGGTGTATTGTCCTCCCAGTGGTGTGATGTCCTACAAGTAGTGTAATGTCCTACCCGTGTAGTGGTGTCCTACAAGTGGCGTGATGTCTTACCAGTGGTGTGTTGTCCTACCAGTAGTGTGATGTCCTACCATTGGTGTGATGTTCTAGCAGTAGTGTGATGTCCTGCCAGTGGTGTATTGTCCTACCACTTGTGTGATGTCCTACCAGTGGTGTGGTGTTCTACTAGTGTTGTCCTACCAGTAATGTGATGTCCTACCAGTAGTGTGATGTCCTACCAGTGGTGTGATGTCCTACCAGTAGTGTGATGTCCTACCAGTGGTGTGTTGTCCTACCAGTGGTGTGATGTCCTACGACTGGCGTGGTGTTCTACCAGTGGTGTGGTGTCCTGCCATTAGTTTGATGTCCTACCAGTGGTGTGATGTCCTACCAGTGGTGTGATGACCTACCAGTGGTGTGTTGTCCTACCAGTGGTGTGATAACCTACCAGTAGTGTGATGTCCTACCAGTAGTGTGATGTCCTACCAGTGGTGTGATGTCCTACCAGTGGTGTGGTCTACCGGTGGTGTGATGTGTCTACCAGTGGTGTGATGTCCTATCGGTGGTGCGATGTCTACTGGTGGTGTGTTTGTCCTACTGGTAGGTGATCTCTGTGATGTCCCCAGTAGTGTGATGTCCTACGACTGGTGTGGTGTTCTACCAGTGGTGTGGTGTCCTACCATTAGTGTGATGTCCTACCAGTGGTGTGATGTTCTACCAGTAGTGTGATGTCCTATCAGTAGTGTAATGTCCTTCCAGTGGTGTGTTGTCCTACCAGTAGTGTGATGTTCTACAAGTGGTGTGATGGCCTACCAGTTTGTGATGTTCTACCAGTAGTGTGATGTTCTACCAGTGGTGTGATGGCCTACCAGTGGTGTGATGTCCTACCAGTAGTGTGTTGTCCTACCAGTAGTGTGATGTCCCACCAGTGGTGTGATGTCCTACCAGTAGTGTGATGTCCTACCAGTGGTGTGGTGTCCTTCCAGTGGTGTGATGACCTACCAGTGGTGTGTTGTCCTACCAGTGGTGTGATGTCCTACCAGTAGTGTGATGTCCTACCAGTCGTGTGATGTCCTACCAGTAGTGTGATGTCCTACCAGTGGTGTGGTGTCCTACCAGTGGTGTGATGTCCTACCAGTGGTGTGATGTGCTATCAGTGGTGTGATGTCCTACGACTGGTGTGGTGTTCTACCAATGGTGTGATGTCCTAGCAGTAGTGTGATGTCCTACCAGTGGTGTGGTGTTCTACTAGTGTTGTCCTACCAGTAGTGTGATATCCTACCAGTAGTGTGATGTCCTACCAGTGGTGTGATGTCCTACCAGTAGTGTGATGTCCTACCAGTGGTGTGATGTCCTACCAGTGGTGTTTTGTCCTACCAGTGACGTGATGTCCTACCAGTAGTGTGATGTCCTACCAGTGGTGTGATGTTCTACTAGTGTTGTGATGTCCTTCCAGAGGTGTGATGTTCTACTAGTGGTGTGATGTCCTACCAGTGGTGTGTTGTCCTCCCAGTGGTGTGATGTCATACCAGTAGTGTGTTGTCCTACGACTGGTGTTGTGTTCTACCAGTCGTGTGGTGTCCTACCATCAGTGTGATGTCCTACCGGTGGTGTGATGTCCTACCAGTGGCGTGATGTCCTACTAGTAGTGTGATGTCCTACCAGTGGTGGGATGTTCTACTAGTGGTGTGATTTCCAACCAGAGGTGTGATGTTCTACTAGTGGTGTGATGTCCTACCAGTGGTGTGATGTCCTACCAGTGGTGTGGTATCCTACCAGTGACGTGATGTCCTACCAGTAGTGTGATGTCCTACCAGTGGTGTGATGTTCTACTAGTGTTGTGATGTCCTACCAGAGGTGTGATGTTCTACTAGTGGTGTGATGTCCTACCAGTGGTGTGTGGGTTGTCCTCCCAGTGGTGTGATGTCTCACCAGTAGTGTGGGGTTGTCTCACGACTGGTGTGGTGGTTTCACCAGTGGTGGTGTGGTGTTCTACTAGTGTTGTCCTACCAGTAGTGTGATGTCCTACCAGTAGGGTGATGACCTACCAGTGGTGTGATGTCCTACCAGTGGTGTGTTGTCGTACCAGTGGCGTGATGTCCAACCAGTAGTGTGATGTCCTATTAGCAGTGTGATGTCCTACCAGTGGTGTGTTGTCCTACCAGTAGTGTGATTTCTCATCAGTAGTGTGTTGTCTCATCAACGGTGATGTACAACCAGTGGTGTGATGTCCTACTAGTGGTGTGATATCCTACTAGTGGTGTGTTGTCCTACCATTGGTGTGATGTCCTACCAGTGGTGTGGTGTCCTACCAGTGACGTGATGTCCTACCTGTAGTGTGATGTCCTACCAGTGGTGTGATGTTCTACTAGTGTTGTGATGTCCTACCAGTGGTGTGTTGTCCTCCCAGTGGTGTGATGTCCTACGAGTAGTAAGTTGTCCTACGACTGGTGTTGTTTTCTACCAGTGGTGTGGTGTCCTACCATTAGTGTGATGTCTCACCAGTGGTGTGTGATGTCTCACCAGTGGTGCACACCCTACCAGGGTGTGATGTCTCACCAGTGGTGCATGTCTCACCAGTGGTGTGATGTCGTACCAGTAGTGTGATGTCTCTACTAGTGGTGATGTCTCACTAGTGGGGTGATGTCTCTACTAGTGGTGTGATGTCTCACCAGTGGTGTGGTGTCCTACCAGTGGCGTGATGTCCTACCAGTAGTGTGATGTCCTACCAGTGGTGTGATGTTCTACTAGTGGTGTGATTTCCTACCAGAGGTGTGATGTTCTACTAGTGGTGTGATGTCCTACCAGTGGTGTGTTGTCCTCCCAGTGGTGTGATGTCCTACCAGCAGTGTGTTGTCCTACGAATGGTGTGGTGTTCTACCAGTGGTGTGGTGTCCTACCATTAGTGTGATGTCCTACCAGTGGTGTGATGTCCTACCAGTGGTGTGATGACCTAAGAGTGGTGTGATGTCCTACCAGTGGTGTGATGTCCTACCAGTAGTGTGATGTCCTACTAGTGGTGTGATGTCCTACTAGTGGGGTGATGTCCTACTAGTGGTGTGATGTTCTACCAGTGGTGTGTTGTCCTACCAGTGGTGTGATGTCCTACCAGTAGTGTGATGTCCTGCCAGTGGTGTATTGTCCTCCCAGTGGTGTGATGTCCTACCAATAGTGTAATGTCCTACCCGTGTAGTGGTGTCCTACAAGTGGCGTGATGTCCTACCAGTAGTGTGTTGTCCTACCAGTAGTGTGATGTCCTACCAGTGGTGTGATGTCCCATCAGTGGTGTGATGTTCTACTAGTGGTGTGTTGTCCTACCAGTAGTGTGATGTCCTACCAGTAGTGTGATGTCCTACCAGTGGTGTGTTGTCCTACCAGTGGTGTGATGTCCTACCACTGGTGTGATGTCCCTACAGTAGTGTGATGTCTACCAGTGGTGTGGGGTCCTACTGGTAGTGTGTTGTCTACCAGTAGTGTGATGCCTGCAGTGGGTGCGATGTCTACAGTAGTGTGATGTGTCCTGCAGTAGTTTGATGTCCTGCCAGTGGTGTGTCCTGCTAGTGAGGTGTGTTGTCGTGCAGTGGCGTGATGTCCAGCCAGTAGTGTGATGCTTCCTGTGGTAGTGTGATGTCTTACCAGTGGTGTGTTGTCCTACCAGTAGTGTGATGTCCTACCATTGGTGTGATGTTCTAGCAGTAGTGTGATGTCCTGCCAGTGGTGTATTGTCCTACCACTTGTGTGATGTCCTACCAGTGGTGTGGTGTTCTACTAGTGTTGTCCTACCAGTAATGTGATGTCCTACCAGTAGTGTGATGTCCTACCAGTGGTGTGATGTCCTACCAGTAGTGTGATGTCCTACCAGTGGTGTGTTGTCCTACCAGTGGTGTGATGTCCTACGACTGGCGTGGTGTTCTACCAGTGGTGTGGTGTCCTACCATTAGTTTGATGTCCTACCAGTGGTGTGATGTCCTACCAGTGGTGTGATGACCTACCAGTGGTGTGTTGTCCTACCAGTGGTGTGATGTCCTACCAGTGGTGTGATGTCCTACCAGTAGTGTGATGTCCTACCAGTTGTGTGATGTCCTACCAGTGGTGTGATGTCCAACGAGTGGTATGGTGTCCTACCAGTGGTGTGATGTCCTACCAGTGGTGTGATGTCCTATCAGTGGTGCGATGTCCTACTAGTGGTGTGTTGTCCTACTAGTGGTGTGATGTCCTACCATTGGTGTGATGTCCTACCAGTAGTGTGATGTCCTACCAGTGGTGTCATGTCCTACCAGTGGTGTAATGTCCTACTAGTGGTGTGTTATCATACCAGTGGCGTGATGTCCTACCAGTAGTGTGATATTCTACCAGTGGTGTGATGGCCTACCAGTTTGTGATGTCCTACCAGTAGTGTGATGTTCTACCAGTGGTGTGATGGCGTACCAGTTTGTGATGTCCTGCCAGTTGTGTGATGTTCTACCAGTGGCGTGATGTCCTACCAGTAGTGTGATGTCCTATCAGTAGTATGATGTCCTACCAGTATTGTGATGTTCTACCAGTGGTTTGATGTCCCATCAGTAGTGTGATGTCCTTCCAGTGGTGTGTTGTCCTACCAGTAGTGTGATGGCCTGCCAGTTTGTGATGTCCTACCAATTGTGTGATGTCCTACCAGTGGTGTGATGTTCTACCAGTGGTGTGATGTTCTACCAGTGGTGTGATGTCCTACCAGTGGTGTGATGTCCTACCACTCGTGTGATGTCCTACCAGTAGTGTGATGTCCTACCAGTGGTGTGGTGTCCTACTAGTGGTATGTTGTCCTACCAGTAGTGTGATGTCCTACTAGTGGTGTGATGTCCTACCAGTAGTGTGAGGTCCAACCAGTAGTGTGATGTCCTACCAGTGATGTAATGTCCTACTAGTGGTGTGTTGTCGTACCAGTGGCGTGATGTTCAACCAGTAGTGTGATGTCCTATCAGTAGTGTGATGTCCTACCAGTGGCGGACAAGTCCACCACATTAGTGTATTTTTGTCCTATCAGTAGTGTGATGTCATTCCAGTGGTGTGTTGTCCTACCAGTAGTGTGATGTTCTACCAGTGATGTGATGGCCTACCAGTTTGTGATGTCCTACCAGTAGTGTGATGTTCTACCAGTGGCGTGATTTCCTACCAGTAGTGTGATGTCCTATCAGTAGTGTGATGTCCTACCAGTGGTGTGATGTTCTACCAGTGATGTGATGTCCTATCAATAGTGTGATGTCCTTCCAGTGGTATGTTGTCCTACCAGTAGTGTGATGGCCTACCAGTTTGTGATGTCCTACCAGTAGTGTGATGTTCTACCAGTGGTGTGATGGCCTACCAGTTTGTGATGTCCTACCAGTAGTTTGATGTTCTACCAGTGGCGTGATGTCCTACCAGTAGTGTGATGTCCTATCAGTAGTGTGATGTCCTACCAGTGGTGTGATGTTCTTCCAGTGGTGTGATGTCCTATCAGTAGTGTGATGTCCTTTCAGTGGTGAGTTGTCCTACCAGTAGTGTATTGGCCTACCAGTTTGAGATGTCCTACCAGTAGTGTGATGTCCTACCAGTAGTGTGATGTTCTACCAGTGGTGTGATGTTCTACCATTGGTGTGTTGTCCTACCAGTGGTGTGATGTCCTACCACTCGTGTGATGTCCTACCAGTAGTGTGATGTCCTACTAGTGGTGCGGTGTCCTACTAGTGGTGTGTTGTCCAACCAGTAGTGTGATGTCCTACCAGTAGTGTGATGACCTACCAGTTGTGTGTTGTCCTACCAGTGGTGTGATGGCCTACTAGTAGTGTGGTGTCCAACCAGTGGTGTGGTGTCCTACCAGTGGCGTGATGTCCTAGTAGTAGTGTGATGTCCTACCATTAGTGTGATGTCCTGCCAGTGGTGTGATGTCCTACTGGTGGTGTGCTGTCCTACCAGTGGTGTGATGTCCTACCAGTGGTGTGTTGTCCTACTAGTAGTGTGATGTCCTACCAGTGGTGTGATGTCCTACCAGTAGTGTGATCTTCTACCAGTGGTGTGGTGTCCTACCAGTGGTGTGTTGTCCTACCAGTAGTGTGATGTCCCACCAGTGGTGTGATGTCCTACCAGTGGTGTGATGTCCTACTAGTTGTGTGATGTCCTACTAGTAGTGTGATGTCCTACCAGTGGCATGACGTCCTTCTAGTAGTGTGATGTCCTACCAGTTGTGTGATGTCCTATTAGTGGTGTGATGTCCTACCAGTTGTGTGATATCCTACCAGTGGTGTGATGTCCTACCAGAAGTGTGTTGTCCTACCAGTGGTGTGATGTCCTACTAGTGGTGTGTTGTCCTACCAGTGGTGTGATGTCCTACCAGTGGTGTGATGTCCTACCAGTGGTGTGATGTCCTACCAGTGGTGTGATGTCCTACCAGTGGTGTGATGTCCTACTAGTGGTGTGATGTCCTACCAGTGGTGTGATGTCCTACCAGTGGTGTGATGTCCTACCAGTGGTGTGCTGTCCTACCAGTAGTGTGTTGTCCTACCAGTGGTGTGATGTCCTATTAGTGGTGTGTTGTCCTATCAGTGGTGTGATGTCCTACCAATGGTGTGTTGTCCTACCAGTGGTGTGATGTCCTACTAGTGGTGTGTTGTTCTACCAGTGGTGTGATGTCCTACTAGTGGTGTGTTGTCCTACCAGTGGTGTGATGTCCAACAGTAGTGTGATGTTCTACCAGTGGTGTGTTGTCCTACCAGTGGTGTGATGTCCTACCAGTAGTGTGTTGTCCTACCAACGGTGTGATGTCCTACTAGTGGTGTGTTGTCCTACCAGTAGTGTGATGTCCTACCAGTAGTGTGTTGTCCTTCCAACGGTGTGATGTCCTACCAGTGGTGTGATGTCCTACTAGTGGTGTGATATCCTACTAGTGGTGTGTTGTCCTACCACTGGTGTGATGTCCTACCACTGGTGTGGTGTCCTACCAGTAGTGTGATGTCCTACCAGTAGTGTGAGGTCCTACCAGTGGTGTGATATCCTACCTGTGATGTGATGTATTACTAATGTTGTGATGTTCTACCACTGGTGTGATGTCCTACTGGTGCTGTGATGTCCTACTGATGGTGTGATGTCCTACCAGTGGTGTGATATCATACCTGTGATGTGATGTCCTACTAATGATTTGATGTCCTACCACTGGTGTGATGTCCTACCAGTAGCGTGATGTCCTACCAGTAGTGTGATGTCCTATCAGTGGTGTGATGTCCTACGAGTGGTGTGATGTCCTACTACTGGTGTGTTGTCGTACCAGTGGTGTGATGTCTTACTAGTGGTGTGTTGTCCTACCAGTGGTGTGATGTCTCACCAGTGGTGTGTTGTCTCACCAGTGTAGTGATGTCTCATCAATAGTAGTGTGTTGTCCTGGCACCTAGTGGTGCAGATGTCCTACTAGTGGTGCGTTGTCTCACCAGTGGTGTGGGATGTCTCACCAGTGGTGTGATGTCTCACCAGTGGTGTGATGTCCTGAATTGTGCAGTGGTGATGTCCTCTACCAGTGATGTGTGTTGTCTCACCAGTAGTACAGCGATGTCTCACCAGTAGTGTGTTGTCTCACCAACGGTGTGATGTCTCACCAGTGTAGCAGATGTCCTACCAGTGGTGTGATATCCTACTAGGGTGGTGTGTTGTCTCACAAATGCAGTGATGTCTCACCAGTTGTGTGTGTGTGGTGTCTCACTAGGTGGCGTGATGTCCTACCAGTAGTGTGATGTCCTACCAGTGGTGTGATGCTCTACTAGTGGTGTGATGTCCTACCAGAGGTGCGATGTTCTACTAGTGGTGTGATGTCCTACCAGTGGTGTGTTGTCCTACCAGTGGTGTGATGTCCTACCAGTAGTGTGTTGTCCTACGACTGGTGTGGTGTTCTACCAGTCGTGTGGTGTCCTACCATTAGTGTGATGTCCTACCAGTGGTGTGATGTTCTACCAGTGGTGTGATGTCCTACAAGTGGTGTGATGTCCTACCAGTGGTGTGATGTCCTATCAGTGGTGCGATGTCCTACTTGTGGTGTGTTGTCCTACTATTGGTGTGATGTCCTACGACTGGTGTGGTGTTCTTCCAGTGGTGTGATGACCTACCAGTAGTGTGTTGTCCTATGACTGGTGTGGTGTTCTACCAGTCGTGTGGTGTCCTACCATTAGTGTGATGTCCTACCAGTGGTGTGATGTCCTACCAGTGGTGTGATGGCCTACCAGTTTGTGATGTCCTACCAGTAGTGTGATGTTCCACCAGTGGTGTGATTTCCTACCAGTAGTGTGATGTCCTACCAGTAGTGTGATGTCCTTCCAGTGGTGTGATGTCCTACCAGTGGTGTGGTGTCCTACCAGTGATGTGATGTCCTACCAGTGGTGTGATGTCCTGTCAGTGGTGCGATGTCCTACTAGTGGTGTGTTGTCCTACTAGTGGTGTGATGTCCTACCATTGGTGTGTTGTCCTACCAGTAGTGTGATGTCCTACCAGTAGTGTGATGTCCTACCAGTGGTGTAATGTCCTACTAGCGGTGTGTTGTCCTACCAGTGGCGTGATGTCCTACCATTAGTGTGATGTCCTATCAGTAGTGTGATGTCATTCCAGTGGTGTGTTGTCCTACCAGTAGTGTGATGTTCTACCAGTGGTGTGATGGCCTACCAGTTTGTGATGTCCTACCAGTAGTGTGATGTTCTACCAGTGGTGTGATGGCTTCCCAGTTTGTGATGTCCTACCAGTAGTGTGATGTTCTACCAGTGGCGTGATTTCCTACCAGTAGTGTGATGTCCTTCCATTGGTGTGTTGCCTACCAGTGATGTGATGTCCTACCAGTGGTGTGATGTTCTACCAGTGGTGTGATGTCCTATCAATAGTGTGATGTCCTTCCAGTGGTGTGTTGTCTCACCAGTAGTGTGTGATGGTCACCAGTTTGTGATGTCCCACCAGTAGTGTGTGATGTCCTACCAGTGGTGCGGGATGTCTTCACCAGTGGTGTGGATGTTCCCATCAGTGGTGTCTTTGTCCCACCAGTGGTGTGTGTGATGTCCCACCACCTGTGTGGGATGTCCCACCAATAGTGATGTCCTACCAGTGGTGTGGTGTCCTACTAGTGGTGTGTTGTCCTACCAGTAGTGTGATGTCCTACCAGTAGTGTGATGTCCTACCAGTGGTGTGATGTCCTACCAGTAGTGTGAGGTGCTACCAGTAGTGTGATGTCCTACCAGTGATGTAATGTCCTACTTGTGGTGTGTTGTCGTACCAGTGGCGTGATGTTCAACCAGTAGTGTGATATCCTACCAGTGGTGTGATGTTCTACCAGTGGTGTGATGATCTACCAGTGGTGTGATGTTCTACTAGTGGTGTGTTGTCCTACCAGTAGTGTGATGTCCTATCAATAGTGTGATGTCCTACCAGTGGTGTGTTGTCCTACCAGTGGTGTGATGTCCTACCACTGGTGTGATGTCCTACCAGTGGTGTGATGTCCTACCACTGGTGTGATGTCCTACCAGTGGTGTGATGTTCTACCACTGGTGTGATGTCCTACCAGTGGTGTGATGTCCTACCAGTGGTGTGATGTCCTACCACTGGTGTGATGTCCTACCAGTGGTGTGATGTCCTACCACTGGTGTGATGTCCTACCAGTGGTGTGATGTCCTACCAGCGGTGTGATGTCCTACCAGTGGTGTGATGTCCTACCACTGGTGTGATGTCCTACCAGTGGTGTGATGTCCTACCAGTGGTGTGATGTCCTACTAGTGGCGTGATGTCCTACCTATGGTAGGTCACACAAATAACTGTGGTAAAACAGTGGTACATAAACTAATAACATGGGTAAACTTTTAAATGTTCGTATATGTACTGTTAGTGAACGAGCCGTACGGGAGGTAACAGCCAGTGTTCAGCAAGTTGTTCCTTGTAGCCTCCACTGGTATGGCAGCCAGGAGTTGTCTTCCATACTTCTACTTAATTCTCTTCCTCCCAGCTGTTACTCCTTTACGGCGGCCATAACCGTCCTAACACGAAAAACTATTGCCTCATTTTGGAGGATTCTGTCCCCAAAAATCCAGGATCCCGGACAAAATTTTGTCTCCACGGGACATCAACGATACAACCCTCGCTGCTGCCAGTCTCATCCTCGGTGTTTACTCTCACGTGTGCCGCAGTCTGCCTTTAATCTTATGTCTAATACGCTGATCAACCTTGAATCATCGTGGTGAAGTATCTGAAGTCTGTTGACTTACTTCTCACTCATCTGTCATTCAGAAAAACTCTTTAACTAACTTCTTTCATGTCGTTCTTTCTTCTTTCACTCATACGACCTTCCAATAACCTATATTATGTCATAAAAGGTCACCGCATTAGCTAATAGATCAGCACAATGACCTAGTATCCAGCACGCTCCCAGCCTCGGTAACAAGATAAACATGATAACTATACCTTGTGGTTTGTCAGTCAGCAACGGTACTTCGCTCTTACTAAACCAACTTGGATCTCTGTTTGTTATGATCAGCTGATATTAACAAGCTACACCTCATAAGTCAACAAGATGCTGCTGTTGGTTATATGTTCAGCCCTGTGTACTGTACTACCCTTCACGCTGTGTACTGTACTACCCTCTACGCTGTGTACTGTACTATCCTCCACCCTGTGTACTGTACTATCCGCCACGGTGTGTTGTACTATCCTCCACCCTATGTACTGTACTACCCTCCACCCTGTGTACTGTACTATCCTCCACCCTGTGTACTGTACTATCCTCCACCCTGTGTACTGTACTATCCTCCACCCTGTGTACTGTACTATCCTCCACCCTGTGTACTGTATTATCCTAAAACGCTGTATACTGTACTATCCTCCACGCTGTGTACTGCACTACCCTCCACCTTGCGTACTGTACTATCTTCCACCCTGTGTACTGTACTGTCCTCCACGCTGTGTACTGTACTATCCTCCACCCTGTGTACTGTACTATCCTCCACCCCGTGTACTGTACTATCCTCCACCCTGTGTACTGTACTATCCTCCACCCCGTGTACTGTACTATCCTCCACCCCGTGTACTGTACTATCCTCCACCCTGTGTACTGTACTATCCTCCACGCTGTGTACTGTACTATCCTCCACGTTGTGTACTGTACTATCCTCCACCCTGTGTACTGTACTCTCCTCCACGCTGTGTACTGTACTCTCCTCCACGCTGTGTACTGTACTATACTGGGTAGTTTAAAAACCTTTAGTTAGTTTCACCATAAAGGATGATGATGGCGCCTTACCTCAGCATAAGTAGAGTGAGAGACAGTTTACCTTTTGTCTGGTGCAGCAGAAGGCTGGTCCCTATATATACTATTAATGTGGGTATACATAACAGTTACGGCGGCGCTTGTGGCCTCATTCTAGGGTCTTAAGGATTATACGATGCTTTTGTTTCTTTGTAGGGAAAAAATTATCTCGAGGGAAAGATTGTGGTAAAGTTTTTTGTTTGTTTTGGTTTTATTATCATTATTTTATCGTGGTGAGAAGCATCGCGGGTGTAGTAAACAAAGCCTCAGAACTTGTCGGATATACACAATGACAAGTATGACGCCGCTCTCCCTGCTATATCGGCCTACATAGTGTTGTACTTCCTGACTTAACACTGACTTGTATTCTCGTCTCCACAACCAGCGTGAATTCTAGAGAAAACTTTTTTCCCACAACACATTTTCTCCATTTCTCTCCACTGGATAGAATGGGTTAAGTTGGTCATTTACTCCTGGAAAATGTTACACAGTGTTACTAGAGTGTGACAAAGAAAGCCAGGGAGAGAACATCTTGATAATGAGTTTCGTAGAGTAACACTTTTTATGCTTTTGGTCTAAGCTGTTAAGAATTGTGTGTTATGATATATTAACTAATTGATTAATGAACATGGTGGAAGAATATTAGTCGGGTTATATTTGTGAGTTATATAAAGGTGATATAAGGTGTCATGGGAGGGAGGAAGAGGTGAAATGAAAGTTATATTTTTCTTTCTCTTTTGGATTTTGCTTAAGAAAAGAAAATATCCTGATGTGAGAACTCTCCAATCCCTCACCCCCTCCCTTCATCCCCCTCCCCTCTCCTCCCTCTCTTCACCTCCCATGAAGGATAGATATCTTGTTGGAGAATATAATGTTATATTGTTGGTATTACCTCAACAGTTTAATGGTAATAATGACATGAGAAAAAGATCCGAACAGGAGCAACAATGTCCTCTCTCTCTCTCTCTCTCTCTCTCTCTCTCTCTCTCTCTCTCTGTTACCACACCATCGCCACCAATAATATAATATAACATATCTCAGCCATGTCTGCACCGAAACAGACCAGAAGTCACGGATGAACTACGTAATGTATACAGTAAACACTAAATTATCTTGAGAGGTCAAAGTCAAAGGTCAAGCTCAAGATTATCAAAAGTTCAAAGTTACATTTCTAAGAGGAAGTCTAGAACGAAGCATCTTAGAAGGTTTAGCACAGTGTGACTCTTTAATGTTTAACAATGTTTGGCCAACCATCTTGACAATGATGTTGAGGGAGTTATGTGTGACAGGTGGCGCTCTGGTGGCAGGAGGGGTAAGCAGACTGTGTGAGAGCGCTCGTTAATTCACGCCCGCAGGATAACATGTTTCTGTACGCGGGAAGTCTTGTCACCTTATTTACTAAAACATCCTCGTAACACAGATTACTGAGGTAAATTTTAAGACATATTTAACCTGATTTTAATAAGGCATCGGATATTTACTTAAAGGTAATTGCAAATTAGGTAATTAATAAAGTTTTATAAATATGTCACCGACTAATTTACCTGAGAAAAGCTTAAATCACAGGTGCAAGAGTTAATGATGGAGGGACTCGAGAGCAGTAGATTCTGTCCAGGTGAATAGTTGACCTTATGGGAGAAATACTTAATTGCCCAGTCGTCAACAATGGGTGACAATGTGATGACTGGAGACAGAGTTTGGTGACAGAATATCATTGCGATTTTTAGAAAATAGTGAGGGAATCAGCCCTCTGCCTAACATTATCTTCCTTGCTGAGAGACTGAGAGAGGAGGTACTGTCAGCCATGTAATCTTTCTTGTTAAGTTAAATTCTTAAAGTCGCCAATTGTAACAAGTGAAGCCAAAGTCGCCTATTGTAACCAGTGAAACCAAAGTCGCCTGTTGTAACCAGTGAACCCAAAGCTGTCTTGTATGACCAGTGAAGCCAAAGTCGCCTATTGTAAACAGTGAAGCCAAAAACGCTTAAAACCAAAATATAATTCACAGTAGATAAAATGTTTATTAAAATCAATACTTATCAACTATGTATTTTTATCATTACTCGCCACAACTATCCTCATGTTGCACAAGACTCCGACACACTCATCATAATTCATGACTCACATCATAAGTGTAAAAGATGATATAAAAAATCTTTAAAAGCAGAATATGTTTGATAGTTCACATTTTGTCTGAGTCAAGACTGATAGAGTTCATAACCTTCTGAAGTGAGACAGTTGGGAGTCTCCAAGGATATTTGTCACCGATGAATCATTTTAGTTTGGCCAGAAAATGATGAACTTTTAAGGACCAAATCTGGCGTCTCTCTCACGTTTACTGGTGGTCGGTAAAAGTTCTCAATTGTCAATGGTTATGAGGCGTCGTATGATGATGTGTGCGAGGCGAGCGTTACGTCACTGGTTCACAGTCTGGCCAAAGCATTATGAGATTCTCGTCTTTTTGTATGAAGTAACTTGAGACCGATACAGGTGAAGTAAATTTATTGGGGTAACTTCAGGTAGAATGTAAATTGTTTACTGACCGTGGGTGTTTACTATTTACTGACCGTGGGTGTTTACTATTTACTGACCGTGGGTGTTTACTATTTACTGACCGTGGGTGTGTACTGACCGTGGGTGTTTACTGACCGTGGGTATTGACTATTTTCTGACAGTAGGAGTTTACTGTTTACTGACCGTGAGAGTTTACTATTTATTGACCGTGGGTGTTTACTGACCGTGGGTGTTTACTGAGCGTGGGTGTTTACTGACAGTGGGTGTTTACTGACTGTGGTTGTGTTTATCGTGGAGTATAAATCAACATGAGGAAGCTTCTTACCTGAACGGCCAAGAGAGAGACTCAAGATGACTTACAGTACACACACGATCAATACCGGAGGAGGAAAACAAATGTACACGAGAAGGTAGAACAAGAATTTATTATCATTAATTAAAAAGGTAAGGAAATATATACCGTATATTACCATCATGAAACATATCGACACTAAGAAGAAATATACAGGTTTGATGTCCTCTCTTAATGACAATGATGCGGCAGTAGAAATGAAGATGTTAGTTAAGAGTCCGCTAGAGATCTGTGAACCATCCAGCCCACGAGAGAGAACTTACCATTCTGTTTATATTGGCTGATAATCGAGAGAAGAGAAAAAAATTATAAAGCAAGTAAATAAGTAAATATACTTCAAGAACTTAAGTGGTAGAAAGATGAGACATTTTCCCAACAGTGAGTGTCCAGGGAGTAAACAGATGAAGGGATAAGTGGTGTATGTTTGTTAAGATGGACTGTTGGTGATACACGATGATTTCTACAGGAGGAAACACGACGTAAGTGTCTTAGACAGTTAACTACAGACAGACGTCACAACACTCAGAGACTCGTCAAGGTATTTATCGTCCTGTGAGTGGCAGTAAAGGCGAGTGTGGCAAGACTTGATTACGTAACTCGGCCGACACGAGGAACAAAGTTGACCTCCTTCCTTGATTTACGAGGAAGCGAAGAGAGCTGAAAATTCTGTTATGTTCCTTACCAGTTGTAAATTATCAATATACTGGCCTGAGGGTTCATTAGTGAGAGTAATGACCACCGCGGCGCTGCTGTCAGCCCACCAACCAGGTAAATCTTCATTTTCTTTGGTCTTCACCGAGAGCTCCGCCACACTTGATGTGGTTTCTCTAAGACTGAGGGTTGACTGGGCATGAGAGATGTGTCATGGCAGTTTACAGAAAATTATGCCTATGTTTGTTGCAAGTTCATAATGAAAATATCAATTGCATTTGCTGTACTAAAAACGTCAAATTATTAGTTAAGGTTTTTACGTCGAGTATAACAGCAGTTCAACTCTGGTGTGTTGTTAATATAGGAATAATAAACACAGTTATAAGACTTCTTACATCATGACTCAGATGATTAATAGTTTATACAGTTTAGCAAGACCAAACAATGTCAGTCCTTGATGTCCGTTGGTTTTTCTGCGTTTTGACCTGAACTCCAATGGCCGCCACCGCCTCCTCTACACAGTAGGCCTTTCTTCTGGCGGTGACTGGATCGATTTATCCAGTCACATTTTATGTTCACTTTGTATTGTGAGGAGAAATCGAGGATATTTTGTCCTTATGGACCTATAACAAGTTTCCTTAAGGGGGAGGAGATATTGTCCACTACACATGTTGTTATACATTAAAAAAAGAAATATATATGTATTTATTTAGCTGCAGCGGATGTATTTTCCTTGGTACCAACAACTATTACCTCTTTGATACTAATGTCGCCTCTCAGGGGAAAGGTGATCCTGACGGAGAAGTTTTCACCGAGACGTGAAAGAGTTGAGCCTTCACGGTTTATTATACGTCCCCGGCAGGACACAGGGGCGTGCACTGTCAGAGACTATTTCCTCTTACCAAGATGAACGAGCAGTTTTGGGACCAGAATCAGATCAAAGACCACGTTCATATTAAGTCCGTTGGTCTTGTTCTCGGGAGTGTAGGTCTTGTTCTCGGGAGAGTGGGCCTGACTCTGACACGTGGGTCATCTTCCCCAAAACATGGGACTTATTCCCGGAAGCATGGGCCTTACTCTCGGAACTTTAAAAGCGTGGGTCTTGTTCCAGAGAGCGTGGGTCTTGTTCCCGCAATAAAGACCAATTTCTGTTCTCTAGGTTTATGACATAAATACTAATAGCTGATTCAGAGGAGGATGGAGGGAGGAGGTGGGGGTGGAGAAGGGTGCAGCCAGCATCCTCTTAAAAATGAACACCTATTTTAGGAAAGTTCTTTATGCATACTTTTCGAGGTGTCTTAGTTTAGAAAAAATGAGATAAAGTATTGAATATTTGGGGGAAATCTTCTATCTTGCCACCAGAGAAAACCCTGGATATGCCGCTGGCGTAGCCAGATATTCCTGTACACATGATAATCCTCTCTTCCCCGCCTTCCCATTTTACTTGGTATGATCAGACTTAGTTATGGAGACAGTTTACTAGTACAGTAGTAGGTAACAAGTAAAGCTCCATATCAACAACTTGTTCATCATTGTTTGTGACATTTTCAGGAATGAAGGCCTCGGGTACCCGAAATGTACTCGAGGGAATAATTGACTTTAGCCCTAGTGATTTATTTTATCATGGTGGTAGTCTCAAAAATATAATACTACTCGTGTTTATTTAACGGGCTTGATAAATGCTTGTATCTAACAGTGGTTTGTTTCTTTACAGGTCGAGACACCAGTACAAGGTAAATTCACCTTGTGTCTGTTTTAGGTACAGATGGAGTACATATGCATTTATTTTTGTTCATCGCGTAATGTAAAGATGAAATTTAAGTTCGACTTTTTTTTCATTATAACACAAAATGGAACACATGCAAACTTTATTTTCAGATGAAGATAATGTACACATGTAGTTTTTTCTGTATCGTAAATGTAAAGTTTGTGTTCTTATCAGACGATGATACCGTATATTGGAGTTTTATATTAACTCGCCATACAAAATGATGAATTTACATTGATATTTTCGGTCTCCTAAAAATTGGCTGGTTGGTGTCATTTTGTTACTATATTTTTGCAATGAAATTTTCATTAAGGGATTTATAAACTTTGTTTTCGGGCTGTTTTTTGCAGTTATAGTGTTAACCCTAATTGGGCGCCGAGAGGGATAAGGATTATATTAATGTGTTTTTGTGGTGTATATAGATTATCTTTTGTATTATTATTACAAATAGTTGTTTTATATCGTCTCGAATAAAAACTTTGATTGGGGGATTTTATTTTTATTTTATATGAGTTTAAAGTATTAAATAGCGAAATAGAGAGTGAATAATAGTTATCTAGTTTACAGCATTAATTAGCGTGACAGAAAATTAATAATTGACACCCAGTTTGCAGCATTACTAATACTGTAGCTAGCAGTATGGTGTTGCCGTCCTGGTTGTGGTTGTGTTTGTCCACAAGCAGGTGTGATTCAAGTCTATATTAAAATACCGTTCATCTTTCCCTTCCTGTATTAAAATTGGTCCACTCTGACCTCGACAATATGGAAGGGATTTATCTTTAACATATCACAAAACTCTTATGGGAGCAAGTCGAAATAAATATAGAATAAAGGGATTTAGCTGAAGATTAGACAACTTAACATTCTTATCAGATGATTAATTACCTTAATGCTACCTATGAGGGGGTGATGCTCCTGCTGTGAACACCACACAACATGATGCTGGGTGATGCTCCTGCTGTGAACACCACACAGCATGATGCTGGGTGATGCTCCTGCTGTGAACACCACACAGCGTGATGTTGGGTGATGTTCCTGCTGTGAACACCACACAGCATGATGTTGGGTGATGCTCCTGCTGTGAACACCACACAGCATGATGATGGGTGATGCTCCTGCTGTGAACACCATACAACATGATGCTGGGTGATGCTCCTGCTGTGAACACCACACAGCATGATGTTGGGTGATGTTACTGCTGTGAACATCACACAGCATGATGTTGGGTGATGTTCCTGCTGTGAACACCACACAGCGTGATGTTGGGTGATGCTCCTGCTGTGAACACCACACAGCATGAGGTTGGGTGAAGTTCCTTCTGTGAACGCCACACAGCATGATGTTGGGTGATGTTCCTGCTATGAACACCACACAGCGTGATGTTGGGTGATGTTCCTGCTGTGAACACCACACAGCATGATGTTGGGTGATGTTCCTGCTGTGAACACCACACAGCGTGATCTTGGGTGATGCTCCTACGGTGAACACCACACAGCATGATATTGGATGATGCTCCTCCTGTGAGCACCACACAGCATGATGTTGGGTGCTGTTCCTACTGCGAACACCACATAGCGTGATGTTGGGTGAGGTTCCTGCCGTGAGCACCACAGAGCAAGATGTTGGGTGATGTTCCTGCTGTGAACACCACACAGTGTGATGTTGGGTGATGTTCTTGCTGTGAACGCCACACAGCATGGTGTTGGGTGATGTTCCTGCTATGAAGACCACGCAGCGTTATGCTAGGTGATGTTCCTGCTGTGAACGCCACACAGCATGATGTTGGGTGATGTTCCTGCTATGAACACCACACAGCGTGATGCTGGGTGATGTTCCTGCTGTGAACGCCACACAGCATGATGTTGGGCGATGTTCCTGCTGTGAGCACCACACAGCATGATGTTGGGTGATGTTCCTGCTGTGAACACCACACAGCGTGACGTTGGGTGATGTTCTTACTGTGAACACCACACATGGTGATGCTGGGTGATGTTCCTGCTGTGAACACCACACAGCGTGATGTTGGGTGATGCTCCTGGTGTGAACACCACACAGCATGATGTTGAGTGATGTTCCTGCTGTGAACACCACACAGCATGATGTTGGAGTGATGTTCACTATGAAACACCACACAGCATGTTAGGTGATGTTCCTGCTGTGAACAACACAGAGCATGATGTTGGGTGATGTTCCTGCTTGTAGACACCACACAGCATGATGTTGGGGTGTGTTTGCTGTGAACTTACCACACAGCGTGATGTTGGGTGATGTTCCTGCTGCTGAACACCCACACAGCATGATGTTGGGTGATGTTCTACTGTGACACACAGCATGATGTTAGGTGATGTTCCTGCTGTAAGGAAACACCACAGAGCATGATGTTGGGTGATGTTCTGGCAGACACCACACAGCGTGATGTTGGGTGATGTTCCTGCTGTGAACACCACACAGCATGATGTTGGGTGATGTTCCTGCTGTAAACACCACACAGCTTGATGTTGGGTGATTTTCCTGCTGTGAACACCACACAGCATGATGTTGGGTGATGTTCCTGCTGTGAACATAACAAAATGAAATAACTCGGCAGTTCACGGGTCCTCCTGTGCATGTATGTGTTCGTGTGCGTTCGTTGTACGTAGACCTACTGTGTCACATAGCTATAATGTACACACACACACACACACACACACACACACACACACACACACACACACACACACACACACACACACACCACACAATGTCTCCTCTGACCGGCCCCAGGGAGGTTGGAAGGAGTATTATACTGTACAAACACTAGCCAGCGCATCGATGAGGACTCAGTGACTCTGACACACACGTTGTAACACCCTTGTCCTTATCTCCGCTAATTTTGTTGAATAGATATAAAAATATATGTTAAACGTAAAGCAACATAGAGGAGAACTCATTAACCTTATGATCCTCCACCAGACCAGGTAAGACCCACAATTAACGAATATTGGCCTTGCGTCTTATCTTTGATCTTTCATGAGTGGGAGACACGTACCCGCTGCTGTAATCCTTCCTTTCTTCTCATACCAAGAAGTGCTCTCTGCGCCTCCGGGATATCTTACACATAACATTTCCTTCACGTTTCGATTTCAACTTTGATCTCATTTTTCCGCTCCATTATGTATTCCAAGGGCAGTCCGTTTTATCCCCCAGGCAGCCCTCGATCCTGACAATAATCTTCCATCTCGTAATCACCTCAACGGAAGGGGAGAATATTAAGGCCCTCAGTCCCTGCTTCCTATCATTCAGCGCTGACCCCACTTTTCCACCCACCAGCAATATTCCACAGTAGAGGCAATCAGGCGGATGCAGGAGAAGGTAAACTAACTTCCACAGTAAATAAATGAAATAATTAAAGATACTTAAGAAAGAATTTAAAAGAGATGTGCTGATAAGACTTTGGGAGACAAATGACGAAGAGGAAAATGACAATTGAGAAGCATTGACAATAACGATGAATTTATGGACAGAAGATTATGTAGAGGCGCTGTGATGCCAAGTGTGGAATATAATGATGGTTGTCTGGCAGAGTCTGGAATGACTACATGGTGAAGAAGGAGAAACAGGCAGAGTGTGGAATGAGCGACTGGCAGGGTCTGGGGTGAGTAACTGGCAGGGTGAAGCAGGAGAGACTGGCAGGGTGTGGAATAAGAGCTTGTCAGGGTGTGGATGAGAGCCTGGCAGGGTGTGGTGTTTAGTATCAGTGTTGAGGGTAAACTTTCAGCGACATGATCAACACAATGATCTTAGTTCATTGGAGTTGTATAAAAGCTGCCGCACAGATGACGTCCATTATCACTGTAATATTTCCTGTACCTTAAGTTAACACAGTTGAAGAACGTCGGAAAGTGTGAGATATTGGTGGTGACAATAACAAGCCTTTATATCCCTTTTGTGATGTATACCTGTGTGTTATGATAACTGCTTGTGTGTGTGCGTGTAAGATATAGTTGGAATATGTCACTTGAAGAACACCAAGATAAGAATCCACAACAACTTAGAGGATTATTTACCACAACAGCGACATCACTACTATTGTTATGCTGGAACACGAGACCAGTCTTCATACTGTGGTTAAGTGCTGTAATGTCGCACACGTCATATTTTAGTCCTGCGGTATTGTACCGAGTCATTTCTCAAGCTCAGGTTTATATCATCATATGACAAAAATAAATGAAGATCTTTTATCGAATTCTATATATTGACGGGCAGGTCCAAGTGTAACTCCTGTGAGATATAATAAAACAAAATGATTCTGTATTCTCGAAAGTCTGATCCAATACGTCAGAATATGTGAGAATTATTATTTTTTTCATAATTCTAAATCAGAAAATATCACCAAAGCGGCTGGCTCTAGACACGTAATTAAATGGTTTCTTGTTCTCGTGTAATTAGACCACCGTACTGCTCCCATGTTTTTCAATTAGGATATGGCGTGGGTGTCAGTAATCACTGTCTATTGGAAAAATACAGAACACTACCAAACAGTTTAAAAAAAAAGGTAAAAAAAAATTACCTTTGATGTTAATATTTTTTAACAGTGCCCGTGTAGTAGACATTTGGCGACACGTGCTAATAAAACTGCAACAGGGAAGCAACATTAGTGATGGGATTACTGAATTCATAATACAATTAAGGACTTCAGACGAGGCATTTTTTACTTTACCTTAAATGCAATCGTAACTATTGTTAGGTGAGGTTAAGTTAGGTTAGGCTCAAAGGTACAGGTTCAGAATTCACCAATTACGAGATATTATTGGCCTCAGAGGACGTGGGTGTGTGGCTACATGTTATATGACTGTGTTTACCTCTGTTAATGTTAACTATTTTGTTGTCCTTTTAGTTGTATTTGTAAACAGTGGCTTATGTGTTTCACTTGACACAGAGTAAAGGTCTGTCAGAAATGTATAATAATAACATACAGGTGTTGTCAGTGTAGCTTTAACATGTAGTTTTTGTTCCACAGGTTAACGAAGGTTATTTTCTATTAATTTCTTGTGAGATTTTAATGTGTTTATCCACCGCCATCAGTGATCCGTTGTTGGGCGGCGTGTGGGTTGACTCTAAGCGGGTTAACGTTTATGAAGGTTGTGTTTGATAATGTTAGGAGGTATATATTACCTCCGCCAGGCTACCAGCGCAGACTACCTCCGGCTTACTTAAGGAAGGGAGAGAAACTAAGAATCATTTTTATTCACAGTTGAGGAAATGCACAAATACTGTTTTATCCTGTTAGTAAAAATAAGTTATAAAACATTTGTAAAAAGTTTTAAATGTCACCAAAATTAAATATACAGTTTAGAATAATTTGTTCAAGTAAAAAAAGATTATTTGCATTGTTCCTGTAACTCCTCGAGATCCCGATACTTGGCGCATGAAGAGGAAATGGATATTTTTTGCTGAAATTGTAAAAATAGTCAAATACACTGAAGGCATTTCTGGTATTTTGCCTGAACATCCGGGCTCTCCTAATCATAAGTCACACTGTCTTAATTATCTGGATGATTTGAGGAAACATCATTCTGTAGACCTTTAACACATGACGTCACGCCTCACGCGATTCTATGACCGACATCGTCTTGGGGAACAAGACATAATGTTACCATAATACACTGAAACTAGTATAGTTCTGTTTGCAATGGTGAAGTTTGGGGCAGTTTTCAGTTATTTTAATGGTTCAGAAATATTAATACGGAGTAGTTTCCACCAAGTTTGGGCTGTTAAGCATTGTGAAGTAAAAAAGATTGATTTAAGCCAGAAACGACAAAAAAGTAACTATGTAGTAGTCAAAGAGGAAACCTGACACTAGCCTTATGCAGCGATCACTACAAACATAAATATGTGAAAATATGAATTATAAAACTGTCATCATGAGTATTTTATTTAAAAAAAATATAGTTAACCAATTAAAGCGTTTACACTATCACTATTATAGTATACTTTGGCTGAGGCCCAGGGCACCCTTAGGCGACCCAACTGTGAAAGGGTACCTGACTATACAGTTGGGAAGTGAAGGTGGTCGAGTGCAGTCTCGGTACCTTCCGTCTCCCAGTGTGTCGTAGTCCTCACTGACCGTCAGTACTGGGACCAAATATTTCACTCACCTTAACGTTACCTGCTGTCTATTATTCGCTGGTTTATATTCCCACTAGTTTAACTACTGTGTTTATTTACCTGATATGTCTCTACTAAAACACCAGAAAGAGTTAGAAAATGGTGACGAGTGAGATGGAAACATACACAACAGAAAAAATTATTACGAAATTTAAAAAATAAAAAAAAATAAAAAAGTGAAATAAAAAAAAAAATATTCTCGCATTTCAAAAGAAACCAAGATCCATTTTTATTCACAGGAGAAAATATGTGGAAATATTGTTTTATCTTATAAATAAAAAAATAAATTATAAAACATTTGCGCAAATTTTTACATAACACTAAAATGATATACACATTTTAGAATATATTTTTTGGTGTAAAAAGACATAATCTGCATTTTTCCTGTAACTCCACGAGATCCCGATTAATTAATGAGACCAATAAGTACTAAAGGGTCACTGGCTATGTACTGTACCTTGACTGCCACAAATACCATAATATTTCTATTATCATTTTTTAGGCTACAGCACAAGAGTATAAGAATAGTCGTATCTTCAGGACACTGTACAGTACATTTACATCACCAGAAAGATCAAAATTTGGTTTTACTTACAGAAAAAATTAAACTTTTTTTTTAATTTGCGGGAAAATTAACCTCATTTGTCGATGTTGTGAATGGGTCTCAGAAGGTGATGGAGAAAGTGTAGTAATTACTCACGGTAACAAGGTGATCAACAGTTTGGGTCATTGTTGGTAGTTTTCTTCTTGAGTCTGACAGTTGTGAGTCAGACGGGGAGATAATGCCCGTCTCTCAACACCTCTGCCACTATGCTGACAGTCACGTTCTCACTCAGGTACAAGACATAAGCAGTAATAGATGACCAACCTTCCTATATATTCCTCTATGGATCATAACAAGTTCGGAGTTGGTTCCTTTCTGGCATCAACTGACCGGCAAGGAACTCCAGTATGTCACGAGAGATTTACGACGCCATAAACAAATCCTGTACACGGTGAGGTAGAGGTAGAGGGAGAGGGAGAGGGAGAGGGAGAGGTAGAGGTAGAGGGAGAAGTAGAGGTAGAGGGAGAGGGAGAGGTCGAGGTAGAGGACGAAACAGTGAGGGTGTTGTAGGGGAGAGGTCGTGTGTTCCCTCCCCGGGTGTTGAAGGTTCACTACACGTTCCCGCCACACAAGTTAGATTAACGACGGGTAAATGTGCACGACATGTTGTGTTCTTTTATGACTGTTGACTCTTCACTCCCTGTACCTGCCAACACTCCTGCCAACACTCCTGCCAACACTCCTGCCAACACTCCTGCCAACACTGCTGCCAACACTCCTGCCAACACTCCTTCCAACAATCATCCAATATTTATACCAACACTTCTCTAAAATCCTGCCAATACTCCACCAACACTCCTGCCAACACTCCTCTAATCACCTTTCCTGACTACGCTCCCTGAACACTCCTGTAAACTTTCATTGCAACCCACAAGTACTACTTTAGCACTCCAACCACTCCATACTCCACTACCACTCCTGTCACTCCCCTTCAGCACTCCAGTCAGTTCACACTCCGCTACCACTCCTGCCAATCCCCTTCAGCACTCCAGTTACTCCACACTCCACTACCACTCCTGTCACTCCGCTTCAACACTCCAGTCAGTCCATACTCCACTACCACTCCTGTCAATCACCTTTAGCACTCCAGTTACTCCACTCCACTAAAACTCCTCTCATACTTCTTGACAACAAATCTATCAACATACCTGCCCATAATCGTCTAATACTTCTGTCAATACGTCTGCCAACACTCCTGCCAACACTTGTTAACTGTGTGGTGTTTTACACTATAGCTTCTTACAGTAGAGCACCCTCCTGCCACCACTCTCATGCCTCACTTTACCTCTTGCCAACGACCTCCTGCTGTTGACACTCTTCCAATACACCCGAGTTAGTCCTGTCCATCACAGTGTTACCAGTTCTACTGGTGTCCGTTTGTTCCACGTAATGTTGGACCGGGAGTATTTCCAGAAATTTGCATGTTTTTGTATCTGAAATTTGGTTTTAACCTTATTTGAAAAATGTTTGAAAAATATAATTAAAAAACATCAAATAAATGTATATATTTTCACTTTTTATAAATGAGATGTAAATATAATTACAGTATCACTCCGTCAGTTATAACATCAATGATATAGTTCACCAAGTGACCACAATAAGGTTGGCGCCACTCACCTTCCGTAATGAGAACGATGTAGTGAAGAATTTCCCGGGAGTCATGTAAACAAGGCCCTCGTTAGCCGGAACACTGGTATTATCTGTGTTAAGTGCCAGAGAGCTTCAGTGCCTCAACTGTGGCACTGCCGAGGAACATGATGGTGACTCCCCGGGCCGAAGACTAGATACAGAAAGATACAGACTTGATTAAGTTCCAGACTACAGCCTGTAAGACAAGTCTTACCTGATTGAGTTTTAAATCCAAATAGTTGATGACCCAGACTTGACACTGATGATAACAAAAGTTTCATAACCCGGAACTTTGCAGAACTTTACTGGATATGTGACGTTTGTCGCGCTTGGTAATTAGTAGTCATTTCACCCAAGATTCTCTAAAACTTACTCAGAGCTCAGATGGCCACGAGTGAAGGAGTGAGATGCTCCCTGACGTAGACCTTAGTGTGAATTAAACAACAACAACAAATACATTTCAGTAAGAATTTGTAGAACACAAGTCTACCAGAACTGATAAAAGCTTTAATGACTACATCCTGACCACTTAAGTAAGAAGGACCACAATTTTATAAAAACAATACTTGGAAGCTAATGTCGCATTCTAGCAAAATTTAAAAATTCCTTCGAAAATTCTTGTATCTAAAGTGAGTTATTTTATAACGTTTTTATTTTGGTAATTTGTGTACGAGAAAGTCAAACAAACTGAAGTAAAGTAAAACAAGATAAATTATTGACCATTTGTATATAAAGAGACAAAGTTAGCACAAGTTACGTCACCTGATCCCTGGCGACTGAACGAGAACCTAAGCCGGACGCTCAGTTACACCGCCAATGAAGACGATGGAATCACCGCATTAAAGGACCGTCTTTCGTCATCAACCTTCAAACAGCCTCATTCTCTTCTCAACCAAGGTTGTTAATTTCCCTTAAGCTCCTCCTATCAGACACTCTTTATTTACACTTGTTATTTGATTTTCTTTCTAATATATTTTTAGATTTACAAAATATGTTTCAGTAAATGTTTTTTTTTTAAGATTTAGAATATATGTTACAATAAACTATCGACACATTAATGGGTATAAGAACCAAATCTAAACGAAATAAACGAAATATTTAGAAACTTACGAACGACTCTTCCATCAACTAACCATACACAGTGATCGTCTGGTATACATTATCAACAACAAATCTCTCCAGTATTCTGAACTACAATGTCAAGACAGCTCATTATCCATTCTTCATCATTCATCATTGTGAACGATTGAACGAGATCGCCAACGACGACATCTCCCTTGAACACTTGGGTGATGTAGGCGTCTCATCACCAACCTATACGAATAATTATTTCTTATACAATATCTGAATATCTCAGGTGTGCTTAAGATGATGAGCTATATTACCTGTATCTCAAATAATCAATGTGTCAAGTGATAATCTTCCCTCACAGTAGTGTTGACTTGGTGATTGAAATGAAATTATCCAGGTTGGTGTCACATGATATGAAAGTATTCGTTGTCACACTGTATTCATCATGTTATAATACGTTCATTATGTCATGTTATTCTTCCTTGTATTATGCAGTTGTCACGTAATACTTTGTTATATTATACCCCCCATAACACATCATACCTGAGTTATAGTCACGAATATAGTCTCCAGATGTTTTAGTACATCACTTATACTCTCATACATCACGTTATCATGTTAAATTAGACTCTATCACACTCTCTCCCGTAATACTGTACATCATGTTTCTTTATACTGTATGATCATATCAATTCCCAACCTCTTTAAATTATGCTGCCCATGTGACATATAACCTTTTTTCACTACAAGGTGAGCACCACATGATAACAGGTTTTGTCTGGTAACAACTCGTAAATTCTTGATTCCGGCTCTGTGAAGTTTTTCCAGTTAAACTCTCACTTATCACGGACTGAGCACTGTGTTTGTTGGTCTCGTGGATCACATAGTGTCATACCATCATTGGCGTCTTGCTAATATCCTCTCCCCTTATCAGTATTTTCTTTATTGTACACCGCCGCCACCCTCCTCCTCCACCCCGCCCTCAGGTGTCAGGTGAAGTGCGGGGCGGTGTACAGTGTTAGTGGTCTTACTTGTTTGTTGTGTTTCTATTGTTTTCTGTGTTTAAAACTATGGAAATGCATAAAACACACACACACACACACACAACACTTCATTTTGATGATATGCGATGACTTCAATGAGTTAGACATCAGTGACATCACCCAACAACACCACCTTATACAAATAGTTAACTTTCCCACACATGGGGCTGCCACCTCATCATGACTGATGTCGGTAACCACTACCTTCCCCCCCCTCCCAACCGCTGCCTCCCATGGGACGCAGCCCCCACATGTCTCTACTGTGGTCACCTACTCCCTCCTTCTCACGATCGCCAGTTGCCACCAGGACTTACCGACCCACCCCTGACTCTGCTTTGCGGCGTTTCGGACAATGGATAACCCGGTGTCCCTGGACTGAAGTGATTACGTTAGACGATGTGCAGAACAAGTGGGATAATTACCTGGACACTATCACCAAAGCCTACCACCACTTCTTTTCAGCCAAGACACTGAGGATCCACCCCGATGATGTCCCGTGGATTACGCCCCGCATAAAAAGACTTTTTGAGCAATGCAACAAGGCATACTACACCAACAACCGCCTGTACAAAAGTCTACTTAGCCAAGTCATCAGGGAAATCAAGTCGGCCAAGAAAACTTATTATCCCAGGAAAGTGCACGGCCTCAAGGAAGTCGGCATCGGTCAGTGGTACGCCAAGGTAAAAGATCTCTGTGGTCTCAACCGTCAGTCTCCCACACTTCCTTTCATCTCACATTTACCTAGTGAGGAGGCAGCTGAGATAATTATTAACCACTATGCCACCATATGTCATACCTTACAAGTCTTGACCTCACTCTCCTCACGGCTTACTTACCTTCCCCCTCCCCCCCTCCAAGTGTTCAACCATTTGAAATCGCCAACAAACTCCTGAAATTTAAATCCAAACGCTCCACGACCCCAATTGACCTCCCAATCAAAATATACAAGGATTTTGCAGTCGAACTTGCCACCCCCCCCCCTCTGTTCTATTATTAATGCATCCCTCAGACAAAGCAAATGCCCTAATGAATGGAAAACCTCATTTGTCACCCCCATCCCCAAGGTCACCACCCCACAGTTCCCTAACGACCTCAGGCCAGTTGCCATTACCCCCATACCCAGTCTACTCTGTGAAGACTTTGTTTTTGAGTGGGCATTTGCTAGAATCTATCAGTCAATTGATCCACAGCAATTTGGCAATATGAGGACCACCTCTACATCACACTGCTCAGTGAGCTTTCTGGATTTTCTGCACAAAAACCTGCAGAAACGTAAGACATCACTGGCCGTTGCCCTTGTTGACTTCAGGAAGGCCTTTGACCTTGTTGATCACTGCACTGTTATCAGCAAGGCCATTGCACTAGGGCTGCCCACCAACCTGGTCTCATGGGTCACTGATTTCCTGAGTGAGCGTCGTCAGGCAGTGAGGTACCTGGGTTCGGTCTCCACATTCCAACACCTCACCTGCGGTGTTCCCCAGGGGACCAAGATGGGACCAATGTGCTTCCTCATCCTGATCAACGACGCTCTATTGGACACTCCTCACAGGTGGAAGTACGTGGATGACTGCACTGTGGGGGTTACAGTGGACAACACCGCACCAGACTGCTCATTGCTACAAGGCACCCTGGACAGGCTTACAGGCATGGACTACAGAGAACAAGGTCACCATCAACCACACCAAAACCATAGTCATGCACATCAATACCGCCACCACTCCAGTGCAAACTCCAGCAGTCACAGTGGGTGCCCATCCTCTCCAGTTGGTGCAGTCTACCAAAATACTGGGGGTAACTATAGACAGCAAACTGGACTGGAAGGCCCATGTAAATAACACAGTCAAGGCAGCCTCGTACCGACTCTACATGCTACGACGACTTAGGTCACTTGGGACACCCACGCCAGAGCTGAGGACCATCTACAACGCCTTTATTCTCCCCAAACTAACGTATGCGTCACCAGCCTGGTCGTCTTCTCTCAACTCCACCCAACAACGTCGGCTAGAGAAGGTACAGAAAAAGGCCTGCAGAATCATGCTCGGCGCAGAATACTCTGGCTACATCAACGCTCTCTCCACCCTGGAAATACCATCCCTCAGTGACCTCCACCACCAAGCACTGGCATGGTTTGGCAGTGAACTAATGCACCACCCTCGTCATCGCCACCCCCTGCCACCGGCAACCCCCCCAACCACCTCACGCAGTCCGCCACTACAACAAAATTCAGCCCATAAGAGCCCGCACCGATAGATATAAGAATAGCACCATCACATCTATTGTTAAAATAATAAACAACTCCTGATTTATGTACTGTGCAGCCCTGTAAATGTATTCAATGAATATTATATCATTGTGTCTAAATCAAATGTAAGTCTGTATGTTTTCAGCCACCGGCTGCAACTCTATTAATAAACCGTTTATTATTATTATTATTATTACACACACACACACACACACACACACACACACACACACACACACACACACACAACACTTAATTTTGATGATGGCGTAAAATACAATTCGTCTGCTAAACAGCTTAGCATTGGGATGTATCGTATTTCGCATATTGGTATTAATTTAATTCTAAATTTTAATCAGACATATTCACTTTGGTAACAATATATGACCAAGGTGGAGAAATGTGACGACAGGAGATACACGATGTGAACACCACACAGCGTGATGTTGGGTGGTGCTCCTGCTGTGAACACCACACAGCGTGATGTTGGGTGATGCTCCTGCTGTGAACACCACACAGCGTGATGTTGGGTGATGCTCCTGCTGTGAACACCACACAGCGTGATGTTGGGTGATGCTCCTGCTGTGAACACCACACAGCGTGATGTTGGGTGATGCTCTTGCTGTGAACACCACATAGCGTGATGTTGGGTGATGCTCCTGCTGTGAACACCACACAGCATGATGTTGGGTGATGCCTTGGTGCATACTGTACACAGCATGATGTTGGGTGATGCTCATGCTGTGAACACCACACAGCATGATGTTGGGTGATGCTCATGCTGTGAACACCACACAGCATGATGTTGGGTGATGCTCATGCTGTGAACATCACACAGCATGATGTTGGGTGATGTTCCTGCTGTGAACACCACACAGCATGAAGTTGGGTGATGCTCCTGCTGTGAACACCACACAGCGTGATGTTGGAACTTGTGAACAATAACCTCCACTGTGAACAACAACCACCACTGAACAACCACCATGACTGTGAGCAATAACCCTCCCAGTGAACAACAACCAGCACTGTGAACATTTCACAAAAATGTATATAAAAAAATTACAACAATTATCTCTGAACACGCTGTTAACAACCGCCATTACACACACTGTTCAGAATACACTTTGGTGAATAACCTGAAAAAACAACAGTTAATGTGAACACCGTGAACAAAAATTATTCCTTTGAACAATATTAGTACAGCTATCATTTAGGAGATTGTCACTAACAACTATCTTTAGGACACTCAACAACAACTATCATTAGGACACAACAACAACTATCATTAGGACACAACAACTATCATTAGGACACTCAACAACAACTATCATTAGAACACTCAACAACAACTACCTTTAGGACACTCAACAACAACTATCATTAGGACACTCAACAACAACTATCATTAGAACACTCAACAACAACTATCATTAGAACACTCAACAACAACTATCTTTAGGACACTCAACAACAACTATCATAAGGACACAACAACAACTACCTTTAGGACACTCAACAACAACTATCATTAGGACACTCAACAACAACTATCATTAGACACTCAACAACAACTATCAGCTTAGGACACTCAACAACAACTATCATTAGGACACTCAACAACAACTATCATTAGGACACTCAACAACAACTATCAATCGGACACTCAACAACAACTATCTTTAGGACACTCAACAACAACTACCATTAGGACACTCAACAACAACTATCGTTAGGACACTCAACAACAACTATCATTAGGACACTCAACAACAACTATCATTAGGACACTCAACAACAACTATCATTCGGAGACTCAACAACAACTATCATTAGGACACTCAACAACAACTATCTTTAGGACACTCAACAACAACTATCACTTGGGACACTCAATAACAACTATCATTAGGTCACTCAACAACAACTATCACTGTCAACAACATGGAAGGTCAGTGAACACAGAGCACCACAATGGAGAGAATGAAAAACAGAAAGGCTTAGGGTCACGGTAGAACACAAAGACTCGTAACTGAAGCCATTAATGTTTACTGCCACCATTAGCTCACAGCCGTCATAGTGGCCAGGCGCTGTAAGGCAATGTCACTCTGTTTTCATCAAGTATTTTGCCTATACGTGTTGTGTAGTAAGTCAGGATTCTGGAGTTAACGTGGACTTGTCTGGTACTTTGGAGTTATTTTCGATTAATCCAATTTTCGTTTATCCTAGACCACTTAAGAGAGAAAAATATTGGGATATTTTGAGGATATCGTCGTTCTGGAGCATCCTAGGCTTCATTGGTTATCCCGGATGTGTTAATAAATAAATAAATAGTGTGTATTCTTGAAACTTAGTTAATTTAATATTCACAGACACTCTCACAGGTATACAGGTAAATCAGTTTGACACTCCTCTCTATATCAAATCTAATCAACACACACACACACACACACACACACACACACACACGTCGACTCAAATTAATATTCACAGACTCTGAGTCATACTGCACCTGATAAATATTAATTGATCTTGATGGATGGATGGAATTAATGATTTAAGATCTTGTAGATTTTAGGAGGAAATGAAAGTGTTTATTAGAATCTAGTTTCGAAAATATCCTGCTCCTTCGGGATAATTTTTAGGTGATGGAATTAAATTGTCTCCAGACGACCAGAAGTTGATGTCAGAAACAGAGAAGTTAATGTCTCTTAAATCTCTCTCAGGCGTGTTGGAGGTGGTGGTGTGTGTCTCCCTCAAACGTCGTAGAGATGAGGTGTGTGGGGGGTGGGGTGCTGGGGGAGGTTAGGTTAGGTTAGGTTGGAGCTGTCACAGGTGTCTAGTCTGGGAGTTGTCCATATATTCCCTGTAGTTTCCTCAAATGTATATAAAATGCCGAAAATCCTGAATATCAATTAACTTGCTTCCATATCCAACATTATTTGAGCAATATAATCCATCATTAAGTATGTTCGTGTTCTGGGTAATAAGTTCAATATACAGGAGCGAACACAAACACCTGTATAATGTTTGTAGGTTCTATTTACTGGATAAGAGATATGTACACAAGGGGAGTAGCGCTCTTCAACCTGTCCGCTAGTCAACTGCTCTATAGACGACGTATGGCAAGTGATACATTAACAGCTTCCATACGTCGCCAGGCACATTAATTAGGCATGTGGGACATCTTAAATATATTGCCACACGCTACTAGCTAGGCTGAATAAATAATATATATAAATGGAGCACATACTTAATATACATACATAATATATAATACAGCATACGTAATATACATACAAAGTAGTACAGTCGCCTACAGGTATGATAACTGAGGACGTGAACTGAGCACCAAGATTACCTCCCGTTCCCTCGCGCTTGTCTGGGTCACTGAGGTAGAAACACTTTGTCAGCCAATGTTCCACCTGACTCACTACGAACGTGGGGATGAAGCAGAGCTGAAGGGAAGAGGAAAGTTTCTCTCTTATAACTATTTCTGTCTCTTATTTTGAAAAGTGTTATTACGTAGATAAAATGTTTACAATACGTTCATGATGTGTCATTCATAAATATGTATTTGTTAATTACAACACATCTTGATCATACAACACAAATTATTAGTTTCATTTACTATTATATCGTTATAATTTTTACACAAATACAATATATTTTCATCTCAGGTAACATCTCAAGCATCGTCATTGGTTCAGCGGGAAATTGGGAGCAAATGTGAAAATTTTAACTGTATAGCAATGGTTCTTTAACACCATCCACACACTACCGCTCATTTAGCCCGTCTCAACTTTTTCATCTTAAGTGAATCAGATCAGAGTCTTCACCAAGAAACATTCTGGCGAAGCACTGAACATGTGACTCACTGTCTGCTAAAACAAATATGGGAAGATACAGGGTATGTACTGTTCCTTCACTGGACTAATAACCAAATTTTCACCGGCTATCACCTTCTATTTTATAAGGAACACTATTACTCCTTTAGATACAGAGACTCATAATATATCTCCAAACTAAACTACGTCAATAATTGTACTTTATGTAAAATATTTAATAAGACAACTGGTTCCCTAAGTTTCAGAAACGAACATTGGCAAACGATTAACTAAATTACCGCAACAAACTTTCCCGCAAATCACGACGAAAACAGTAATTCTTATATACCAATTTGCTATACAGGTGTAGTCTTGCGAGGCACCAAAAATTAATTAAACTTTCACACGGGTTTAATCCCTAATTTATTATATTATTAGGGTTATTTTTAAAACTTAGAATATTGTTGGTATTTTTTATTTCGACTCAACAATTTAACTCCTTTACGGTGACGCCACTATTAATATTTTATTTGGTTAACGCCAGACTATTTTATTCAGTAGAGAGAAGCCCCCGTACACAAGGGGTTAGTAGACTAATAGACTATCTCCCTTAATAGACTATCTCCCCTAATCCCAGATAATATTGTCTTATAATATGAAAAAGACAATTCTCACCCCAAAGAATCAATATATTTCTTTAGTTTGTATTACATTTTTTTCTAGTTCTGATAATGGCAGTGAGTTAAAACTTTACCTGCAGAAGTAAATTAAGGTATTTTAGCAACAACACTTGCTAGTTAAGTGTGAGGGAAGGACTGAGAGTTAGGTCAAAGCCGCCATACTCAACCAAGAGAGAGGCACAATCTTGGTCACAACTGCCTACCCGTGTGACCCGTGTAGTAATGTCTCTAACATCTCCTCTGTCGTCCAGGTGATCCGGTTTGGTGAAGATAAAAAAGGACAGAAAGAGAGAGAGACATTGAGAGAGTTTTGTTGGGTTCTGGTAGTTAGTGAGGTAGAGGGTCTGGCCGGGTCTCCTGGGTAACATCACACAGGTGGCCGGTGTCGCATAAATCTTAAACATGTTGGTAATTAACCACATATTATCGTCATCCCTGTCGAGTTATGGTATAACCCCCGCCCCCTGCCACTATGGTGGTGTGTTATGGTATACCCCTCCCTGCCACCATGGTGCTGTGTTATGGTATACCCCTCCCTGCCACCATGGTGCTGTGCTATGGTATACCCCTCCCTGCCACCATGGTGCTGTGTTATGGTATGTATACCCCTCCCTGCCACCATGGTGCTGTGTTATGGTATACCCCTCCCTGCCATCATGGTGGTGTTATGGTATACCTTTCCCTGCCACCATGGTGTTGTGTTATGGTATGCCCCTCCCTGCCACCATGTTGCTGTGTTATGGTATACCCCTCCCTGCCACCATGGTGCTGTGTTATGGCATACCCATACCTGCCACCATGGTGCTGTGTTATGGTATGCCCCTCCCTTCCACCATGGTGCTGTGTTATGGTATACCCCTTCCTGCCACCATGGTGCTGTGTTATGGTATACCCAACCCTGACACCATGGTGCTGTGTTATGGTATACCCTCCCTGACACCATGGTGCTGTGTTATGGTATACACCTTCCTGCCGCCATGGTGCTGTGTTATGGTATACTCCTCCCTGCTATCATGGTGGTGTTATGGTATACCCCTCCCTGCCACCATGGTGCTGTGTTATGGTATACCTATCCCTGACACCATGGTGCTGTGTTATGGTATACACCTTCCTGCCGCCATGGTGCTGTGTTATGGTATACTCCTCCCTGCTATCATGGTGGTGTTATGGTATACCCCTCCCTGCCACCATGGTGCCGTGTTATGGTATGCCCCTTCCTGCAACCATGGTGCTGTTATGGTATACCCCCTCCCTGCCACCATGGTGGTGTGTTATGGTATACTCCTCCCTGCCACCATGGTGCTGTGTCATGGTATACCCCTCTCTGCCACCATGGTGCTGTGATATGGTATACCCACCTGCCACCATGGTGTTGTGTATGGTATACCCATCCCTGCCACCATGGTGCTGTGTTATGGTATACCCCTAACTGCCACCATGGTGCTGTGTTATGGTATACCCTTCCCTGCTACCATGGTGCTGTGTTATGGTGTACCCCTCCTTGCCACCATGGTGTTGTGTTATGGTATACCCCTCCCTGCCACCATGGTGCTCTTTTATGGCATACCCCTCCCTGCCACCATGGTACTGTGTTATGGTATGCCCCTTCCTGCCACCATGGTCTGTTATGGTATACCCCTCCCTGCCACCATGGTGCTGTGTTATGGTATACCCTTCCTGCCACCATGGTGCTGTGTTATGGTATGCCCACCCTTCCCTGCCACCCATGGTTAGTGTGCCTCCCTACCACCATGGTGCTGTGTTATAAATATACCCTCCCTGCCACCATGGTGCTGTGTTTACGCTATGTATGCCCCTCCCTGCCACCATGGTGCTATATGAAATATACCCTCCTGCCACCATGGTGCTGTGTTATACTATGTATACCCTTCCCTGCCACCATAAGATTTGCCATGTTTATGGTATACCCCTCCTACCACCACAGGTGCTGTGTTATAGTATACCCTCCCTGCCACCATGGTGCTGTGTTATGGCATACCCCCTCCCTGCCACCATGGTGCTGTGTTATGGTATGCTCCTTCTTGCCTCCACGGCGCTGTTATGGTATACCCCTCCCTGCCACCATGGTGCTGTGTTATGGCATACCACTACCTGCCACCATGGTATTGTGTTATGGTATGCCCCTCCCTGCCACCATGTTGCTGCGTTATGGTATACCCCTCCCTGCCACCATGGTGCTGTGTTATGGTATACCCCTTCCTGCCACCATGGTGCTGTGTTATGGTATACCCCCCTGCACCATGGTGCTATGTTATGGCATACCTTTCCCTGCCACCATGGTGTTGTGTTATGGTATGCCCCTCCCTGCCACCATGTTGCTGCGTTATGGTATACCCCTCCCTGCTACCATGGTGCTGTGTTATGGTATAATTCTCCTGCCACCATGGTGCTGTGTTATGGTATACCCTCCCTGCCACCATGTGCTGTGTTATATACCTCCTGCCACCATGGTGTGACATGGCATACCCCTCCCTGCCACCATGGTGCTGTGTTACGGTATACCCCTCCCTGCCACCATGGTGCTGTGTTATGGTATACCCCTCTCTGCCACCATGGTGCTGTGTTATGGTATACCCCTCCCTGCCACCATGGTGCTGTGTTATACAACTCACTCAAGACACCCCTCAACACCCCAATATTTTGCAGGATTGTGTCGTCCACGTCACATAAATCTCAAACTGCTAACTAACTATACGCCACGTGTTAAATATGAGTTACCGTGAGATGAGCATGGCCAAAAATTACACCTGAGGGTATTTAGGGCAAAAGTAAAGAGTATAAGGAATGTGCTGTCAGCCGATAATATCAGACCATGAGTCGAGCATTTGTTGTGCTCTGAGGGATGGATGACGTGAGGTGCCCGGAAGAACACGACGGAATGTTGTAAGTCACAGCACGACCATAACTTACTCCCGGGTACTGGTCACACTGTTTAATCCTCCTCCCTCCCTCCTTCATGTCTTTTGTTTACTTTGTGAGGCAGACTTCGTTCTCTTCATTTTGTTCATTCAGCCAATTTTATCCATCTCTTCCTTGTCAATATACATCTTGTTAAACAAACGAGAAATATTCCATTTTGTATTCAGCTAATGCAATATTTGCTGTCACCTCCTCTCTCTCTCTCTCGTCTCATAATATCAGAAAGTTTACATATGAATCATAGTCACAGAAAACATGACCGGAAACAATGCCTAATACACAAAGAGCTTGACGTTGTATCAAATATAACATAGTACAACCAGAGATCAATAAGTGTACAACACAGCTCCCGACATGACACAAAACCTGGCAGGACACAACACCTGGCATAACACAACACTAGACATAACACAACACCAAGCATGACACAACACTAAACATGACACAACACCAGGCATAACACAACACAAGGCATGACACAACACTAAACATGACACAACTCCAGGCATGACACAACACCAGGCATAACACAACACCAGGAATGACACAACACCAAACATGACACACCAGGCATAACACAACACAAGGCATGACACAACACTAACATGATACCCACCAGGCATGACACAACACCAGGCATGACACAACACAGCTGACAACAGGCATGACACAACACGGGCATAACAACACCAGGTATGACACAGCACCAGGCATAACACAACACCAGGAATGCACAACACCAGGCATGACACAACACCAGGCAACACAACACTAAACATGCACAACACCAACACCTAAACATGACACAACACCAAGCATGACACAAACATGACACAACACCAAGTATGACCAACACTAAACATGACACAACACCAGGCATAACACAACACAAGGCGACACAACACTAAACATGACACAACACCAGGCATGACACAACAACAGGCATAACACAACACCAGGAATGACACAACACCAGGCATAACACAACACTAGACATAACACAACACCAAGCATGACACAACACTAAACATGACACAACACCAGGCATAACACAATACAAGGCATGACACAACACTAAACATGACACAACACAAGGCATAACACAACACCAGGCATAACACAACTCCAGGCATGACACAACTCAAGGTATGACACAACACTAAACATGACACAACACCAGGCATGACACAACACCAGGCATAACACAACAGGAATGACACAACACCAGGCATGACACACACCAGGCATGACACAACACTAGGCATGACACAACACCTGGCATGACATAACACCAGGTATAACAACACCAGGTATGACACAACACCAGACATGACACAACACCAGGTATGACACAACACCAGGCATAATAAACACAGGCATAACGCAACACCAGGTACGACACAACACTAAACATGACACAACTCCAGGCATGACACAACACCAGGCATAACACAACACCAGGCATAACACAACACCAGGCACGACACAACACTAAACATGACACAACACTAGGCTTGACACAACACCAGATATGATACAACACCATGCATGACACAACACCAGGTAATGACACAACAGCAGGAATGACATAACACCAGGCATGATACAACACCAAGCATGATATAACACCAGACATGATACAACACCAGACATGACACAACACCAGACATGACATAACACCAGACATAACACAACACCAGGCATGACACAACACCAGGCATGACACAACACCAGGCATGATACAACAACATCATGATACAACACCAGACATGACATAACACCAGTCATAACACAACACCAGGCATGACACTACACGAAATGACACATTGTCACAGATTTGAGAATGTCACCTTGATTACTTGAATGAACCAAAGAAACTATATCAATATTTCCTCACGTAATCAAAAGTTTCTAAATAATACAACTTCATAAGTACCAGACTGAGTACCTCACGGCCAAGGGTCCAGTTCCTCGTAGGTGGGGCAGGTAAACTGACTCTCAACAATGAACCAGACTTTAAGCCTTAATTTATTACCTTAATATTTCTGTATCGTAATATTTTCAAGAGGCATTAAATAATTTGTTTCTCATATAGATGGTGAAACAAAATATTACCTTAAAATTACACGGAAACAAATTGACCTGTCTTGTTAATAAGTCCTGTTGGTGTCACTGTGAAATACATTGTTTTGAATAGTTAGGTTATGTTGTGACCTTTAAGTAAAGATTTGTCTGTGAGGAACTTGTGGTCGTTTTCATCAAGTGGTTTACACATCCTGTGTAAGGTGAAGCACAAAAGCGTTTACAGCGACCAACAGGGAAGCATCCTAAGTTCCTGCTTGTCTTTATGTCTCATGAGTTAAGGGCGTAGAAGCCTGAAGGGTCAAGGGCGTAGACGCCTGAAGAGTCAAGGGCGTAGAAGCCTGAAGAGTCAATGGTTTTTGTCATCAAGTTATTGGAAACTCCAACAACTTTCCCTGAATACGAATTAGCAACTTTCGATTTACAACAGGTACCTACTTTACTGCTAGGTGAACAGAGACCAATTGGGGCTAGGAAGTACTTCCAAACAACTTTTCCACCGGCCCGGGAATCGAACCCGTGACATCTAGCTTGCAAGAGCGGTACCGCTTCTACCACCGGCGCCCCACGCGCAAAGGAATGACAGTGACCAACAGGGAATCATTCGGTGTTCATATTTTCCTTGTTTGTTTGGGGAAATTAGTCAAGGGTCAAAGGCAAAAGCACATGACCCATAATTATTGATCTGTAGGTCAGGTTAGGTTAGGTTAGGGTAGGTAAGGTTAGGTTAGATTAAAATGACTGCTCTACTGGTAACAACCCTTTTTTTTTACGGGGATTAGCCCACCCGGGCACAGGTCACTGACCCAGTGACCCATATCGAGGCCCTGGGGGCGAAAATGTAATAATAATAATAATTCATAGTAAATAAAACTTTTAATAAAAGGTAAAATAAAATATTAATGGTAATAATAATAATAACAACAGTATGATATTAATAATGATAAATACAAAGAAATACAAGAATGAAAAATAATCAATCGTGAGAAAAGCTATATGTATGTTGTGTTGTCATGTAAAAGAAACAATTGAGACCCTACAATTGTGTGTAAATGAGGCAAAAAGACAGATCAGCAACCTGGGACTTGGTCACAATTTTTGTGATGCCATATGGCAGCAGGGTCTACCATTAGACAACACATTATGCTTCCAATATCTTCCCAGGCGGTAGTACCTCCCTGTTTGGTAGCTGCCTACTACCTACTACCAGTGAGCTATTGACGTAAAATTTCAGAAAGGTGTTACATTCTAATGAGCTCCTTGTGCTCAGGTGAGATCAGGTAAGAATAAAGTACAGTCATCTTGCTGCCTTTAACCTCAGCCTTCAAACACTCAGGTTAAATTTCAACTTAAATTTCAAATTTCTCCTTGTTGAATGACGTCAATGGAGGCGTCTTGTGATTCATGGAGGTCGATTTATTGTCATGGTCACAGTGTAAATGTTATGGTCACAGTCTAAATGTTATGGTCATAGTGTAAATGTCATGGTCACAGTGTAAATGTTATGGCGACAGTCAAATGTCATGGGCAGAGTGTAAATGTCATGGTCACAGTGTAAATGTTATGATCATACTGCAAATGTCATGGCCACAGTGTAAATGTCATGGTCGCAGAGTAAATGTCATGATCACAGTGTAAATGTCATGGTCATAGTGTAAATGTCATGGGTATAGTGTAAATGTCATGGCCACAGTGTAAATATAATGGGTATGGTGTAAATGTCATGGACATAATGTAAATTTCATGACCACAGTGTAATTGTCATGGTCACAGTGTAAATGTCATGGCCACAGTGTAAATGGTGAGTCTGTCAACTTACCTGGTCAAATAATCAGATTGGTATCGGCAAACAGTTTAGGATTTTTACTGCAGGAATCATGGCAGTTTTAACAATATATCGTAATGACCGTTTTCACTTACCTGTAATTACTCGTTGTGTTTACTTACCGAGTGTTGACCAGCCTCAGGTAACACTATGTGGCAGACCAGGTGAGGTGGTGAGGAACTCTTAAAACAATAACGTTGCTTTTCACAGACGTCCAGATACATTAATGAATATCGTGTAGTAAAATTAAGACAAAATACAACACACATACAGGTACCAATCACTCACACTACGGAAAGATTTAATATATTACCATTTATCAAACAGGATATACGTTTAGTTAACGTTATTTAACAAATTTTAATACATCAATAAATTATGGGCCAAGTGAAGAGGTTCAGCAGATGATATGGTAAATACGGAAGATATGAAATAGCATTAAATATAATAATATAATTTCGTTTCGAAATCAGCTTTACTGTGCTAACTAGTTTATCGAATATTGAGAAGAATTATATTTTACAGATAATATTTGGATAGATAAATTAATATTGATTTTGTATATTGGTGTTGGGTGTTGCTAAAAATATTTTGGGAAGGAGGTGAAGGCGGTGAGGCAACGGAACTGAGGATCAATGGAGGGAAGTTAAAGGTGATGTAGCAGGTGTTGGTGCGTGACCAGGTGTTCCCCACACCTGTCATGTTGGGTGTAAGTCTTATAACTTAGTAAGGCATTACAGTAGAGTTACCAGACTCTTCTACACCAGTTGTACTGTGTATAAAGACAATACCAGACGGTTCTCAACACTGAGGGACAAATGATAACACTAAAGACGTGTATTGTACGTGAAGTAACCAAACTAATCTTCGGAAAAGTAATACAACTTTAAATTAACCCATTCTGGTATCACATTGGACGGTCTTATCTAAGTAAATACAAGTAATTTTCATTGGTATTTTCCAGTAATATATTTATATAATCTGTATCAACGAAGGAGTTCTTGATTCAGTGGAAACATTTAATTATTAATTTACTATAGATGGATAATATGACATTGTAAATAATAAAATAATAATAATAATAAACGGTTTATTAATAGAGTTGCACCCGGTGGCTGAAAATATGCAAACTTACATTTGATTTAGACATAATGATATGCGTTCAATACATTTACAGGGCTGTACAGTACATAAATCAGGAGTTGTTTATTATTTTAACAATAGATGGGATGGTGCTATTCTTATATCTATCAGTGCGGGCTCTTATGGGCTGAATTTTGCTGTAGAGGCGGACTGCGCTAGGTGGGCGGGGGACTGCCGGTGGCAGGAGGTGGCGATGACGAGGATAGTGCAGTAGTCCACTGCCAAACCTTGCCAGTGCTTGGTGGTGGAGGTCTCTGAGGGATGGCATTTCAGGGTGGAGAGAGCGTTGTTGTAGCCGGAGTAGTCTGTGCCGAGCATGATTCTGCAGGCCCTTTTCTGTACCTTCTCTACCTGACGCTGTTGGGTAGAGTTGAGAGAAGACAACCAGGCTGGTGATGCATACGTTAGTTTGGGGAGAATAAAGGCGTTGTAGATAGTCTTCAACTCTGGCGTGGGTGCCCCAAGTGACCTAAGTAGTCGTAGCATGTAGAGTCGGTACGAGGCTGCTTTGATTGTGTTGTTGACATGGGCCTTCCAGTCCAGTTTGTGGTCTATGGTAACACCCAGGAGTTTGGCAGACTGCACTAACTGGAGAGGATGGGCACCCACTGTGACTGCTGGAGCTTGCACTGGAGTGGTGGAGGTATTGATGTGCATGACTACGGTTTTGGTGTGGTTAATGGTGACCTTGTTCTCCGTAGTCCATGCCTGTAGCCTGTCCAGGGTGCCTTGTAGCGATGAGTAGTCCGGTGAGGTGTTGTCCACTGTAACCCCCACAGTGCAGTCATCCACGTACTTCCACCTGTGAGGAGTGTCCCATAGAGAGTCGTTGATCAGGATGAGGAAGCACAGTGGTCCCAGCTTGGTCCTCTGGGGAACACTGCAGGTGAGGTGTTGGAATGTGGAGACAGAACCCTGGTACCTGACTGCCTGACGACGCTCTCTCAAGAAATTAGTGAGCTATGAGACCAGGTTGGTGGGCAGCCCTAGTGCAATGGCCTTGTTGGTAACAGTGCTGTGATCTACAAGGTCAAAAGCCTTCCTGAAGTCAACAAGGGCAACGGCCAGTGATGTCTTACGTTTCTGCGTGCTTTTGTGCAGGAAATCTAGGAAACTAACTAAGCAGTGTGATGTAGAGGAGGTCCTCATATTGCCAAATTGCTGTGGATCAATTGACTGATAAATTGTAGCAAATGCCCACTCAAAAACAAAGTCTTCACAGAGTAAACTGGGTATGGGGGGTAATGGCAACTGGCCTGGGGGTCGTTAGGGGACTATGGGGTGGTGACCTTGGGGATAGGGGTGACAAATGCGGTTTTCCATTCATTCGGGCATTTGCTATGTTGGATGGTTCACGTGATAAGATCAGAGTATGGTACAACATATAGAAAACTGGGAATCTGTTTTTTTTTTTCATAATACTTTGAAACAGAAATTGACATCATGTTGTTCACTACAGAGAGGTTTTGTGCCAGTCATAACAACTAGGGAATAAATATCCAAGTTCTCCGCTACACCTTAACCAATAGTCAGTGTTTTACGGATATCAGGACCAGACAAGTTTATATTAAAACACCGTTACTCTTACCTAATTCTTTCTGTACAATTCGATAACCTGCTATATTACGTATTATGTCAGACCCTTTGTTGTTAGTCACGATAGAGCGATTATTGTGCCGTTAGGTATAATAACAGTTGTGTGGCTAACTTGTCCTCTCCTACACACCGTACCAACAGTGTTAAGAAGGGTAACATCATCTTAACTCTTGGTAACTCATGCACCACATCTCTCATCATCACTCTTGTTATAAACACATATATACATAACAGAGAGAGAGTGATATGTAAATTATTTCTTAAATCTCACTCACATAACATCAACATAACAGCTACACATAGTTCCTTAAGCTCTAACATTTATTCTCTTGGTGGGAAAAACTATAACAAGTCTATGAAAACTTAACAAACATATATGAAAATGGAATACTTATTTCAAAATCATTATCGGTGAATTTAAACCAAAAACTGAGGAGTAAGAATGTATTTACGAGAGGGAAAATTGTGTCTGTGATCACAAGAGAGAAGCGACTGTCTCCTTGAATTTACAGAGAACAAGAATTTTTCCATCATAAATTTCAGTATAAAATCGAAACTGCCTTCATTTTACTCACATAAACACATATTTCAGGATAAATCGGAACTTAGTAATTATAGTATTGGAAGTTCACAATATACTCAGCTTGATTCACTCTTCTCAGACAGACACTGATGACCTCACAGCAGAGAGTGTTGTTAATGGCCTCACTCAGTTGGTCAGAGACTCACACCGACCACCTGATCACGCTGGTAACAAAGCAAATTTATAAACATGTTGCTCAAAATACATCCAAACATTTATACCATTACTGCCTCTCCTGCTGTAGTTGTTTGGGTCACTGTATGGTTAGGGTGTGTCATAGGAGGGAAGATCAGCTAAAACTAATGGCCCATCACTTTTTTGGTAGATTTTAGTGTATATAAACAGAAAATAATTTCAGTTTCAATATTTTGCAACCTTTTGCTAGGTAAATTTTAGCGTGAAATTTATCGAAAATCTAACGTACAGCTGCATTAGTGCATTACAATTAAATAGTGAACATTGCTTTCTGACTTCATTCTTTAACAACCCAACTAACAATATTTTTTCTGTTTCAGATTCTGATGCATTTATAAGTTGATAATATTTGCGATGGCTGCTTGTGTCAGGACGAGGAACCAAAAATCCAGCCATCTCAGTCACTATCTTGGGTCTGGGAGAGAGCTCCTGAAGTCGGAGTTGCCTACATTGAGAGATGCTTTGAGATACGGTGTTTTAATCAGGCAAATCAGTGAAAAGAACCAAAGAACTTACACAAACAAAGACATTGCCAGTGATATGACCAAAGCTGTCTTGGCACAGTACACTCTGGCTAACGCTCAGTTCAAGCCTCCAGTCATAACAAGTCAGAAGAAGATTAGTGAGAGACTGCTAGCCAGTTGGGAAAAGGCAAGAGATATCTCTCTTGGGAGAGGAAAACTTGCAGTTAAGGACAGCTTTGCCAAGCAACTGGACCAGTTATTTGACATAATTACTTGCTAGTGCCCAGTTGTTCTCTGTCCTGAGTTTGGATGCGATCGTGACTGTAAATCCGAGGCCCACATCTCCTGTATTTGCAAGCGTGAACTGAAGATTCCTGTGATCGAACTGGCATTTGTCAAAGCACAGAGAGAAGACTGGCAGTATAGGGGCTCTCATGATTTCTAGCCAAGATATTCCGGAGTCCAAGAGACAGGAGGCTGCCACAGAGAGACAGAAGAGGAGAAGAGTTGCCGAGGAAAAGAGACTTGAGAAGGCCCAGGGTGAGGTAAAAAAGGCCGATGATTGGAGTAAATCTGATTCAGAGTTTAATGACTTCCCCATGGCTGATCCGAGTGCTGACCAGGAGAATGGTGACTTTGTCCCTAATCCAGAAAATAATGATCCCAAACCTTCCAGGCATAAGATTCGAAATAGGAAAGATATCCCGAGCATAGCTCTGGCCAGCATGCGACACCACACTGGTCTCAGAGAAACTGCAGAGATAGCAACAGCTGCCTGGGTTGACGGTGGTTTGATAACACCTGATGATGTTCACCTGGTGATAGATCATAACAAAGTAAGGAGAGCTCAGGAGAAACTTGTCAGTAACCTAGAAGAGGAGTTTGATAAGGGGATAAGAGAAAATTGAATCAATTGTTTGTTCTTTGATGGGAGAAGGGATGACACTAAAGTGTTCATGAAAGTTGGAGATTCTGACAAGTTGTTCCCTGCCATGGTGAAGGAGGAACACTACTCCTGCTGCAGTGAACCAGGAGGGAAGTATTTGTGGCATTTCACTCCAGAGAAAGATGACATCAGGAAACCAGCTGAGATAGTGGCAGATAACATTGTGAACTGGCTCAGAGAGAGGAACGTAGACCAGACCCTGCAGGCCATTGGAGGGGACAGCACCAACACGAACACAGGGTGGCAAGGGGGGGTCATACAGTAGATAGAGCGGAAGATTGGGAGGAAGCTGGTCTGGATTGTTTGTGACCTCCACACCAACGAGTTGCCACTCAGACATCTGATCCAGGTGCTGGATGGCAAGACTCTTTCAAACAACAGATGGTCTGGTCCTCTTGGCAAGATGCTGAACTCTGCCACTGAGTTAGAAATAAATCCGAGCTTTGAAAAAATCACAGTTGGCCCTCCACTCGTTGAGCTTGCACATACTGTCATTGACGACCTGAGTACTGACCAGTACTATGGTTACATGATTTGCAGTGCCATCAAAACTGGGGTCATGCCTGATAGACTTGCTTACCTGCAGATAGGTCCAGTCTCACATTCTAGGTGGCTCACAACGGCTCTCAGGTTCTGCAGAATTTGGGTCGCTCATCATAAACTGAAAGGGAACCAGCTTCACAACCTGAGACTTATTGTCCAATTCATCGTGAGTGTCTACTTGCCAAATTGGTTCAACACCAAGGTCAAGTCATCATTCTCCGAAGGTCCGAGGCATGTTCTCTTCCAGCTTGAGCTCCTGAGGAGTCAGCCAAGGAAGGTTGTTCAGATTGTGGAGCAGACTGTGAGGAGATCATCCTGGTATGCTCATCCCGAGGCAGTTCTGCAGACAATGCTCTGCAGTAAGGATGAGGAGGAGAGAAGAGTGGCAGTCAAAAAGATCTTGGATATGAGACTTATGAGAGGATCTGGGCATGACGAATCAGTTGGTGACGATTCCTTCAGGGTCAGGAAGACTCCTGAACTCAATCTAGGTGCCAAGACCCTCACTGATCTCATAGATCTGGATAACATCCAGGCTGGCAGTGAGCCCCCTCTTACCTGCAGCCTCACCAATGTTCAAGTCAGAGCTTTCCTGGACAACCCCATGCATGTCCCTGCCTGGCCCTCGCACACCCAGAGTATAGAGCGTTGTGTACAGCAAGTGAGCGAGGCCAGCAGTCACGTGTACAGCCAGGAGAGGAGGGAAGGCTACATCCGAGCTCAGGTGGTCAGCAGGGAGGTGATGAGTAGAAACAGAAGCAAGAAAGGCATGTTCTCTATGGTGTGCAGCAACACCGGGTTGTAGTAGTAAAACCGGTTTTTGTATTTGATGATTTTGTTTTCTAAAGGAATATTAAATTTAATAAATGTGTCAAGATCATTCGTTTCACTATTCTGGATCATTTTCATCCTAATAAATTAACCTGATACATTTACTTTACTTTAAATAAGCTATTTAGTGGTGTTGGTAAAAGGGTGGGAATACTGAATTTTCATAAGATTTCAAGTTAAAATTTACCTAGCAAAAAATGAAAACTTTTCAAATCTGAAGATATCACATGATTCTGCACATAGAACTACATCATTAATACCATGGGCCGATTTTTCAAACTCAAAAAAAAAAATTCGCCTCCGTATGACACACCCTACTGTATGGTTACCACACTGTACTGTCATCCTCCATCAAATCCTTCCTCTCCCAGACTCGGACCATGTGGTGATATGACGGTGCTGACTGAGGTCTTTTGGGGAAATTCCACTTCTATTTCACTTTAACATCAACATGGGGTGTCTTATGTAGCGGTCAAAGCGTTTATTGTGTTAAACTAGTGTAAAAATATCCTTATTCGCGTCTGCCACTAGCCATCGAGTGTGGACAATCACCGCGTTAAGCAGAAACGTCGTTTAGTCAACAAATGATCTTCGACACAATATCTAATGGAGGACCATTCAAACCCACAGTGCCCCTCCCCCCCTCACCAACGTTACTACTCCCTAGTGTCACACCTCCCTGACAAGTTGAATGACCCCACCAATACAGTCAGATCAGTTACAGCCGACGTCGTTGTTGTCTCTGGGACGTGACAGATTGTTTTCTGCATCTGCCACGTTAATGATGACATTACAGTATTTCACCAACCTTGAACAAATGGACGTGTTCGGGGCGTAGTACTGTTCTGTCGCAACGATCTATGACATAATGGTGAAGTTCCAGCTGTTGTGAAGGTGTTGTGGGTGTGTGTTTTGCTTTGGACTCCTCCTCGCCACGTTGCCAGGAAATGGACAATTTCAGGATCAAGTTCTTAACAACTTCCATTCACCTGCTGACGAAGCTCTACAAGGAGTTCTTCCCCGGAACTAGCCAAACCCGTCTGCTCCATCATCAATGCTTCTCGCAGACAACATGCCCCGCTGAGTGAAGACTTGATATGTTTCTACTGCACCGACGTCACCAAGTCTACAATCATTGAACGAGCTAAGAGCCATCGCCATCACTCTGATACCAACCTAATCTACGGACAATTCCGGCGCCATAGATCCTCAGGAATTGGTTAATATGAAAACCTCCTCCGTCACTCACTGTCTTGTTAACTTTCTAGATTTCATTTACCACAAACTAGAGAAACGAGACACTTCTCTGGCTGTCACCTTCTTAGACTTCACCAAAGTGTTCAACATAGTCAGTCACAACATAATCATCAACAAAGCCGTCCTTGCCCCTGACCTAATCATTAGATAACGGGAAAGTTGGTCTAGATAAGCATAACTTAACCTATCTATTTCGGTCAACTGATAAGTCAAGAATTACGTTTTAAACAGTGGAAGGTATTAATGTTTATAATCTTATAATTTTAATGCTACTTTAAAACTACATAAGTATTTTGCAACATGGTTTGACATATACACTAAACAATTATTCTTTAGGGTGACGTTTTCTTCTCGTAAATAAAAAATATTCGACTTTGAATTAATACAATGAGCAATCCGAGAATAAAAATTAACACCCATGAATTTCCACTATTAAGGTGTGACTAACCAGAGACAATAAAAAAGAAAGCTAAGGGGATTTTTTTTAATACGATCCCAATTCCCAGCAACAATCTGATCAAGTACGTTTTCCCTAAATTGGTCTGAATTGGAATGTGAATCAACTCCACAAGCGGGCAGTCAGATTAAATTTCTTTCCAGATGAGTCGTGATTAACCAGACAAGTCAAAAAGCATATTGTTCTGGGGTGAAGCTGCACATAATTCCAACTTCTACAAATTATAAAATCAATTTTCCGTCAAAACAGAAAAAAGTTTACTTGTGAAATATGTTACGTGAAGTTATTCGTCCTGAGTGTGATGTCTTACGGTAGTGCTACTTGTACCTGCCACTGTACCTGCCACTGTTCCTGCCACTATGTCCCTGCCACTATGCCCCTGCCACTATGCCCCTGCCATTATATCCTGCCACTATGTCACTGTCAGTAATACCAGGAAGAATCAATAGACTCTGGACCCGATGGAAATTCACAGAAAATGAGTCACATTCCAGACCGGTGAACAGCCTTAGAAACGTGCGTGAATCATCTGGAGTTTATTATCAAACGACGAAGTGTCCAGGTGGTTGTGGCAGTTTTATTAACGACACTGGCTGTAGTTTGGGGTATTTGGTTGTAGATTCTGCCTCTTGCCTCTTTTTCCCAGGCCAAAGGAAAATTGACTCAGATAGAGATCATTATTTATGTCTGGACTACACACTTCACCTTCCTTGGTAAATTTTTAGGCAGAAGTTTGTGAGTCAAGTGTCAACAATATTAAAAGTTTTGAATATATTATTGATGATGAGTTAAAGGATGCTTGGAGTTGTACTGTACATCGTGTGTGTTGTTGACAAACTGTGATGGTCTTACTTGAACACAATTGCTTACACACACAATTAATTTTATCTCGTTGGTGTTACTTAATGTATTTGTACGAGGTAAGCATAAAACATATTTATTCTATTCATGGCATGTGTGTTGTTCTTGTTGTAGAGGTACCAATCACATTGTGGGACTTTCTATGTCTATTCTCACCTGTTCCTAATATAACTCTCCTCGACACAGGATTTAACTCTCGTTCGTCAGACTTAAACTGTCGCCTCATTTCTAAAGAATTATTCGACTCCTTTATCCTCGCACCGTCATTTATCTGTTTTCTTAATAAGAACGGAAGATTGGGGGAAACTGCAGTGAGCCTATTGGCTCATACTGGGCAGTCCCGTTTACACCAAACCCCTATTGCTCATATATCCACCCAACCTATGTTTGAAGCTATCCAGCGTATTCTAGTTAGTGATGATGTTTGGTAACTTGTTCCACTTATCCACTACTTTATTTCCAAACCAATGATTACGTATCTCGCGCCTAAATCTGAATCTGTCTAATTTATAATCATTGTTACGAGTTCGCTCCTGGTTGGATAGTTGAGTATCTTTGTTATATCACCTTTGTTTCGCCCTGACTTCCATTTATACACCTCGATCATATCGCCACTCACTCTATGTCTCTCGGGGGAGTGCAAATTAAGATGCTTTAACCTGTCTCTGTACTCAAGGTTCCTAATGCCCGGGATTAGTCTTGTCATTCTACTCTGAATTCTGTCTCGGAATTCTATATTCATTCTGGAGTACGGTGATCAGAACTGAACCGCGTAATCCAAGTGAGGTCTCACAAGCGCAAGATATAGTTTTAGGATAACCTGACTCGTCTTGTAACTAACACTCTTTTGTATGAGCCCAAGTACTTTGTTAGCCTTGTTACGACCAATATACAGTGTTTACTTGGTTTAAAATTCCTACTTATCATTACTCCTAAATGTTTCTCACAGTCGGAATTTTCTAAAGCAACGTTGTTCATCTAATATCTGGTTTCTCTGTTTACATCTCCTAGACTAAGTACTTTACATTTGTCTACATAAAATTTCATATGCCATTTTCAGACCATTCGATTTTTTTTAAGATCTTCCTGTAGTTTTGTGGAGTCCTCGTCAGATTTAATTATACGCCCTATTTTAGTATCATCAGCACATTTAATTATGTTGCTGTCTACGCCTATTTCTATGTCGTTTACAGCATGTTTAATAAATAGTAATGGTCCAAGTACTGAGCCTTGGAGTACTCCACTAGTGACGTTACCCTAATCGGATTTAGTGCCGTTAATGCTTACTCGCTGTTTCCTGTCCTGTAACCACGCCCTAATCCATTTTAGAATATCTCCTCCAATTCCATGAGCCTCCATCTTTCGTATTAGTCTTTCGTGGAGGACTCTGTCAAAGGCTTTGCAAAGTCGAGATATACCACAACATAATCGTGCCCGTCGTCCACTGATTCGAAAACATTTGAAAAAGAATGTTAATAGATTAGTTAGACATGAACGCCCACTTGTGAAGCCATGTTGGGAATCATAGACCAACTTGTGCTTCTCCAGGTGATTTCGAAAAGAGTTTGAAATTATTGCTTTCAGCAATTTGCCTACAAATGGTGTTAAAGTGATTGGACGGTAGTTAGAGGATAGTGATCTATCTCCTTCTTTAAATATCGGTATCATTGTGATCTATCTGGTTCATGCTATTGTAGTTCACATGACTTATCCTCAGACTGTAACGAGAACCTACATCCGTCCTCAGGTAGACACATTATCTTACGGTACAACTCGTAAGAAATAAATACCTGTCCAAGATAGTGAATAAGCCTCTCTGAGCCACGACTCACATACATCACTGCCACTTCCTTACCTCGTCACTCATGGTTCTGGCAACACTGGAGGACCATTTCTCATCCAAGTAATTCAATATTCCATAAATGGCTCACAGCGTCAGTGTCAGGTCTTGTGAGGCGATACAGTGAGCTGCTACTTGTGGTACAACCTTTCTACTGCTGTGATGCAGTGAACTACTACTTGTGGTACAGCCTTTCTACTGCTGTGAACGCTACTTGTGAAATAACATTTTTCCTGTTAAAGTTCTGTGTTCATTAAGTAACTATTGATTAAATGCATTGATGGTGAGGCTGGGAAAAATATTCATAGTATCATTTAGGTAAATATTGAATATACAGCCTCTGTAATACATCACTAAACAGTAATACAGATCCAAAAGACATAAACGCAGTTCTCTCTATTAGAGGTAAGTTTACCCAGGAATGTACGAGTAACGAGCTCTAAAGGGCAGAGTGGAGACCAAGGGATTTGTTTACTGTATTCTAAGAGTAAATACAGGAACAAACTTACCTGACGTAATCAAAGGTTTGCCAAGTTGAGACAGCTCAGTGAGTATCACAGCTGTGGAGAGTAAAGCGACGCTTGTTGCAGTTAATGTAGGACACTGTTAGGCAGAGCAGCTGTTAGTAACCCATATTTTGTAGGGTAATAATCTAGAGAGAAACGTTAGATATTGTGAGGAAATTATCAAATTATATATAATAATTTAACAGTTAAACAAAGTAGTATACATGTTATATTTCAGGAAAAGGAAGTAGAATAATGTATACCATAAGCTAGTAAATAGTACTATTGACAGAGAAAATATAGAAGCATCGACCATGATAATTCCTAGTAGCATTGACCTCACACTGACCACACTGATACACACCACAACAATGTAACAGTAGAAGGGACGAGTCTGTGTGGTGATAATAACTCTGTCTATTTACTGACACTTGTTCATGTTCCTCTACAATAACCTTAACTACGGCCCTGTTTAATACCATTTAATATTCTTGGTTTTTCATCAATATAAAAACCACCAGGTTTTAATTCCAAGTTAACGAACAGGTTAATAAGGTCTGAGTGTCCCTGGCAGAAGGTGAAAAGTTAGAAGCTCTCAGAGGGGTTGTCTCGTGTAGCTCAGCTTATACACGGGGAACGTTGAATGAATTCTGGCATGATTTAAATTATTTTGCATGTCTTAATGGGAGAGTTGAAGCGGGTGTTGTTAGATGATCCCCTGTCGCTGGCCGGGTAATGCCCTGGCTACGGCCGCTGATGAGAACCTTGCTGTTGTTGTCTCAGCTTTTTTACTCAGCAGTAATACCCACTCACGACCTGGATGACTGGCTGGCTGATTGACTGACTCACCGACTGACTCACTGGCTGATTGGCTCCCTCACCTACTGCCTTGCTCACGACCTGAGTCACTGCCTCATTCACAATGTAGTGTAGACCGTGTGTGCTGTGTGCAGGTCATAGGCAGCCTGTGATGGCCTACCCTGGGCCCTCACCTAACCATATATAGCCAGTGTGGGCTTACGAAAACATCAAAGGGGGCACACAAGACATAGATGGACCTGCCTTAGCCAGGGCTCTGTAGTTAAGACCCTGTATGATCCTCCTGTAGCCACTGAGAAACTAACCATAGTTCACTGTAGAAAATCAAGACATCATAGTTGACTTTAGAGAACTGAGACACATCATAGCTCACTGTAGATAGCTGAGACACAAACCATATATCACTGTAGAACGCTGAGACACTAACCATAGATCACTGTAGAAAGCTGAGACACTAACCACAGATCACTGTAGAAAGCTGAGACACTAATCACAGATCACTGTAGAGAGATGAGACACTAATTAATATAGATCACTGTAGAGAGCTGAGACACTAATCATAGTTCACTGCGGATAGCTGAGACACTAGTCATAGTTAGCTGTGGATAGCTGAGACACTAATCATAGTTCACTGTAGAGAGCTGAGACACTAATCATAGATCACTGTAGAGAGCGGAGACACTAATCATAGATCACTGTAGAGAGCTGAGACACTAATCATAGATCACTGCAGAGAGCGGAGACACTAATCATAGATCACTGTAGAGAGCGGAGACACTAATCATAGATCACTGTAGAGAGCTGAGACACTAATCATAGATCACTGTAGAGAGCGGAGACACTAATCATAGATCACTGTAGAGAGCTGAGACACTAATCATAGATCACTGTAGAGAGCGGAGACACTAATCAAAGATCACTGTAGAGAGCGGACACACTAATCATAGATCACTGTAGAGAGCTGAGACACTAATCATAGATCACTGTAGAGAGCTGAGACGCTAATCATAATCACTGTAGAGAGCTGAGACGCTAATCATAATCACTGTAGAGAGCTGAGACACTAATCATATATCACTGTAGAGAGCTGAGAGACACTAATCATAATCACTGTAGAGAGCGGAGACACTAATCATAGATCACTGTAGAGAGCTGAGACGCTAATCATAATCACTGTAGAGAGCTGAGACGCTATCATAATCACTGTAGAGAGCTGAGACACTAATCGTAGATCTCTGTAGAGAGCTGAGACGCTAATCATAATTACTGTAGAGAGCTGAGACGCTAATCATAATCACTGTAGAGAGCTGAGACACTAATCATAGATCACTGTAGAGAGCTGAGACACTAATCATAGATCACTGTAGAGAGCTGAGACACTAATCATAGTTCACTGTGGATAGCTGAGACACTAATCATAGATCACTGTAGAGAGCGGAGACACTAATCATAGATCACTGTAGAGAGCTGAGACACATAGATCACTGTAGAGACTGTAGAGAGCTGTGAGACAGCTGAGACACTAAATAGATCACTGTAGAGAGCTGAGACGCTAATCATAATCACTGTAGAGAGCTGAGACACTAATCATAATCACTGTAGAGAGCTGAGACACTAATCATAGAACACTGTAGAGAGCTGAGACGCTAATCATATCACTGTAGAGATCACTGGAGAGCTGAGACACTAATCATAATCACTGTAGAGAGCTGAGACACTAATCATAGATCACTGTAGAGAGCTGAGACACTAATCTCACTGTAGGCTGAGACACTAATCATAGTTCACTTGGGTGAGAGCTGGCCTGAGACAGAGACACTAATCATAGATCACTGTAGAGAGCTGAGACGCTAATCATAATCACTGTAGAGAGCTGAGACGCTATTCATAATCACTGTAGAGAGCTGAGACACTAATCATAATCACTGTAGAGAGCTGAGACACTAATCATAGATCACTGTAGAGAGCTGAGACGCTAATCATAATACTGTAGAGAGCTGAGACACTAATCATAATCACTGTAGAGAGCTGAGACACTAATCATAGATCACTGTAGAGAGCTGAGACACTAATCATAGATCACTGTAGAGAGCTGAGACACTAATCATAGTTCACTGTGGATAGCTGAGACACTAATCATAGATCACTGTAGAGCGCGGAGACACTAATCATAGATCACTGTAGAGAGCTGAGACACTAATAATAGATCACTGTAGAGAGCTGAGACGCTAATCATAATCACTGTAGAGAGGTGAAACACTAATCATAATCACTGTAGAGAGCTGAGACACTAATCATAGAACACTGTAGAGAGCTGAGACGCTAATCATAATCACTGTACAGAGCTGAGACGCTAATCATAATCACTGTAGAGAGCTGAGACACTAATCATAGATCACTGTGGAGAGCTGAAACACGAATCATAGATCACTGTAGAGAGCTGAGAACACTAATCATAGTTCACTGTGGATAGCTGAGACACTAATCATAGATCACTGTAGAGAGCGGAGACACTAATCATAGATCACTGTAGAGAGCTGAGACACTAATCATAGATCACTGGAGAGAGCTGAGACGCTAATCATAATCACTGTAGAGAGCTGAGACGCTAATCATAGTTCACTGTAGAGAGATGAGACACTAATCATAGATCACTGTAGAGAGCGGAGACACTAATCATAGATCACTGTAGAGAGCTGAGACACTAATCATAGATCACTGTAGAGAGCTGAGACGCTAATCATAATCACTGTAGAGAGCTGAGACACTAATCATAAATCACTGTAGAGAGCTGAGACACTAATCATAGATCACTGTAGAGAGCTGAGACACTAATCATAGTTCACTGTAGAGAGCTGAAACACTAATCATAGTTCACTGTAGAGAGCTGAGACACTAATCATTGATCACTGTAGAGAGCTGAGACACTAATCATAGATCACTGTAGAGAGCTGAGACACTAATCATAGTTCACTGTAGAAAGCTGAGACACTAATCATAGTTCACTGTAGAAAGCTGAGACACTAATCATAGTTCACTGAAGAGAGCTGAGACACTAATCATAGATCACTATAGAGAGCTGAGACACTAATCATAGTTCATTGTAGAGAGCTGAGACACTAATCATAGTTCACTGTAGAGAGCAGAGACACTAATCATAATCACTGTAGAGAGCTGAGACACTATTCATAATCACTGTAGAGAGCTGAGACACTATCATAGATCACTGTAGAGAGCTGAGACACTAATCATAGATCACTGTAGAGAGCTGAGACGCTAATCATAGATCACTGTAGAGAGCTGAGACACGAATCATAAATCACTGTAGAGAGCTGAGACACTAATCATAGTTCACTGTAGAGAGCTAGATACTAATCATAGATCACTGTAGAGAGTTGAGACGCTAATCATAGATCATCAGAGAGCTAGGATACTAATTGACAGGGATCAGAGGAGCTGAGACACTAATCATAGTTCACTGAAGAGAGCTGAGACACTAATCATAGATCACTATAGAGAGCTGAGACACTAATCATAGTTCATTGTAGAGAGCTGAGACACTAATCATAGTTCACTGTAGAGAGCAGAGACACTAATCATAATCACTGTAGAGAGCTGAGACACTATTCATAATCACTGTAGAGAGCTGAGACACTATCATAGATCACTGTAGAGAGCTGAGACACTAATCATAGATCACTGTAGAGAGCTGAGACGCTAATCATAGATCACTGTAGAGAGCTGAGACACGAATCATAAATCACTGTAGAGAGCTGAGGCCTCTGACGCTGGAGTGATTGTACTACTGAGGCATTTTCTTGAACAAACCATTCTTGAGGAACTGATGATCGACTCTGAATAAAAAACTTTTGTCTTTATAGAACATAACATCAGAGTTTTACCGTCTCCTGTCCTCGTAAATTTACTGCATAATGATAATCTCGTCTTACTTATGATGATAACCTTCGTGATCTGATTTAAGATTTTGATAAAAGTTAAAAAATAAATACTTTACCTTATTACCTGAAGGGTGATATTGTTGAGACATGTTGCTTTTATCGGTCAGTGGTCTGCGGGGGTGACGGTAAACACTCGTTAACCCCTTGTGTACTGGGTCCTCTCTCTGCTGAATAATATTATCTGGTGTTACTTAAATAAAGTATTAAAAGTGGCGGCCCCGTAGTGAAGGTGTTTAAAGTTTATTATTGTGACTTTACACTTCAGGCTGATGACCGTATAGTGTGAAGTCCATAGTGAATATATGAACGTTGAACTGGTCTTACGCTGTGAAGGGAAGATGTTAGTTCAGTTGGTAGAGTGTTTCTGTGGCCTTGATAAGTGATGGTCATGATAACAAGTGTTGGATGGTGGTCATGATAACAAGTGTTGGATGTTGGTCATGATAACAAGTGTTGGAGGTTGGTCATGATAACAAGTGTTGGATGTTGGTCATGATAACAAGTGTTGGATGTTGGTCATGATAACAAGTGTTGGATGTTGGTCATGATAACAAGTGTTGGATGTTGGTCATGATAACAAGTGTTGGATGCTGGTCATGATAACAAGTGTTGGATGTTGGTCATGATAACAATGACAGATTTTGACTTTAACAATTAAAATGAGGAGAAATTAAGAAAAAACTAACAAGATAATTTACTTTCGAGTTAATGTTTTCTAGGGAAGAATAAATAAAGTGAAGGGAAGAGAAGACAGGTTGTGTATGAGAACATGAAGGGACTAGGATGGAAGTTAATGACTTGAGAAGAAGAATAAAGGTAAAGAGATATGAGTGTGGACTATGTATAAAGACCTGGCTAACTGGTTACCTGGCCACTTGGCTACCTGGCTACCTGGCTACCCAATTCCCTGGCCACCTGGCTACCCAATTACCTGGCTACCTGGCTACTTGGCTATCTGGCTACCTGATTACCGGGCTACTTGGTTATCTGGCTACCTGATTACCGGGCTACTTGGCTATCTGGCTACCTGAACTAGATGGTTACCTGGTACCTAATTTCGTATATCTACTTAGCAGTTGGTGTTTTCCGGCATTTTCTTATCGTTTGGTATCCACAAGATTCCACAATGTACTGTAATGTACTTTGCTCCGTCAACTAAGATACTGATAAAACAAAGTCGATAATATCTCACTCGGGGCCACTAATGATTTACTTAAGTGTCGGTGTGTCGTAACTAACCTTACTAAATCAGCATTTTTTTTCAGATTAAAAGCTTCCAACTTATGAATATATCGTAATTTTCGTACTAAAGAATATTTATTCGCTCCACAAAGTATCTCTACGATTTTTATGAGACAATATGATTAACGGATGAAGGATTTTGACAACCCTACCGAGACAACAGGAGTCGCTGTTTTCATTTTCAAATTCATCGGACCCCTTCGTAAAGATACTTTTCGGGACCGGTGTACAAGGAATAGTGAGCCACAGTCTATCCTCCGTAAAAGTTTCCAAACACTGTACCGAAAAAGGAAAACCACGTGAAGTCTTAACAAAATTAGTGGAAGTAGGAGACTATATCTGGACAATGGACCGGTGGAGCCATCACACTGTCGCTTAAGCCTAGAAAAACCTCCAACCTGGGGAGAAACACGCCTCTGCTATTCTCTTCTCTTTATCTAACTGAGAGAATCAATGCCAGTATTAAGCCTTTATCGCTGTCGTCGAGCACCAACTTGTGTCTCGTGGTCTTACACATTTGATTTTTTCTTAATATGCGTCTGTTTGTTTTTTTCATTTCAATATCTATTTTATCTTGTGAAGAAAGTCTCTAAGAGAAGTTAAGTTGACTTACTTAAAATTTCATTGCATGATTTACGAGGTAACTTACTCCTACTCCCTAAGAATATAAATATTTTTTAGAACGTTAATAAAAGTTGAAGGTCTGGAGCGAACACACTAATACGAGTACACAAATTTTCTTGAAACTTGTTACAAATATTTGGGGTTTATTAAAAATAAATAAATTCTGCTAACAAAAGTAAGGAGAAAGTCAGTGCCTAGCCATCATGTGATATATCACATAACCTGGTAACTAAATTTTAAGCAAATTTGGAAAGTGAACAGTGTTAGCCGATAAAGGCAGTAGAGAGGCTTCCCGAGCCTTCCCGTGATGAGGCAGCCTCCCGAGCCTTTCCGTGATGAGGCAGCCTCTCGAGCCACCCCGTGATGAGGCAGCCTCCCGAACCTCGACAGTGATGAGGCAGCCTCCCGAACCTCGACAGTGATGAGGCAGACTCCCTCACATTACACAAGGGAAAAAGTTATTACACTCAAGTATCGGTGAGCGCGACGAGCAGGAAACAACAGAGAGAGAACTGAGCTGTGAGTCGTGCACTCCCCAAGATTACCTCTCTGGTGTACTTAGAAATATTTGCTTACACTCCTCCCCAGACTATTTTAACACATGTATCAAGTCTTGCCAACATGTTGTAAAACTAGTTAACATCAGTGAATAATTTTATTAAACAAAACATAAGAGATCAATATAGGTAATATCCTTATTGTGAGACGTATAGTTGTTCCTCCTCTGGTTACAGTTGTTTCTGTATTTATAAATCACTACATATAACATCATCCATCATCACTACATATAATACCAATCATAATCACTACATATAACACCATCCATCATCATTACATATAACACCACTCATCATCACTAAATATAACAACATCCATCATCATCACTACATATAACATCATCCATCATCACTACATATAACAACATCCATCATCATCACTACATATAACATCATCCATCATCACTACATATAATACCATCCATCATCACTACATATAATACCATCCATCAACACTACATATAACACCACCCATCATCACTACATATAACATCATCCATCATCACTACATATAACATCATCCATCATCACTACATATAACCCCATCCACCATCACTACATATAACACCATCCATCATCACTACATGTAACATCATCCATCATCACTACATATAACACCATCCATCATCACTACATATAAAACCATCCATCATCACTATATATAACACCACCCATCATCACTACATATAACAACATCCATCATCATCACTATATATAACACCACCCATCATCACTACATATAACAACATCCATCATCATCACTACATATAACATCATCCATCATCACTACATATAACACCATATCTATCATCACTACATATAACACCACATCCATCATCACTACACATAGCCACCACCCATCATCACTACATATAAAACATCCATCAACATCCCTATAACATCAATAATCCATCATCACCACAATAACACCCATCATCATATATAATAAATATCCATGAACACTACATATAACACCACCCATCATCACTACATATAACACCATCCATCATCACTACATATAACACCATCCATCATCACTACATATAACACCACCCATCATCACTACATATACCAACAACCATCATCATCACTACATATAACATCATCCATCATCACTATATATAACACCATCCATCATCACTACATATAATACCATCCATCAACACTACATATAACACCACCCATTATCACTACATATAACATCATCCATCATCACTACATATAACACCACCCGTCATCACTACATATAACACCATCCATAATCACTACATATAACATCATCCATCATCACTACATATAACACCATCCATCATCACTAAATATAACATCATCCATCATCACTACATATAACACAATCCATCATCACTACATATAACACCATCTATCATCACTATACTTAACACTACCCATCATCACTACACTTAAACTGTCATCACTACAGTAATAAACTGAGCTTGAGTTATTACTAATTTGAGAAGTTCCAACCTTCATTAATTATATTTACAGTATGAATGGTGAAATTTTGAATTGACCTCAGTGGGGGTGCTGTAAGTCTGGGTCAGTATTAATATAATGACGCCCCATAAAGCACAACAGATAACACAGTCTGTGGTATCTGTTGTACTTTATGGGGCCCGGGACCACACGCCACGTTTATGATATTGTATAATACAAATACGATTTGAGTATTTTTATTGTTACAATACACTTTTTGTGTTACGAGAGAGGTGTGTGACAAACGCCTCTCGTAGCGTTGCGGCTGCACACCTCTCTCGTAGCGTTGCGGCCGCACACCTCTCTCGTAGCGTTGAGGCCGCACACCTCTCTCGTAGCGTTGCGGCAGCACACCTCTCTCGAAGCATTGCAGCCGCACTCCTCTCTTGTAGCATTGCGGCCGCACACCTCTCTCGTAGCGTTGCAGCCGCACACCTCTCTCTCATAGCGGAGCGGCCGCACACCTCTCTCGTATCATTGAGGCCGCACACCTCTCTAGTAGCAGAGCGGCCGCACACCTCTCTCGTAGCGTTGAGGCCGCACACCTCTCTCGTAGCACAGCGGCCGCACACTACTCTATTAGCGTTGAGGCCACACATCTCTCTCGTAGGGTTGCAGCCGCACACCTCTCTCTCGTAGCGGAGCGGCCGCACACCTCTCTCATAGCAGAGCGGCCGCACACCTCTCTCGTAGCGTTGAGGCCACTGCCTCTCATGCTTAGGCAGCCTGCCTCTCTCGTAGCATTGAGGCCACACACACCTCTCATGCTTGGAGCATACCCACTTGGGCAACCCGCACGCCTCTCTCTCATGTGGGCAGAAGCGGCCTTGCCTCTCGTAGCGTTGAGGCCGCACACCTCTCTAGTAGCAGAGCGGCCGCACACCTCTCTATTTGCGTTGAGGCCGCACACCTCTCTCATAGGGTTGCGGAAGCACACCTCTCTCATGTGAGCAGCCTCAGTGCATTGAAGGCCACTTTACCTCTCTGTATGGGCAACCGCACACCTCTCTCGTAGCAGGCGGCGCGCCTCTCTCGGTGCGTGGCGCACTCTTAGCGGAGCGGCCGCACACCTCTCTCGTAGAGTTGAGGCCGCACACCTCTCTCGTAGCGTTGTGGCCACGAGGCCAGTCTTTTCTTAGTTTTGGGAGTTTTGACGTCACTACAAACTAGGAATTGTGTGAGTGAGCCTCGGTGTTGATTAGTTTTTTTTATGGGATTAACCTACAAGAGCACATGTCAATGACCCGCATCAGGGCCTGGGGGTGAAAATATAGGAATAATAATAATAATTATAATAAGGGTTAAAGTTGCTAAAAAGTCACGTGACTGCAAAAATCTGTGATCGGTTGTGACGTGAAAGGTTGGCTCGATTTACCGAGCCAACAGGAATACAGGACTTGTGGTCATATACAGTGTTGATATACACAGGCATACCTTATTGTTAGGTTAAAATAAATTACTGCTCAAGTATCATCGTGTGTATTTACTTTTTGGGTGTCAAAATGATGCAATAGACCGATAACTCCAACATGGAAGTTTTCATCACTGTTCTCTCTTTCATGTCTGGAAAATGAAAGTTTTCGTCACTGGTGTCTATATTTAATGTTGTGGAAGGAGATATATATATATATATATATATATATATATATATATATATATATATATATATATATATATATATATATATATATATATATATATATATAGATAGAGTATAAATACTATATTTAATAGTTGAACACTTTGGTTGTCTGAATAACACAAATGATTCGGTAATTTAACAACTAGCACTTTTCTACACCAAAGTGAAAGAAATTTGGTGAAAAATGTGTTTGTTGTGTCAGTGTGAGATGGGGACCGTACAGCTGTGTCAGGCGAGAGTTGGTTTCGTTTTGTTTTGGTAAATGTCACGCTGCCTCACGTATCATTGGTACGTGAACTGTGAATACGGGTGAGTGTTGTACAATGCTGACTATCTATATTTTGTTTTATTTTATTAACTTGTTTGTTAATTTTTAAGATAACCAAACTTCTGCTACTTCTTGTGTCTTTACGACCATCTCCGTAGTGACGAGACAAAGTTGTTATATAGTTATGGTTTATTTACAACAGATTGTTAATAAACCATCCATAAAAATGGTAGACTGCAGAGTAGTCTTATGTTCATAGATCTTTCAAAATTAATAACTTTTCTGTCAAGCTCTTTTCCTAAGGTCGATGGTTCGACTCTGGGGCACCCAAGTCCACCCAGCTGTAAATGGGTACTTCGCTTTACAATTGGAGCACTGAAGGCAGTAAAGTGAAGTGCCCTTGATGATGATTTAGTAAGTTTTATGTGGATTCCATCCCATTGTGGTATTTTTATGAACGAGGTTGCTGATGATTTGTCTAAGCAAGGGTGTGGCAAAGAAATTGTAGAATACGATTGTTTTTTGGGTATTAAAAGAATAAAATATGAAATGGTAAAAATCCGACTGCAATGGGAAATGGACAATATTGGGAAATTTTTGAACAACGGCAGTAGTCGTTTGAAACATTATATTGAGTTTTGAATTCTACAAGTTGTACTTATGGTAAGGCTTCGGTTAAGTATGATACATTTGTGATGAGACTACGCTTGGGATACAAATATTATTGGCAATATATTGAAGGAACTGATGGCATTCCTTGTAAACTGTGTGGCTATGTAAAGTCTCATACATTATATCATTACATTATGGAATGTAACTGTTTATCAGAATTTAGGGGTGATGGTATTACTGATATTACAGAGATGGTTTGTTATTTAATAAACAAAAATATGGTTAAGAATATCATGAAACAAATCTGTAAGTTTAACATAAGATTGTTGATTTTATACATATTTATTTGTTGTATACATATCTGATTTATGTTAGTAGCATGTTAAAGAGCTCCTGTTAAGACTAGTTTTAGGCGGGCTAGTCAGCATGCTAACCAGCTCCTGTTGATGTATTTGCCAATAAATATTTTGAATTTGAATTTGAATTCCTCGTATATTATGAAGACATTTGACGAGAATCATGAATATTAATACTGTCTTAGTGATGGAATACGGGAAAATATATTGATAAAAATATATGAATTATGAAAAACACATAATAAACGGCCTAACATAAGTTGACATAATTTTGATCATATATGCTAACAATAGCTAAAAAAATCAAAATATTGTGATAAATAAGTTTTTAACGAACTATATAAACTCTCACGTGAATCACCACTCGGTGGGTGGAGGAGAAAGGCGTTTTTGAGTGAGGTTGGTCTCGAGAATTGTCACAGCTGCCGTTGGGTGGCTTTTATTTAGCTAGACTAAGGTGATATACTTAGGACCCGGCCATAAAGTTAGTCGGACCTAACTATATTACAGCTGCAGCTCAGAGACGCGAACCAGTGCCCAGTCATGACCTAAAGGGCTGAAAATGTGATGGTTCGAGTACCGGGTCACACAACATCTAATGTACACACTGATGACACCTGTCAGGAGTTTGGAGGCAGGTGGATCCTACCAGTAACATGTTGACAGCTGAGTGGTTCATGGTGATATTGTATGGTGGTTCATGGCGATATTGTATGGTGGTTCATGGTGATATTGTATGGTGGTTCATGGTGATATTGTATGGTGGTTCATGGTGATATTGTACGGTGGTTCATGGTGATATTGTACGGTGGTTCATGGTGATATTGTACGGTGGTTCATGGTGATATAGTATGGTGGTTCATGGTGATATTGTATGGTGGTTCATGGCGATATTGTATGGTGGTTCATGGTGATATTGTATGGTGGTTCATGGTGATATTGTATGGTGGTTCATGGTGATATTGTACGGTGGTTCATGGTGATATTGTACGGTGGTTCATGGTGATATTGTATGGTGGTTCATGGCGATATTGTATGGTGGTTCATGGTGATATTGTATGGTGGTTCATCTATAAAGACTGTTCTTAGATATAATGATATATGCCCAGTCACAGAACTGACTATAACTTTTAAAATAATGTTACACTGAAACTGGCATGTTTGTGACTTTTCTCTACTGAACTTGATGAGTAAATCCAAACTGGTTTATTCAGGGAATTTAATGTCAGATTATAATGAACCATGAGTGAATAACTCCTTCCTACACAGTGGTTCACTTGGCGTCATGAATAATTTGTATAACCGCTGCCTTACAGGTATTAGTGGAGATCGTGTCAACGTTTGTATTACAACAGCAACATTGTGCTCACCTGTTGGGGGCTTCACACATCAACGAGTGAGGACAATGTTGTTGTTGCTGTTTTAATAGAAGCATTCATGCGATCTAGGTGAAAATCTTCCAGTAAGTGTGTATTGATTTTTCTGGGGAATTCGGTGCTTGCGTACGTGTGCGTGCATGCGTGTGTACATGCGCACGCGTCTGTCTGTCTGTCTGGTTTGTTTGTCTGTCTGTCTGCGCGTGTGTTTGTGTACGTGTTTCTGTGTGTCTGCGTGTGGCTAGGTATGTTTTCTGGAGAATGCTAAGGCTCTGTGGTTATCGGATATGTGTTGATTCAGGTGTAAAAGGAGAGAGTGTAGCCACGAGGGTGTATACACGCGGGGCTCAACGTCCAGCACACAACATCACCGAGAGTGTTATGTGCTGGCAGGTTGTGGGACTCAGGTGATGGTGGAGGTAACACAAGGAGGAAAGGTAATTCTCATAACCAACTTTATAAGATACTGTGAGTGTCTTTGTACCATAATGTGTGTTAGTGGTCGTTTCTGGCAGAGAGAGAGAGAGAGAGTCTGTGCGTATGTGTGTGTGCGTGTGTGTCTGTTTATATATGTGTGTACGGTGACCTGTGGTATAATGGTCAGCATGCTCGCTTTGCAAGCGTGCGGACCCGGGTTAGATCCCCGGGCAGGGTGATACTATGGGCAAGTTTCTTTACGCCATTTGCCTCTGTCTACCTGGATGTATATCGATTTGCGGATCCTGTTCTGGGGTAATGGTTAGCCAATGTAGTTGGCGAGTTGTCCAGTCTTCTCGGACTATTCTTTGACACTGGGTCATGCAACTCGTTAACTCAGGGTGTGGTTGTTGTGTTAGCGACATCTGCTACACCTTAAATAAAATCACGCCTAGGTGGCCCTTGGGCCGGCCATCCTAGTTACACGAGAAGCAACTATTATTATATACGTGTGTGTATGTGCGTGTGTGTTTGTGTATATATGTGATTTTCTTTGTGTGTGTGTTTCTCTCTCTCTCTCTCTCTCTCTCTCTCTCTCTCTCTCTCTCTCTCTCTCTCTCTGTTATCTCTAGTGAGACAGTAATATTGTCAGATCGAATCTTCAGTCACATTTCACCGTTCAGTAAAAAGTTCATATCATACAAAAGTCATTTTAAGAATTGTTTTAAGAATTTGTGGTTGCGTTGTTATTTATGGGTTTTGGTCGTAAATATAAGTAATTTGTGGTAAAGGTACAGCAGAGTGAGGAGCTTAATTAGTGATAGATGATATGAGGTGAATGAAGAATGCCATTAATTACAGGTGAGGGGAAGAGCCGTGTTAATTGTGGATGGGGGTGAGGTAGTTTAATAAGATAATTGAAATTATGTGAAAGGGAAAATCATTTGATAATAGACCGGAAGCTCACTAATTGTTACAGGTATTTAAATGAGGGTAACTGAAGGCTAATTAAAATATTTACTTGCGGTACATTTGTCTCAGGTAATTCCTGCTTAACACTTTTATTTAGTTATGTTGTATCAGAATATATAATTTAGAGAGAGAACAAAATGTAAATAAAAGTTAAACTAAAAAATCGTATAATGTATCGCTAGAGTCCACCTAAGTGAGTCCAGCTTGGTAAAGGTCTATTCAGGATATGCTGCTTTGATCTATTATGGAAATTGTATATCTTAAACCCACACATTTCCTATCAAAGACATTGAGCATTATGTGGTATCTTTGTCCTTAGTAACATTGGTGCTGGAGGCTTTAAAGAAATATTAAATGTTTCTCGTACATTCAACTTCTCTTCATTTAATTCTAATTTCTTTCCTGCGTGATTGAGATTCTTTTGATATATTTATGTGACCAACGTGTACACTGATGACCGGAGAGGCAGATGCAAACAGTCAATACTGAAGATTGTACTGAATGATAGAGGTGACGGATGGTATTACAGGCAGGTGAGACCAGGTGGTGAGTGTAGGTGATAACAGGTGAGGAGGGGGAGCGGTGATAATAGGTGGAGACGAGGAAGGTGGAGGTAAGGGAGTGTGAAGATACTATATATGAACAGGTGGAAATTGAAGTGATACAGGTGAATATAACGTAGAAGAATTTGAGGTAAATGACCTTTCTAATTTGTTACCTGTAGTTGAGGAGGATGAGGGAGCAGATATGACATACTAACAGATGCAAACAATGCATTCAAGAAACACTACGACCGGTCAATAACCCTGATATAAACACAAAGACATACCATAAGTATTCCAATAATTAAACGTGTATAGTCAGTGTAAAGTTTATGGGAACCTGAAATATGGAGTTATATCCCAGTGTAAAGGTGGAGGGAACTAGTATAAAGTGTGTTAACCATTGTTCAGTGGTAATACCCGGCCACAGTCTGCCTCCCCTCAACGCCTCTTCATTATCCATTTTTCTCATTACAACACAATGGAGAGGAGACCCTTACTGTTAATTACTGGGGCGCTACTATCAGTTTCACTCGCTACTGTATAATTAACCGCGGCTGAAATGCAAGGATTCCCAGACAAGTTTTTTTTTTTTTTTTCTTGTGTTTGAATTTACAGATGATATTTTTCGCATCGTTAACAAGTCACGTCATGGTTGTAATAGTAAGTGGATTATATACATGTATCTGTACTTGATTAATGCAGTAAAGGTTATGTTTATAATTCTCAATATTTTTACTTTATATGAGAGTAACTATGTTGATATGTATATTTTACTTTATGCACAAAGTAAAATATAAGTAGTCTATGTGCCAGAGACTACATCACAATTATTGCACCACCTTGTACCATTACACACCACCACCACCACCACCACTCCTTGTACCAGAGACTACTAGCTAACAAGAAGCCCAATTATCGCCAGTCTGACTCCATTCAATACTGAACCGTTCAATTAGTATCTTAAACAATGGAAAGTGTTCCTAAAAATACATTGACTTTATCTGATTCTGCTGTGGACGTATAAAACCTGCCTCATACACTCACAACTTCTCTTGTTTGTGAAATTGTAGTCGGAGAATTACACGACACATGATCCAGACGTGTTGTGGTCGGCGGAGGAATATTTCTTTCCACAACTTTGCTCGTATTTAGTCATCCACATATACGTAGAGGAATGTATTTAGTGTCTTTTAAGTTGATAAATATTTGAGAATATATTACCATGTGTGATGAAGGGGTAAAGTTGAGCTTGTGGTTTCTTGTCACGAGTGGTCAAGAGTTTCTCGTTTTAAATTTTGAAAAATTATTGAAAACAAACTATGGTTATAAAATACAACTTTGTCAAATAGCACAACAGTATTTTTTCAATTTGTTTTGATAACGACGCGAAGTAGAACTGATCACGTACCTGGCTGTCACCCCGCCCACTTTATGGACACATGGCGGTATATTGAAACACAATTTGCTATCAAACTATAGGAACAATTATTCACCTAAGAACGAATATACATGTTGCTGTTAATTTTGTTTGTATTAAGCTGTGAGTGGTTTACCGCCGCTTTAACCTGTTTTAGTCATTTCCCTCGAGTCTAGGCCGTCGATAGGTTCACTATAAACACAGGTGAATGATAGCGTATGTGTAGTGGGGAGGTGACTGTGTGTTGCACGGTGGGTGTTAAACAGCGTCTGTGGCCATGATGACTGGGTGTATGGTGGGGTGATGACTGAGTGTGTGGTGGGGTGATGACTGAGTGTGTGGTGTGGTGATGACCGAGTGTGTGGTGGGGTGATGACCTAGTGTTTGGTGGGGTGATGACTGAATGTGTGGTGGGGTGATGACCGAGTGTGTGGTGTGGTGATGACCGAGTGTGTGGTGGGGTGATGACCTAGTGTTTGGTGGGGTGATGACTGAATGTGTGGTGTGGTGATGACCAGGTGTGTGTGGGGTGATGACTGAGTGTGTGGTGGGGTGATGACTGAGGTGTGGTGGGGTGATGACCGAGTGTGTGGTGTGGTGATGACCGAGTGTGTGGTGGGGTGATGACCTAGTGTTTGGTGGGGTGATGACTGAATGTGTGGTGGGGTGATGACCGAGGTGTGTGGTGGGGTGATGACCGGTGTGTGGTGGGGTGATGACCGGTGTGTGGTGTGGTGATGACCGAGGTGTGTGTGGTGGGGTGATGACCTAGTGTTTGGTGGGGTGATGACTGAATGTGTGGTGGGGTGATGACCAGGGTGTGTGGTGGGGTGATGACCGAGTGTGTGGTGTGGTGACCGAGTGTGTGGTGGGGTGATGACCGAGTGATGACCGAGTGTGTGGTGGGGTGATGACCGAGGTGTGTGGTGGGGTGATGACCACGTTGTAAGGTTGGGTGTTGATTAGAAAGTGATGATGCAATAATTTGGTTGTGTTCTGGAGTGATAACTTGGGTGTGTGGGTGATGAGTTGGATGACTGGGGTGCGTGGTGTGAGGTGTAGGTGCAGGACTGGTTCTAACTATAAGCGAACTCAGCGTTTAAGTTAATAAATCAGAACTACGTTGCTCGGTCCCATGATTCATTCACTTCGACCGCTAGATAGCCGGGTGCCGACCTCTGGCCGGGGCCCGTGAGAAAGGTGGGTAAACACCACACCATATTCCTCAGACATTACCCCACTACACATCACAGTCATCACCACACCACACACCACAGTCACCACCACACCACACACCACATTCATCACCACACACCAGTCATCACCACACCACAGACCAGTCATCACCTCACTAAACACCACGGTTATCACCACACCACACACCACAGTCATCACCACACACCACACCAGTCATCACAACACCACACACCACGGCCATCACAACACCACACACCACGGTCATCACAACACCACACACCATGGCCATCAACACATCCCAAACCACAGTCATCACAACACCACACACCACAGTCATCACCACATCCCACACCACAGTTATCATAACACCACACACCGCGATCATCACCACATAACACACCACGGTCATCACTACATCCAACACCACAGTCATTACAACACCACACAGCACAGTCATCACCACACCACAGCCATCACAACACCATACACCACAGTCATCACCACAGCACACACTATGACCATCACCACATCAAGCACCAGTCATCACAACACCACACACCACAGTTATCACCACATCACACACCAGTCATCACAACACCACACACCACAGTCATCACCACATCGCACAGCAGTTATCACAACACCATACACCAGTCATCACCTCACCATCAGAAGCACCACACGGGACGTAACTCAATACATCCATCTTCCAACACCTCACCACCAGACGCCCGGGCTAATTTATCCCTCCACTGTCACTGTTCCTCTGTCTCAACTTTAACGTTCATCCCCGTCCCCAGCCCCTGTCACCCCAGCCCCTGTCACGACCACTCCTGTCACATCAACCCTTGTCACGACCACTTCAGTCACGCCCACTCCTGTCACGACCACTCCTGTCACGACCACTTCTGTCACGACCACCCATGACACCACCACCCTTGTCACCACCACCCCTGTCACACCACCCCTGACACCCCACCC